>NC_137817.1:33121381-33688881 GCF_963921795.1 Nannobrachium achirus
GAGGGTGTGGGGTGAGGAGCGAGAGGTGGGGAGAGGTCAGTGAAGACACCAATGGCAGCCAAGCTGCTCTTGGGTCATCACCTGTACTCACAGTACCTCCCGAACCTCTGGACTCATTTCATTAAGGCAACCGAAAACAAGCCTAAACTGGCTGGATCCAGCTTCTAAAGGGCGCTCCCATCTCGGCCTCCATCTTTTTGATGCACTGTACATGATATATAACAAGTGCTGCTTCCACACTTCACCAACTTCTCTCAGTCATTGTGTTTCCCTCGGTTTAGTCGGTGAGAGGATTTCAAATATTCCTCACATGAGTTCATCAATTTCCTCATCAAACGCGATTGAGTTATATTCACTCTTACATCTCCCCACTAAAGAAACAGGGGAGACACAATGGGGAAGGTAAATCTAAGTCAAAAACTTGTGTGTCTCATACTCATAAATTACAGTTGAATGGTAGAAGATATGCATCAGGGCAGGGTGAAATTACCATTTTGCTGAAGAACTCATGTTCTTTTCTATCTTATAAACATTTTTTGTACAAACAATTTCTATAAAGGGGTATAGGGTAAGTCTAAGTATAGACTATACTTTTGAAGATATGTTTTGGGGCTTTTATGCCTTTATTGATAGGACAGGACCAAGCAAAGGTAGTCGGATCGGGATTCGAACTAGCGACACATCAGCTACACTGAGCATATGTTGTATGTGCCTGGACCGGTAGGCCAGCGGGCACCCCAAGTATTATATACTTATTCCACTACACCTAAATGTGTTATTCTGGAGCCACACATGAGACCTGCATGATGGCCTTCATGTACAGGGTTTCAGTGTGCCTCAGTTTTTGTTATACAGTGTTTCACTGTTTCACTTGAACTCAATATTTTAACTATGAAGACTATCGAATAAAAAATTGCTGGATGAACAATTGGTGCGAAATCATTGAGAGTACCTTACCTCATAAGAAACATGTAATGCAACAGGACTAAGATGACCGGGCCAGACAACAGGTGCATGAATAGCTACAGTAGAGGCCTATGCCATGCAGGGACGTGCTGACCATTGGGAAAAGCGGGACAACTCCCGAACGGCCGGTTCATTCCCAGCCGGTCCAGGCCGGCCATTAGGGAAAAAATTAAAATAAAATGTCGGCCTTTGTTCCATTTTGGGGGCTGGGCGGCCAACAAAGTAAATCGTCACTGTCGGGCAGAAACCTTGTATCTCCAAGTTTCAAATTTGTAATTTTTTTCGCAAAGCAAAGCTGCTTCATCATACCGGTACAAGGCCGTCGCACAAAAGTAGTGAAAACAGCAGTGGTGCGAGGCGTTGTGTGCTTGTAGATCGGCTGTTTTCACTAGTTTAAATCATTTTTAAAATTATAATACAAACATACAGACATACAAGGTTTCCACCCGTAAACGACGAAATATAACTCATGTAATTGGCCCACTTCTTGTCACTTTGTCACAAATCTTTGAGTAGCAGCAGCGCTATAGTGAGAGATCTCTCTCTATAGCGCGTAATGAGGGCCTCTCCAACTCTTTTTCCCGGGCTGAATCAGGGGCCCAGCATGTCCCTGAGTAGAGGCCTATGCTGTCTCTTGCCACCCTTAGATGTCCCTGTCTGTGTTGCTCAATTTTTCCTGTGTGTCACTAACTCATGTGAGAAGGTGGATTGTGCGTGTTCCATGCTACGCTCCAGTGCACAGCTTGATTTCACAACAGGCATGATGGTCTGCATTCAGCATACACTGTTTTTGCTGCTTGTTATTATTTGTTGTTAATGGTTGACAGATTTAAATGGAAGCATGTGAAAGTGCCAGCATATGTGTTCCAACTTTTTCAGCCGGTATAAGGTTTCTTTTTTTAACTGTAATCTAGTTTGACATTATTGATTTTCTTTAAAGTGCATTCTGGAATGTCTGATATTATAGCCTATAACTCTTGTGTTTCCTGAAATGTAATCTTAAACAATACTTCTCTTCATACATGTTCAGTTTAATGTCCACAAGAGATCACATCACAGACATAGTTATTGACAGGTCCAATTTATCTACATTGGCATCGATAATAACTAACAGGTAATCCTGTGCTTTTGTGCAGTATATACAGTAGGCATAGCTCAGGGGTAGAGAAACCGACATTAGAGCACAAAGGGTTCCGGAAAGGTTCCCAGTTCGAATCCGGGCTCCCCCTGGGTTAATGTCGAAGAGTCCTTGAGCAAGACTCTGAAGTCTGAACCCCTAGTTGCTCCCGGTGAGCAGGAGTGTGCCTTGCATGATTTCTTCTGCCATCGGTGTATGAATGTGTGTGTGAATGGGTGAATGTAATGCACAATCTCTGTAAAGTGCTTTGGATAAAAGCGCTATATAAATACACCATTTAGACTTTGTTTCCACGTTGCCACATTACCTCACAGTTTCTCTGATGTAGGCCTAGTTCAATTGAAGCCTTAACCTAAAGAGAATTGACAGTATAAGTACAATTTGTATTGTCTGAAATGTTTTGGTGGCAGCCTAGCAGGGAAACCAACAGAGCGGTCAGTCAGTTTGCTTGTTAAGAGCATCAACCCATGACATTTCACTCGTTCACCTGCAACTAGAGAGGACAAAACTGCAGACAGCGTGTAGACTATCTATCTATACACTTCCACTGGGTCATTAACGTTACTCACATAACACGATTCAACATTTTACACCAGTTCGAAGTACAAGTAAGGTGTGTATCTGGGGGAAACTTTATAGGACGGCGGAACATACAACAATAGTGAAGATAAGAAAGTAGATCGATTACATCGGATTATCTGGGAAGTGACACCTAAACACCACACATCGACCAGACGCTGGAAGATTATCTCTATATGAAATAGATCAGTGAATTACCAACAGAGTTCCATAACATCGGCTAAGTGACACTTGTCTTTGCACTAACCCTGTCCATTAGGCTAGTCTACTAATGATCAGCCACACTGATAGGCTACTGATACTGATACTACACTGGAAGTTAGATCTACAGAGACGAGTAGAGTAGACGACCAATAACCTGCTATCCTTTGGTTGTCTATCAGTCATGTAATTATGGGCCTTTTCTTTTCCTCTTGTTTAGTTTTAATTCTTGTGTTGGCTGAAATGTCCGGCGGCACCTGCTTGTTGTAGTAGCCTTGGCATATCAGTAATGCTTCAGTCTATAGTCTAACAACAACAACAACAACAACAACAACAACAACAACAACAACAACAACAACAACAATAATAATTGTATTATTATAGGGGTAATAAGGGTAATAATAATTAAAATAAGTATAATAATTAAATAATTATAGTTCTAATAACAACAACAATAACAATCTTGATCAATTTAATATACAGGACCACAATGGAAAGCCTTATAGGGCTTTTTGTGATATCCCTTTAGCATCATTGTATAATCGTACCTACCACTGTAGGCTTCTATTTGCAAACTGTTACTAAAGTAGGCCTATTCAATCAATCAATAATACCAAAAGCAATAATAACAACAATAATATAAGCTAAATACATAAATGCGTCTCGTTCTTGTCATAATAAGGTAGCAGAAGGAAACATCCCTCTTCTGTCTTGAAAGTCTTTATGGCATAGACCTATATACAACAGAGTCCAAAGTCCATGAAAGTTTTGCTGATAAGCGGAGCCAATAAAAGCAACAGCGCTGCAGTGTAAACAGCTTGGCCTCAGTCAGAGAACGGCCTCGTTCTGCAGGATTTGCATAAAGGCCCCATCAGCCGGCCCACTAATTACCATGTTTTATATCCCCCGCACTCCGAAAGCATCATGGCAAATTAGCTGCTATCACTCCCCTCTACAGGGAAGTGCATCAAGTCCTTCGAGCAGGTGTCAGGAGAATAGGACATTCTCATAAACACCGGACAAGAGAGGAAGCAAGGAAGGAACCTTTTTTACGCTTTCTTTTCTTTTTTTTCTTTTTTATTTAAACGTTATGAGAGATATTTAATGTTCTTTAAAATGGTATCCAAGTTGACATCCCTGCAACAGGAGCTCCTCAGCGCCCTGTTGGACTCCGGAGTCAGCAAAGACGTTCTGATCCAAGCGCTGGACGACATGGACCCCATCCCGCACCAGGGAGGCTTTGGAGTAAAACTGGAGAACTTGCAGATGTCTCCGCCGATCAGCGGCAAGATGAACGGCGGGGGAGCGGGGAGCGACTCGGACTCGAAGCCCGTGTTCCACACACTCACGAACGGACACGGCAAGGGCGGCGGCAGCGGCAAGCTGTCCGGGGACGAGGGCTCCGAGGACGGGGATGACTTTGACACCCCGCCGATCCTCAAGGAGCTGCAGTCGCTCAACACGGAGGAGGCGGCCGAGCAGCGCGCTGAGGTGGACCGAATGTTGGCGTAAGTCCTGTCTGTCCGAACGAACAGAGCATTTTAAAACGGGGGAAAAAACAGACTCGTTTTATTTGATAGTTATAATAATTTGTCCAGACAATAGACCTATATTGTTGCTCTCCGCACTCTGTATTTAGAAAAAAAATTGCCTAAAGTTATGGAAAACATATCCATGGAACAAGGCCTCATGTCATCATGTTTGTCTATTTACAGTTTTGAATGAACCCGCCAGTGCTTCGTTTTTTTTACATTCTAGTTAATTATCCACACGGATTGGGCTATTATTTCTTTACCTTAGCAAAATATCAACTAAACTAGATCTATGTATTATTAACCTAAACCCACTCCACCTCTCAGAATGATACAAATCACTCAGGCTGTGCAAGAACAGAAAGTTAAGTCTCATAAAGGCGTGTTTCGTTTGATTTAGTCTTTTTTCAGGCCGTAAGATAGGCCTACCACTGAAATTATTTATTTAATAATAATAACATATCATAATAATAATTTTAATAACTATATAATAATTTGCATAATAATTATAATCATAATAATCATAACCGTATAATAATACACTAGTAATAAGGCTCCCAATAATAGGTAACTATTTATTTGTAATATTTATAAAATAGAAACTTACCTTTCCCCTTTGATTAACTCAAGTGCCACCAGAAGCCATTATAGAAACCAGGCCTAATCCATTTATTTGTGATGTGCTCTCAAACCCTGTACTGTAGACAAATATTACAGTAGCCAGCCCAGGACAGGTCTACAACAAGACCGGAAGAAAAATCAAAACTAACCCACGTGTAGTTAAGTTATTATTAATTTTATTCTATAAATCATCAACTGAAAGATACACAGTGGCGTGCGATTAGAGTGAATGGAGATCTGGTTATTCATTGTCAAAAGTTATAAACCAACATCTCCCACTTAACCCACAGACTTAGATGTAGGCCTCGGCATTCTCCAAAACAAACAGACGCGTGTAGGTTTGCCATAATTACAGATGTCAGTAAGTTTATACCTACTAATCTCTGATTAGGGCAAGTGTAAGTTCGTCCTCCATAATTTATTTTAGCATTGTTGCGCAAGGCTATTATAGAGCATTCGACTATACTGGATAAAACGGCACTTATGCTACTAATTAATAATATGGTAAGTAGGCCTAATGACTTTTGTTTCAAATATTGTTGCATTCTGTTTTTTTATAAATGTAATACGATTAGTCGACATCTGTTCTAATATGAGTTTCTTTTTCTTTTTCGAAATTATTAAATTTTCCACATTTATTGACAACTGTTATCCAGGCCAGCTGATAAAACTCAGGCCTGCGTAGCCTATCTATTACGGGGGAATATTTTTATTTGATTGTATTTGTTTAACAAGACATTCAACATTTAAAAAAAAATATAGGCCTATATTAAAGTTTAGGCCTTTCAAAATCCATGATGGGCAGTGGAGGATTTTATGGCTTGATCTTGTGACAAAATGTCTATCTGGGAGTTTAGGCCCATAGTTCGAGGATATTTATGATGTATGACTGACTTGTAGTTTCCCATCGGCTTACATTTTGCTTATAGGCCTAATAAGGCACCTTTGCTTCTACAAGTGAAGTTCGGCTGCGTATCCTGATGTCATGGGTAGTAGAAACAAGAGAACCAAGTCTGAACTAATGTAGAGCCTAACTGTTTCAAATTCAATGACAATTTGGACAACACAATTAATTAATCTGCCTGCCGCCCTATATTGTATATAACGACATGAACGTAGCCTACTATAGCCTATACCAGTATCAAACCAAAGTATTTACTGCTTGTTAGGCTACAATAAAATAATATAGGCCTACATTATTAACGCAAATCTGCAAGGTGTTCATCATTTAATATGTTTACACATTTTTAAACTTGAAGTCTCTGGAGGCATGAAGAACGGGACATGTGGCTATGCTGACACACATACGGCTAATATAGGCTTCACGTAACCAACCATGTTTGTAGCTCATATTGTGAAATGAATAGTTTGCCCCCTGTGTTTTATGAAAAAACAGTGAGGATCCATGGCGTGCTGCCCGCATGATCAAAGGTTACATGCAGCAGCACAACATCCCACAGCGGGAAGTAGTGGACGTAACGGGCCTCAACCAGTCGCACCTTTCCCAGCACCTCAACAAAGGCACGCCCATGAAAACCACGAAACGAGCAGCACTCTACACCTGGTACGGCAGGAAACAGCGGGAAATTCTCAGACGTAAGTTAATATTTGAGTTTCTCACAGTGTGGACGAACATGCATGCCAATAACTGTGTATAGCCTGTAGCATTCGTAGGCCTAGTAGGCTAGGTCTATTTCAGAATGGGCCACCAAAACAATTTATTCTGGATGTTAATCATCCCCATTTGAGTCTGACTGCTGGTTAAAATGTTTATAATTTTGCCCCACTGGGCCTACAATATGTCCAATATGTCTTCTGACCTTCTGACCTTCTAAAAACGCCAAATCCTGACCAGCTGGAAAAAAGAAAAAAAAAAGTAGCTACAGTATAATATACTGTATGCAACAACTACACACTGAGGTGTTCCTGGCTTGAAACATAGGTGTTCCAAGTTCCTTGTGCAAAATGTGCATTCTACATCCTTTGTGTGTTAGTAGGCCTATCCCTATACAATACATTTTATATTATTTCATATCATTATTGTGGAGTGATACTGCCATATTGTAATTAATTGTTGCCAAATATGAACATATCTGCCATTGGATGCCTTTTAATCTCTTGTGTTTTCATGAAAATTAAGTCAAAGGCGATTTCTTCTTAAATTTCAGAGTTCAACCAGATTCAGCAAGGCTCTATAAGCAATATGACAGACAAAGACAATCAGGACCCAGTGTTCTTTTTCCCAGAGTTCAACCCATCGGGTCAGGGCATGGGGCAGCCCGGCGATGAGGTTGGCAGTGAGCCCTCCTGCAAGAAAATGAGACGTAACCGTTTCAAATGGGGGCCCGCGTCCCAGCAAATCCTCTACCAAGCTTATGAAAGGCAAAAGAACCCCAGCAAAGAGGAGAGGGAGGCTTTGGTTGAAGAGTGCAACAGGTAGGTTGACATTTACCTCATGAGTGTAGAATTCAACCATGTGAAATGTACATTTCCTACAGCTTATTGGTGGAGTAGGGGTGGGCGATATGGAAAAATACAATATCTCAATATTTTCCCAAGCTGTATCACGAATCACGATACACGATTTTATCACGATTCTTTTTCACGTTGGTTTTTATGGTTATTTTTCAAGTTACTTGACAAAAACTAGACTCTCTGCGTTCCTTTTGGGAGGTCTAAATTGAACTTTACAAGTATGTAACTCTGACAGTATACAAATGAAACCAAATGGACCCGTTTGTATACTGTCAGAGTTTAGTGGAGACCTTGACATTTTAAAGTTTGAGAACTACTGATTTAGACCAAAATGCAGGTTTAAATTGAATTCTGCAATGAATCTCTGTATAGTTTACAAGGCTCCGTCAATTGTATCACGATATATACGATACCTCTGAAAAGGCATATCGTGGAGACATTGTATCGATCGTCTCAACGATAATTATCACCATATCGCCCACCCCTATGGTGGAGTGCACCCAACAAATAACATTCAGAGCACTTTTCATTTTGCGTTATATCCTGAAACTACCCCTGTCTTCTTCCCGTAGAGCCGAATGTCTGCAGAGAGGCGTGTCCCCGTCTAAGGCTCACGGCCTCGGCTCTAATCTGGTCACAGAGGTACGAGTCTATAACTGGTTCGCAAACCGACGGAAGGAGGAGGCCTTTAGGCAGAAGTTGGCGATGGACGCCTACACACCTACTCACAGCCTCCTCAACCCTCTGCTGTCCCACAGCTCCCCGCATCACCCCCAGAGCAGCGCATCACCTCCCAGTAAGATGACAGGTATAGCTAGTTTTACATCCTATATGGTGCAGCCAGTCTCAAGCATGCACAATGATAAATGGCATGTAGACTGGCATGTGTATGCTCATGAATCACAATCGATCGACAGATGTTTAAGAAGGAAACGCATCTAATCTGACAGTGTTAGGATTTGCTGCAGTAAATGCTAAATGCAATTAGTAATTATAAAAAAAGAAACATTGTGACTTCACAATTTGTGGTGTCGATTTTAGAACTTTTTGAAACAGGGAAATAATCATCGCAAGAAGTGCTAATAGGAGAACAACATTTTCAAGTAATTCTGGAACAATTGATGAGATCAATGGGAGAAGGAGGGGTCAGAGAGAGAGAGAGAGTGAGCACAAGTGATCAATGACTGAGTGAGTGAGCTGAGCAAATGCCATTGTTATTCTGATCTCTGAGAACACACTGAGAACAATCAACATTGTACCTGCAATCTCCACTCCAAAGTCAGCATGTAGAAGCATGGCACAAAGAGCAATCCTGTGACAGGCCAGGGTCAGGCCAGGGTCAGGGATGGGGACAGCAGCATCCAAATTACCTCAACCCAACACCATCATTTCCACATTTCCTCCTCCCACATAGGTTGCTAATGACTCCGTTAAGGAGAGTTGCCAAAACAAGGAAAAGCTACATTATTGCTCTGACCATTTGACCCTCAGGTGTTTGCCTTGAGTGTAACTCAAGTGTTGACCAAGTCTACCTGTTGTATGTGACATAAGAAACAAAGCTGATAGGCTTAGAGCATTATCCTCTGTGCCATCACTCACCCCTCTATAAAACCATGATATGAGAGACTCAATCAAAGCCTATTGTTGTCCCCTCGTGTCAGAACACGAGGTCAGCTTTGAAGAGAAAACAAACCGTTTACCTTGGCATGCTCTCTTACATCTGGATAAATTGCTCTCTCTCTCGTGGATTGTCTGATTGTCAGAACACCTGACCAGGCATTGACCTCAGGTTGCAAACCCTGTGGGGTCAGCGATAGGCTTGTTGACCGAGGAAGGTGAGGCAGAAGAGAGAGAGGGGTCAGCAGCGGAAGGCACTTTGCTCCTCCTAGGCCTTTAGTCGTCCGCTTACAAGGTGCCCTGCTGGCATCTCGCCAACGCCATCAGCTGTTTTTCAGTGTCAGCCCCTGGTCCGACAATAACATCCCAGCAGGGCACCTCATCGCGTTGCCAGGACACGGCCTATATTATGCATGGTTAATGGCCAATTAAAATCCTTGGCTACTACATCTCCTAGGCCTTTGATAGGGGGCTCCCCTGACTTCTACCACCTTGCAGGGGGTCCCATTGTTTATGGTCTATTAGAAGACTGCAGTCACTGTAACCTAGGTTCATTTATCTCCGCTGGACCTAAAGGAGGCCTCCCCCTCACCTTTATGAGCAGCAGTATGGCTGCTAAGGCCTGGTGCAGACCTGGAGCAGCATGAGCTGTCCACTGGAGTATTGGCTCTTTTCTGGCCAGACAGGACTGATGGCCCTTTCCAAGCACTAACCCCCTTCTTCAGCCACCGCCACACCTTCAGTTATATGAGAGAGGTCACTGCTGGGTCAGATCAAAGCAAAAGCCATACTTGGGGGGATTTGTATTGATTCTGTTTTGGCTCATTGAGTAGTTTGGTCACAAGTGCATAAAGTCAAACTTGTTTAGCCTATGGTTGTTGGGTATTACGGAAAGGAAAGGCAAACATGGATGGATGACATATTGTTGTTATGTTTTGTTGAGGAAAGTGTAGCTAATTCTGCTACACTGACGCTACAGCAAAGCTACAGTACCACTGAGATAAAAGTAGGCTAAGCTAAGCTAAAGCTATATTGTTTTACAAAACTGCATTTACATTTAAAAAAAAAACGTTCTCAGTGTAAAGATATGCATTCACAATCTACGTTGTCAGACCATCAAACTGGAATACAAACACTGACGTGAAAAGTATAATGTGAATTTGGTTGCTTTTAGAGTTAAAAATAATGTGAATTTGGTTGCTTTTAGAGTTAAAAACTTTGACATAGAAAGTGACATGCCTTCTGTTAAGTAGCAGGGCACTGTACGCTTTATTTTATAAAAATGTGTTTATTTAATGCTAAATGTGATGGATGTTGCTGATTGTGATGGAAGGTCATGATCAAAGTTGAGAAATATCATGGATTATTATCGCCTAATAAAGTGGTTGGTTAATTTATTTGTCAATTAAATCAATCGTACTGGCTAAATCACAGGATTTAACACATTTAAATATCAGCTGGGATACAAAATAATAAGCCATTCATTTGTATGCAAAGGTAATTAAAAGAAGAGATAAAAGTAAAAAAAAAAGCGATTCTTCCGACATGTGCAGTGTAATTTAATTCAGCACGTCAGCAAGTGAAAAACTAGCCGACTCGTATGTTCCAGATCAGGCACGCCAGTAGTGATTGTGGGGGTTGGCCAACGGCCGTGGGTTGTTTTGGCCTCCGTCACCTCAGGCTAGCTCGGAATCAGGAGGGGAACACAGAAAAAAAGGCTTAGGTCTGCACTGTCCGCTGCATGGTCCATGTGCCCCAGAGAGGTACAAAGCCTGGGATACGTCCTGCAGAGACGCGGGAGGTCTATCATATGCACTGTCGCTACAATGAGCACTGCCTGGGGATGGGCAGGGAGGCTTTGATATTACATGGGTCACACAGGGAGCCATAGCCTTTCAAACCCACTGCTGGTCCTTGCTGTACCACTCCCCTTCAAAGGTTCTCGCCCTCCCCCTGCTCTTGTTGTGCTGAGTTTTTAACAATACGTATTAAAAGCATTGATTTTCCTTTTTTCTTTTGATTTCTCTGATCAATCAGTCCTATCAAGAAACAATTGAATTGGGGACATGGCATTTTGAATATCAATGCTCAAGGGTATACAGCTAAAGGACCTGTTAGGTTGTATCTTTCCCCTTGGTTGAGGACCTAGGGAGACAATGTCTGCTGTCCCACTGCTTTTTTAGTTTTTAAGCTATGTTTCAGACTAGACAGAAGAAGCTCTCTTTACTGACATGGAGGTTCCCTGTAGCTAGAATTACTGCTAGACACAGAGACACAAAGCTAACACGCATAGCATCCTTCTACCTCTGAAACAGAGGTTGCCCAGCTCCAAGATAACTGCATGTTTATGAGTCCTCTGCCATTGTGTGGCAATGGGGGTCATGAGTCCAATGGAGTGCTTTATTGTTTTGTAGCAGCATTTACTAGACACAATGGAGTGTTGTAGGGTTGCTAGTGTGTTGCTGAAGACTTTAACCACTTAAACCTTCCTTGACTGGTGTCCCTCAGGGGTCTATACTTGGTCCCCTCCTTTTTTCCCTCTACACCAAATCTGTGCATTGCTATGCATTGTGATTTTGTGAATGTTTGCCTACATTTGCCAAATGTTCACCTGACATGGAAAGGATTTAAGTGGTTAAGTGTCTGATGGTCTTCTTGCGGACAAAATTAGACAGAGTGTGTCACAGTGGCTGCACACATCCTGAGTTGTACATGTGCCGTGTATAGTTAGTTTTATAGCAGCCAGCTAACACTTATTATATTATGTTATTAATATTCGGTAATATGATTCTTCATTTGAAATGGATTGTGATTTATCTTGGGACATGTCTGCAACACAGCTTTGAACGTACCACATACCGGTAATTCTGTTCAATCCTTGGTCTTTAAACAACAGCAACAGATATTTCTTTGTTTTATCCATAACCCATCATTGGTTTGCGATTGTCCACTTCCTCCAGGATGAACTACAGCATTTCACTCTTTCAGTTCAAATAGTCGTATGTCTTTGTAGGACTGACTGACCATGGCAAATAGGGCACAGTCTGACATACCTGGGTCAGGGACATAGGGCTTTGGGACAATCTGAGATCTGAGTGCAAACAGTGTCTGTCTCTGCACTGTCACATAAGGACTGTCAGAGCACCTAGTGTGGGAGGGACAGATCCCCTGTGTGATGCTGGGACCGTAGGATAAGAATGTGTTTGACATTGCTTGTAATTGTGTAATGTTTACTTTGTTGGTATCAGAGGGGGCCAGCATTGGCAAACAGGTATTTGATTGTGTGTGTGTGTGTGTGTGTGTGTGTGTGTGTGTGTGTGTGTGTGTGTGTGTGTGTGTGCGTGCGTGCGTGCGTGCGTGCGTGCGTGCGTGCGTGCGTGCGTGCGTGCGTGCGTGCATGCGTGCATGCGTGCGTGCATGCATGCGTGTGGGGTCAGTGGGTGGGGGGGGGCATTCCTTTGGCCTCAGTCGAGAGACAAGAAGTTGTCTAGACGTGGGATTAGGTTATGACACTAAAAGACCAATATCCAAGTTTAACTTAGGGTCTCCACCGACTTCCTGTTGGTATACCCAAAAAGCGTAATCGGTGTCACTATTTCAGCATAGGGCACTCCTTCTCGCGTCAAACTGACCGGCGGCAGCAGTGCAAAAGGTCTGATGGTTTTCTCAGGGGCTGCTGTTGTGTGAGTGCGTGTACACAGTGGAATGGCCTTGGCTGAGCTAGTCAGATAGCACCAGAGGAGGGGTCACTATGTTTGTTTGTTCTGCTCCCCCCTGTCTGAGGCAAAGAGCAGGTGAGTCTGGTAGGCTGGATTAACCCTGGCACGCCACAGAGCAAGGCCCAGGCTGCTATCGCTCTGCCCTATATATACACTAGTTGTCAAAAAGCACTGAACACTGAAACTTAACTATACCCCTCTTTCTCTCTTTCTCCCTGCCATGCATTACCCTCCTCAGTGCGGTACTCCGGCGAGGTCAGCTCCTCCACGGCCATTAGTCACCACGGCAGCAACGCCATGGTGACCAGCCAGTCGGTGCTACAGCAGGTGTCTCCGGTTGGATTGGACCCCAGCCACAGTCTGCTGTCACCTGACGCCAAGATGGTGAGTGAACACACCTGGGCCCTCTTGGCCTCAGATTAGATAAGGACTGGCCTGCATTTAGCATGCACATACAAAGCAGGTTCCTGGACCTCTACTCCCATAGGCCTGTTGGCAAGAGCCAACAATTAGCACATTGTGCTTTCTGTGTGGAAGGTGGAGACAGGATGTCAGGCTGCGGCTGAACTCGTGCACAGCCTTCACCAAAGTGCACCAGGCATGTCCACTGCTCAGCCAATAAACCTGACAAAGAAACATTCTGCTCTTTATTGATTAAAGCGCAAAGAGAAGCCAACGCTTGTTCTGCCAGGCAAATGACGCCAGTGGCCAGCATTTGATTATGTATGTTCTTTTTTTTCTTTTCTTTTTTTTTCTTCAGTGAAGGGAATGAGTTTCTCCCCTGTCCTATTTCAATATTTGATCAGTGAAAATGAAACCTGCACATGGCCCCTTGTCTCCACTGGTGCCACAGTGTTTAGTTGTACCTTTACAGTACACATTATACAACCAAACACTTTTGCACCTGTACTCAACCTAAATATAAATGAAAATGCTATACTGTACAGTTACACATTTGTGCATCACACACACACGCACGCATGCACGCACACATGTACGCACACATGCACAATGGTTAATATTGTGAATGACCTCCAGTTCACAGCACTTCCTCCTTTTCTGCTGGTATGAAGTCAAATGAGCATTGTCAGGACAGGCACAGTTGTACGTTGCAGGTTTGTTATCTGCAGAAGAGTGTCTGTCTGGTCCCTCCTCTCAGGGCTGCTGCCAGCATAGTCAAATAGACCCAGCCCCAGTGTAGTGGGAGGACCCTGGTCCACACACACACTGTTTTTGTGCACGTTTTGTTCTTTCAACCGTACACACAGGACCGTGTATATACTGTAAATGTTGAAGGAACTGCCCATGATCAACAACGCATGCTGTGTTTCCTCACACACTCATACACATGTTCCTACACTTGCAAGGACACAATACAATCTTCAGTGCTAATTTAAAAGGATAAATCAAAACCCACAAAACCACCCATCCCCAACGAGCGTGCGCGCGTGCGCGCGCACACACACACACACACACACACACACACACACACACACACACACACACACACACACACACACACACACACACACACACACACACACACACACACACACACACACACACACACACACACACCCATCCATGCTGACATTTTCTAGCATGTTTCTTTCCCTCGATACCTTTTGTTCCTTATCAGTATTTGCTTGTGAGATGTATAAGACACAAAAACTGTTATACAAAAGCAACAGAACAAAGTCATCACTCTCTGACCTGTTTCACTTGAGAACATCTGTGCTCATTTTGAAAAAAATGACTCATGTGAATTTACATGGTTGACACTCGAACAGTTACAACTTTGCATGCAGCAGTAGTATGACAAATAGTACCGGCACTAAATAACACTGCAAATATTCTGTGTTTCCCTTTTTTCCCCTGCAGATTTCAGGGTCACTTCCGCCTGTGAGCACGCTGACCAACATCCACAGCCACAGTTCACATCACACACACCAGCAGACACAAAACCTCATCATGCCTCTTTCAGGAGTAATGGCGATAGCACAAAGTACGTCTCCCACCCTGCCTCACCATCAGCCACCTGCTGATAAACAGTCATTTACTACATCATGCATTCTCAGTAGTAGTAGTACCCATTTTTGATTAAATTCACACCCTTTATTTCCAGACACTCATTATTCTCTCTCTCTCTCTCTCTCTCTCTCTCTCTCTCTCTCTCTCTCTCTCTCTCTCTCTCTCTCTCTGTCTTTCTCTCTCTCTCTCTCTCTTTCTCTCTCTCTCTCTCTCTCTCTGTCTTTCTCTCTCTCTCTCTCTCTCTCTCTCTCTCTCTCTCTCTCTCTCTCTCTCTCTCTCTTCAACTCAATTCAAAGGCATGTATTGGCATGGGAAAAATACTTCTACAACATTGCCAAAGCAAGTGTGGAATAAAAACAATCAAAACTAAGAATTACAGCGCCTGCTGGCCTACTGGTCCAGGCTGGTGGCAGCGGCATAGGTCATCCGATAGCGGATGACCTATGCCGCTCCCCATCTCTCTCCCCCCATTTCCTGTCAGTCTACTGTCCTATCCAATAAAGGCATAAAAGCCCAGAAACAAATCTTAGAAAAAAAAAGAATTACATATATATTTGGGTTCTTTTTTTTTTTACTCATATAACATTGTTGTGTCTCTCCAGGTTTGAACTCATCCCAGTCCCAGACAGTGCCGGTGATCAACAGTGTGGCAGGCAGTCTGGCAGCTCTTCAGCCAGTGCAGTTCTCCCAGCAGTTACACAGCCCCCACCACCAGCAGGGCCTGATGCATCAGTCTCCCAGCCACATGAGCCAGCAGCCATTCATGACCACTGTCACGCACTCACACAGTCAGTAACTCTACTTCTGTCCTCTAATAGATGGCATTGATTGATTCATTGAATACTTTATTAGACAGAAATGTAATCAGCACGTGGTACGGTCTGACAATTAGGCTAAAGGGATAGAACAAAAAAAGTCCAGGGGTCTTGTTTCCATTGTGGTTCTATATATTCAATTCATCAATTGAACACATTCACAATTCATCATTCATCCATCATTCTCTGTGAAAGCTGTTAATAATGTAATTAATAATGTTTTGCATGAATGAGAGCGATTGTAGAGTTTGCCAATCTTTGATATTAGTACAGTACACAGTAACATGTTAATTAACCACCAGTAAAATGGAACTGGAACTGCAGTCTTTGCCGTCTACACCAAGTTCACAATGCATCGAAACACGACTTACCGTAGTTGTGATCTCTAGATTTAAGTTAAGCAGGCTATTTTTGGGAATTTCACCTACAATGGCATCCCCAAAATAGTGATGTCAGGATTAATCTGGTAAATTCTGAGAGTTTGGGAGAGAAATTGGAATGCATATGCAAAGATTAATTCATCAAAGGTCCATTTGGTAATTTTGGTTCCATTTGTACACTCTTGGAGTTAAATTAACAGTGAGGATTTTATTGTATTGAATGGATTTTGAAATAACGTTAGTGTTTTTTTTGTGATCAAGTTTTTAACTTTATTTTACCGTAAATTTCCAAATAATCACCCGGGGGCAAATATCGTCCGGGACACAGTTATGCGCTTCGACCGCCATTCATTTGAATGTAAATAAGTAGCGCAAATAGCCGTCCGGTTCTTTTGACCGATGGGGGTTCAAATCGATTTTGCGAATTAAGAGCCTGGGAAATTATTAGAAAATATACATTATATTAACATTTCTGGATAATAGGACAAGGATGACGTTAGAGTTTTAATTTGCGAGAATTGCTATGGACTCATAATAATTTATATTTCTTTCAATTTCAGTGTACCCTCACAAACAGGAACCTCCGCAATATTCCCACCCGTCACGTTTCCCCTCAGCTATGGTTGTCACAGATGCCAACAGCATCGGCAAACAGGTCAGTCACACCACATAAAACATGACCAAATATGATCCCCATTCTACTTCACTTTGTCTCCTACTATATGTCACTTAACCCAATAAGTGTCAGTGATTATTCTGCGGATGCAGTCACACAAGTACGCAGTAAAGTCATCAGTGTTAATTTACCCACATGTTGTAACTCAGACAGTGTACAACTGTTAAGCGCCTTCTAGACGGACAGCGGTTGACGCAGGCGTTCTTGCTTGGATCAGTGAGGATCGCGATGCGGTGGAGACACCTAATCGCTCTGCAAGTAAACGCCGGGCGATATTAGCAAAGATGACCACAATCCAGCTCGTGCCGCTCCGCTCCCTCCCCGCTCCGTCGCTCACCTTGATTTGCGCATCTCTCGCTCTGCGCTCGCTCCGCTCAGGGTCGTCAATCAGAGACAGCAGCCAAAATAAAAAAATGATTTTGCTACCATGTTCGAAACATTTTCTCCTTTGCTTTGCCACAAGTGTTCCCAACACAAATGCCTGCTGTAACGTGAGCCTCGGCTTGATGGAGAGCTGTCCAGCCTTCAATGTTACAAAAGACGCCATCTAAGGCATTGTATTTTTTAATAAGACGGGCAATATTAAATCCTGTTGGTTATTAATCACCACATTCGAGAGGGAGGCGACTCGTGGCATGTGTTTTTCATTCAGCCAAATCAGTCTCACTTGCATTTCAAATTGTATCCTTTGACTGGCTGGTGGTGGTGATACATAGCCTAACTTAACTGACACAAGTTAGGCTATTTATTAGCCTACGTGACGGACCGGGTGCATGCACGGCACGCTGCATTGACACTGCGTTGGAAACATGTGGCACGCGGCCCCAACAGGATCGGAGGAGCGGACTCAGCGGAGGAGGTCGGCGCTCCAAGGAGCGGAGGAAAATCCTTGCTCCAAAGCCGCTCAGACCCATTTGAAAAGTCGCTCGCTCACGCTCAACTAAAAAACGTCCCGCTCCGCTCCGCTCCCCATGCCGCTCGCGCTCTGCTCACAAGCTCTGATAGCGCGCCAACCGCCGTCCGTCTGAAAGGCGCTTTACATTTGTACACTCTCAAGTTAAATTAATACTATTGATTTTACTGTGTACGGGCTATAGTAGTACAGGATAGTTAGCTCTCCTAAGACATTATGTTTAGCTATATGTTACTTTACTATCATCCTCCCGCCTCTCACTTGTTCTCCTAAAGAGAAATACCAGCACATACTAACAGTAGGAGGTGCTACAGCTATATGATGCTACAGCAGGGATGTCTGCCTGTGTACGAGAGTGTGTGTTATGATTGTGTGTTGACTTGTTTTTTCACCCTGTCACATTAGGATTCAACAGTAAACAAGATGGTCCAACTTGGGGGTCTCTCCTGGGTAATTACCTTTAAATACGTTTTCTTAGTACAGTCACAAGTAGTTCAAATGCACTCTTTAAATTCATCAGTATCTCACACAAATCAAATAATTTCACCCATTCCTGTGCAGTGTGCACTCATGTCTCTAGTTTTTCTCTCTTTTTCAGTTTTGCATTGTTGAGACTTTTGAATCCTTTTGTTGGTGGAATAGAGTGCAAACAAATAGACTAGATGGATATATGGATAGTATACTCCTCACAATTCCTATTTCCTTTGAACGGCCCAGCCAATCAATCACATGTGCCCTCAGCCTGAACAACCTCTGATTAACGTTGCCTCCTTTCGCTTTCCTCTCGCTGGTGAGAGGGTTACCTCTGCTTGGCTGGGCCTGCGTCCACCGTCAGGAAATGAGAGCCAGCGTTAATCAAAGTTCTTGAGGCTTGCATCCTGCTACGTAGCTCTATGCTACCAGTGGGGTCACAGAGATGCAGTGGGGATGTTACTTTTCTTTCTAGTAATTACAGCTCTTCCTCTTTCCTACTTCTCCCTGCTCTTAGTGATCGCTCTAGCCTGAAATGCTGTCCTTGTCCGCGTTCACACGCTCAATTTCCCACGCTGAGACAGTTGTGCCAAAGCACCGCTACTGATAGACTGATGGGCTGATAGCTGAGAACATGGCATATGCTCTGCCTGGCTATTGATAGACTTATTAGATTATTTTCTTGAATTTGATGTGTTGGAAGCTGTGCAATAGGTATATCTTGCACAGCAGCATGCATTCTTCCCAGATATTAATCAGGAGAAACTCGTTATATTAGTTTCAACTTTTAAAGCTTCACCCATACCTAAAGCCTGTGGTGTTTCAGAAACCCAGGTAATGTCTTATCAGGGCTTTATTTGGATGGGGCAGTGCAGAGAGAGGACTGACTATGGGTTCTGCACCTGACGCACACAGCCAACATACTCAAAGCTTTATAACACTCTTGTTTGCCAAGAGCCCCCCACCCCAATTCACCTGACCCGGTTTAAAACCCACTCTACTTAGAGCTTAGTGTCTAATGACTTAAGTCTTAGCAACAGGTCACCTTTATCAGGTGAGATTGTTTGCTGTCCATAGGGTCATGCCAGGGTCACCTGCCTCCACCCCACCATAGAAAGGGGGGAAAAATACACAAACAATCTAAAAAAAATAGAGAGAAGCATTTGAATGAGCGTCAGCAGAAGAGGAATGGGGAATGTATTTAATCAGGTGTGGCACATGAAGGTGCCGGGGCCATATTTACTTTGTACTGTAGTTTCATTTAGTTGTTGTCGGGTGGAAACCTTGCATGTCCAAAACCGTTTGTTTTGTATTTATCATTTTAAAAATCATTTAAACTAGTGAAAATAGCAAATCTGTTGTGTGCTTGTAGATCTGCTAGTTTCACTAGTTTCACTCAAAGGAAACGTAGAGCTTCATGTACAATTACCTATGTACAGATTCTACTATATGTAATGTTTTGTGTGACATTATCTGACATCCTCCTTTGTCTGACATTTGGTTCTCTCACTCTCTCTCACTCACTCTCTCTTTCTCTTTCGCTCCCTCGTACAGTGTCCTCTTCAAGCTTGGTGAGAGTGCACACCTGACTTCCTTGGTGCCCAGCAACCGGAGCACATTTTTCCACCCTTTCGCTGTGGTAACCGTGGCAACTCTTAGTAACTGGCAACTGCACACTGGACGATGAGTCAGTCAATAAACAAAGAGTCGGCGGTGGAGAGCGGTGAAATGAGAAAGGGAAAAGACACTAATTCACCTGCAGATTTTCACGACAAGGCACCTGGAAACGAGACTGGATTCCCTCTGCCATTCACAAAAGATCAACAAGGATGTATGATTTCAAACAACAAACACAATCTTTGCAAACAGTATTCCTTATCTAGCTCTTTTAAAATGTCCACACATACAGTACAGACAGTCATCTTGTCTGTGGCGGTCATTTGTGACATTGCTGAAGAACAAAAAACAAATGGAGCAGCAAATATGGTCCTTGAACTCTGTGGTATGGAACCGGAGCAAAGGTCCTCGGGGAGGCATACTGTGATTTGATGTGGACACATGAAGGTACACTGAAACCAGTGCAGACAATGATCGGTCTCTGTGAAGACCGAGGGATTCTGTGAAGGACTTTTACTCAACATCAAAGTGCCTGGCTGAATTAGCAGATTAATATTTGCTTTCAGAGGCCATAAATAAGTATGATCCTCACCACCAGGCTAGTACTGTATTTTCAATAGCCATGCACGTAACGGAACTGTATGACAATCATAATTACCGTGTCCTGAGCAACCTGTATTGATTTTATAGACATGTAGCTACTTCACCTTCTTATTCTGTTTAAAAGTCTTCCATATTATTATTTTTTTCACATTCATTTTACTGTGCTAGCATCAGTGCAGATTATGATAGCCATTTTATATTGTGAAGGATTTCAACATTGTGAGTTATTGTTCAATGTGTATACTGTGATCGAAAGGTTTTGACAATCTTGTAACTTTGAAGGACTATGCAATGTGTGTATAGACTATATAATACCTTGTAGAAATGGATTCTGTACAGTACTCCACACACATGAGAATGGAGATTATTATGCACTCTCAGTGAAGTTACGATTATATAGTTGCCATTGATAAATCTGCCTGTAAAATAACACAAACGCTGCATGGGTGACACAGAAATATGCCAAAGGATAATTGTAACAAGTGTAGTAAAACCCAGGTACAGTCTGTCCAAGGTTTCACTTGTAAAAAGTGTGCCTGCCATATCTACAAAACAAGCCTGCATTATGGGACGACTTACTCACATTGTTAATGTGTGTGCCTTCAAATCCAGTCACACAATCCCATTTCCCGGGTTGGATTGGCCCATCCCTTCCATAGAAACCTCTGACTGTTGTTTGCACATGGGTTAAGGTGAATTTCAGGAATGGGACTCACCCTCCTCTTGGGCTCCCACTTTCTGACACAATGTGAAGACATACCAAATAGGACAAATATTGTAATACTCCTCAACATAAATCATGGCAGCAGGACCCCCCGCTGAGAATGAAAATATTGACAAGTATTCACAAACAAAACAGTGATTTTACCCAAGGAATTTGTGAAGGAGAGGGTGGTTGTAAGAGCAGAGTGTTGTGATAGCAGCCACACATAATCAGACTGGATTCCATGGAGGTTGAGAAATGTTGGGGGGGCAAGCAGTGGATGTGGGCCAGAAACCCACTCAAACAGTATTAGACACTTGCAATCCCAGTGGAGTGGAAAAGGTGTGAGATTGGCACCAACCTTGGCATAAAATATACCATTTGAAATGACTATTTTTAATAAGACTAAATAGTCAAGTTTGATTGTCATACTTTACACAAATGGAAGCCAAATCCCTATAATATGTCATGGCAGATGCAGTCTCCTGTTCAATATTAGGTCATTACATTGTTATTTGTATGTGGTTTGCTTTGCGACTGTTATAGACACACCTACTGCCATCTAATCAGAGGGCACTCACAACGGAAGACATGATTTTCTTTTCTGATAATGTATTATTTTTGTATAAAATTGAAATCAGTGCCAAATCATTATTTATACTTTCTGACAAAATGTTGATATTCAAGTAAAGTTTTGTTTTCCAAAATGACGTCCTTGATATAAGAGTTGTTTTTGCCAGTAGTCGGAAGTTCAAGAATATCTTTAGCTTCTTTTTCTTTTGGTGATGAACTAATTTGTATTTTTTTGGACAATGGACACATGAGATTTCTTTCCTTCAGTACACCTCATAGGAACACAGGTCCATAATAATACATGTTTTACTGAACACAATTCATTGATTATTCTATACTGTATACGGTAGGAATTCTGAACTCAGAACAAATTGCACATACAAAAATCTAGTTAACAGTTTTGTCACATTTTGTGTGTGAGTGTCTCTCTCTCGCACGCACGCACGCACGCACGCACGCACGCACGCACGCACAGTAGTAACAATTTGCTACACAATGCACATAACCCTTGAAGCAGGCAGAGAGCTGTGTTAGTAAATCTCTGTTTATGGCCCTCTACAAAGATTTGTGGTATTGCTTAGTGATAACAGGGCAGCTTCTTTGAAGTTTAAAGATCTAAAGTACATGGTCATAGTTCCTTCCTACACTAAACAATCACTCTTGCTTCGTTGCAAGTAGGCTACTACTGATCTGTTATCAGGTTCACTGAATCTATAGAAGATCATTTGGAATTCAAGCACTGTAAATACCGGTACCGGTGTGTGTGTGTGTGTGTGTGTGTGTGTGTGTGTGTGTGTGTGTGTGTGTGTGTGTGTGTGTGTGTGTGTGTGTGTGTGTGTGTGTTTGCTTGCCAAGCACCCCCACTCCAATCACCTGACCCTGTTTAAAGGCCACCTCTACTTAGATACACACGTGCGTGTGTGCGTTCGTGCATGTGTGCGCGTGTGTGTGTGATAATGGTGTTGTTGGGAGGCATACTACTACCCAGATATTTCACATCCAAATACTTCTCAGTGTGTTTTAACAAGGGGATATAGTATTAGGCAGTTACAAAATCACACCCGTGTGAAGTGGAGCTGTGTGTGTGTGTGTGTGTGTGTGTGTGTGTGTGTGTGTGTGTGTGTGTGTGTGTGTGGATCATGTTGTGTGTGTGGATCATGTGTACCGATTTTTGTGACATTTGAAGAAAATATGTAGGAAAAGGAGCAAAAAGTGTGTTTTGGAGAAAATTCAAGATGGCGGACAATCTATCATGGCGCAAATGGGCGTGGCCTATATGGGGAGATGCGTCATGGCCCAAGGAATCCAGGGAAAAAATATTTTTAATTTTCCGACCTACGGTTCAAGAGTTACAGGCCAAAACGTAAAGTGGGGTGTTATGGCGCCACCATGCGGCCAAATGACACAATTATTTTTCATTTAATCCTTGAAATCATTATGAACCTCCTCTCCAAGTCTTGAAACTCTAGCCCCTATGGTTTGCGAGAGACAAATAATTGAATGTGAGTTTTTGCGATTCCCATTATAAGTCAATGGGGAAAATTAATTCACTAATAAATTAATATCAATTAAACTATAGAACCTTTCTCTTAGAAAAGTAATAGCCCACGATTCCCGAGTAAGCCGGTCGATTTGACATATGGCGCGAGTGTGTGGTGGCAAAACTGTGGGACTAGTGGCGTGCCGAAGTTTAGGAAGTTCAGGCTACATACACACACACAGACACACAGACACACAGACCCACACAGCCACGTATAGGGAGCCTGTGCTTCACACAGCTCCAAAAAGTCAATAGGGAACTTTGCAAAGAGGATGTCCTGCCTCTCTCAGGGCAATGTCTTTCTCTCAATAGCAGTGTAACACAAATCATTATTGTTATTTTTTAAGATACTTTTTTATTCAATTTTACCATATCAAAATGTGACAACGCTGAGGAAGACCGAAGTGTCGAAACATATGTTCGTTCGTGTTCTCTGTCCAAGAGGTAAATGAATCATGTGAAAAGGAGATTCCTTGTGTGCTGGCAACTTTCTTCACTGTATCATGATATTATTGAGCTGTGTACCGTAAAGACTTTATTTAATTTGGAGTGTTGCAGGCTTCCTGCTGTTTTGCAGTGACTTCTCTTCCTAATCAAAATGTATTACATAGAAACCTTCACAATATTTACATCCAAACCTATTTCTGTGAAGAACGTATTAAATCACAATTTCCTGTATTTTTTTAAAGCCACAAATGCAGAAATATTCTGCATGACGTTATCAGAATAAATGGTAGTAAAAAAAAGTAACACTATGGATTGTTTAGGGGCACTAATAGAGTGTATAGGGACACTAGGCCGGGTCCCACAAATAAAATAAACAGTAGAGATGCATGCAGATGTTGATGTCACAGCAGGTGCTCAGTGGCAAAACGGACAAAAAAAAGTGACAGTCCACATGCAGCGCCACAGACAATTCCAGAGAGAATAGGGCCTACAAGTGGCATAATTATTGAATTATTTCAAGTCTTCTAGATTGCATCTCGGTCTCTACCCACAGTCCATGACTATAGGTGAGGGTTGGTATATCGGACCAGTTGCACCAAACCCCTGCATGATAGTCAACAATGTGATGCCAGAACATGCCCATATATGGGCATTACCAAATATGAGCATTCCCAGATATGTGCTTAACATTGAGGACATCGGGACAGGGATCTCCATATATGGGCATAAAACGGACAAGGACGTAATTAATTTGCAAGTGTGACTCGTGATGACATCAGCGATCTCCATATATGGGCATAAAAGGGACATCAAGCCAGAGCGTGATGTCAGAGCAGCGAAGCCATTCTGTTAAGAGTGGTTCCCCTGACATCACAGTGACATCAGAGCATGATGTCAGAGCGACAAACCCATAGAACCACAGACAAACCCATAGAACCACAGACAAACCCATAGAACCAGTGTCAGGCGTGACAGACAGAGATCACACAGACAAGCTGTGACCGTTTTCATAGTAAACTTATGGTCGCAATTAGTTCCATATAGTTCTATTATCTGTACAGCTGTTAATGCGTCCTATTTCTTCTTTTTCTTTTTTTAAAGAAATTAAAATTATACACATTCTGCAACTGAAATGACAACTGAAACAATACATTGTTAATTAATGTAATGAGACAATAAAGTAATAACCCAGCATTTCGTTGCATGGCCTGTCGGACAAAAGGCCTGTTTAACAATAAAGATGTATTGGTAAGGAACACTTGGCACCATGTAGTTAAGTTGACCTTCATATTGCAGCTATTCTGGGTTGAAATAAATAAATATTAATTGTTGAAATCATCCATGGTTTTGTGTTACTGTAGTGGCCTAACAAAGCTCATCTATCCCAGAGTTTGACTGCTCCCAGCAGAGGAGCCATGCTGTGGAAACCCTTGTAATCCAATGATGTAGCTCTATTTGGTTATGAATGAGGCCTTTGATTTTAGACCCAGGAAGCCACTAAAGATCTGAACAGTTCTCTTTTACTACGTTTCTCTACAAAGAGCAGAATGGCTGAAAGAATCATTTGCATCTGTTTTGGGACATAGAGTTTACAATACAATAGTACATTCTCTAAACAATAAATTAAAGTGAAGTGTGAAATAGTGTCACAGTCAGTTCTTTTGGCATCCCTTGCATGGCTTTTAAATATGTAGTTACTAATTATTTGGTTACACCTATTGTTTGCTCATTACAAAATGATGTGGACATATTTAATTGGTTGTACTGTATCTCTATCTTGATTCTTGATGTGTATTTTTATGAGGCTTTGCTCTTTCACGTTTTTGACTGATGACCCACATCCCGTTTTAAGGAAATCCCACAATTGGTCGGTTGAAGACCAAAGTTTGGCGTTCTAGTTTTGCTCCCTCATTATTCTGACATAGCTGCACTGCAAAACTCTTAATATTAATAGACCGTATGTCAAATCCCGCCCCATTTTGCTCTTGTTACTAGGTGGGACGAAACAACCAGGGCAGATTCTTTTATAATGGAAGTGGATGGGGAAAAAAGATTTGTCATAGCCTCATTATAGCTATTTAAAGTACCAAAAGAAACACATCTACGTGATATTAATACAAAGGGAAGAAAAGGGTACAGTAGTTACATTGCAAAACAGGAGTTTTCCCTCGAAAATATATGTTTTAATTAGTTTAATCCCAGTGGGACAGAAAAAACAGGGCAGGTTGTTTTTATATTGGAAATGAACGGAGAAAAAAGATTTTTCCTAGCCTCATTATAGCTATTTAAAGTACCAAAAGAAACACATCTACGTGATATTAATAAAAAGGGAAAATATATGTTTTAATTAGTTTAATCCTCTGGAACAGGCAGAGGACAGAAATAGAGAAAGAAAGCGCAGTGCATCTTGTCTTGGGTAGGAAGCTGCCAGCCAGCCTATAATTCCACTGCATAATAGGCTGGTTGTCGTAATTCTGCCCATTTAAAATATATGTACCCAGTCGAAACTCTTAGTTACATTGTAAAGGTTCATGTGAACTAGTCTGTTGAAGCTTATTCATTATAATGATCGAAATCGCTATGACCGCGCAGCGCCGTACTGCACGCTGGCCGTGCTCCGCATCACCGCACCGCGGTGATGCATAACTCCACCCCCGGTAGCGAAAAGTGAATGTTTTTTTGGAGCTGTGTGAAGCACAGGCTCCCTATACGTGGCCGTGTGGGTCTGTCTGTCTGTGTGTGTGTGTGTCTGTATGTAGCCTGAACTTCCTAAACTTCGGCACGCTACTAGTCCCACAGTTTTGCCACCACACACTCGCGCCATATGTCAAATCGACCGGCTTACTCGGGAATCGTGGGCTAGTAACTTGCTAAGAGAAAGGTTCAATAGTTTAATTGATATTAATTTATTAGTGAATTAATTTTCCCCATTGACTTATAATGGGAATCGCAAAAACTCACATTCAATTATTTGTCTCTCGCAAACCATAGGGGCTAGAGTTTCAAGACTTGGAGAGGAGGTTCATAATGATTTCAAGGATTAAATAAAAAATAATTGTGTCATTTGGCCGCATGGTGGCGCCATAACACCCCACTTTACGTTTTGGCCTGTAACTCTTGAACCGTAGGTCGGAAAATTAAAAATATTTTTTCCCTGGATTCCTTGGGTCATGACGCATCTCCCCATATAGGCCACGCCCATTTGCGCCATGATAGATTTTCCGCCATCTTGAATTTTCTCCAAAACACACTTTTTGCTCCTTTTCCTACATATTTTCTTCAAATGTCACAAAAATCGGTACACATGATCCACACACACACACACACACACACACACACACACACACACACACACACACACACACACACACACACACACACACACACACACACAGCTCCACTTCACACGGGTGTGTTTTTTTCTGGTTGGCCAGTCAGGGAGTCTCAGGGACCAATCAGAAGGCTGACAAACGGTCTACAAATTATGCACAGGACTGCATAAAGTGCAGTGTGCCACATTTCTGATATTATTTGCTATACAATCTAGTTAAATGTATAAATAGTTTGACAAATACATTTTGGGTACATTCTCTTTTGTTCTTGTTCATGGTTGACTCACAGTTATGATTCTAACAGAAGTTTCTGGATGTTCACTATGTTACTTTAGTGTTTTCAATCTTGTAAATAAACCTTTTACTGATGTAATAGTTTTGGTATTAGATTTGGGGGACAAAACAACAGGGGAAACAAAATCCCTAATAGAATAACTGGAATTGTACTTGAGGTCCTTCATGCAAACTGTTCCAGAGCCATATTAGAGGACCTCGGGTTGAAACCTGGCACATTATAGAATTAGAAGCTCAATTAGGCAGCTAGATGTCAGAAAGCTTTAAATAAATAATGCAGCACAACAGTATTTCAAGATTTACCATTCATTACACACCAGTGTGCACCAATCACGGATTGAGGTGTGACCGTGCACCACTATGTCTAGTGCTTGTGTTGTCATTAAATAAATACAACGTACTGTGACAGACAATACATCTAAATCTATGTATAGCACATTAAACATGTAAATAGAGCACTCGCTTTTGGACTGCACAGTCCTGGGTTTGATCCCTGGCCCGCCAACTCATAGCACAGATTGGGTAACTAGCCCAAGCCCAAACCTGAGCTGATGGTAGGTGTTGGGCTCCACCTCAGCAATACATCTCCCAGGGGTCGCCCCTTTTCTCGGCTGATACCGACAATAAGCCACTCGACTACATCCGACTTACTTATAAAGAGTTGCATTATGCCAGACTTCACCTACATACCGTAATGGTAACTGGTGGGCACTATGGACTTTTCATTGAGGTGCCCACTGCCCAGATGTTCCTAGTGCCCACCTGATCAGTATCCGGGTTTTGTTGTACTGACGGCCCTTCTCATCGTGGGAGGTGAACTTCCCTCCCTCCAGGAATTGTACGAAAAGTGGTGCATGGTCAAAGCTCATCGTATTATCAAGGACACGCCATGCACTACTACTATGGACACTTTCCTTTAAATCAGGCTGCTTTTCTTGATGTTCCTTTTTTGTAGACTACTTTCCATTGTGGACTGAATTTTCCCTTCCTTTTGCGGACTACTTTCCCACGTGGACTATTATGTTTATTTATCCCATGTGCATTATGTCACTTGCACGTGAGACTTTTGTTTCTTTTGCACAAAGGCCTGTGTGACACATCTGTCACTGTTCTAGTGCTGCACCTTATGTTCCCCACATGTTCTCAATCTCCACACCTGCTGCTATTTTTAACCTCACCTTATTGCTGCACCTCATGTATCCTCATGTACATGCCTGCTACTATTTATACGAATAGCTTTGATTGTCTTTTTTTTGTCTTTTCTTTTTACCTGTTTCTACTCTGTGCTTTTGCCCTTGCTCTTTCCTCTATATCTATCCTTCTTCCCTTTTCTGAAAGCTACCAAGTGATTGATGGAGCTTGCAAAAAAATAAAAGGGGAAAAAAAACCTATTTCACCAACTTCTTCATCTGTAAACCTGTGATGTGACAATACATTTGTCATTGATTCAGATTTTTCACAATATTATTCTGATTCCGAAAGGTAAATATCCTGATGAGCTGCACCTCACTCATATTATGTTCATTTCTAGGCAATACAATTATGATCATAGAGATGAAAAGTAGCAAGAATACAGTTAGACCACTGAAATTGGTCATACAGGTGTGTGAATTCATTCTATGAACACGGTTATTATGGAAGAAAGTGAGTAGCCTACTGAAAAAAAGAAAGAAAGAAAATAACTTTGGATGGATGAATGGATAATATTAATTAGATTAAATGCCTTTGGGGACTCAGAGGTCGACACGAGGATCGAGCTGGCACACATGGGATTGGAGAGAAGGGACAGATAGTGGATAATACAGGGTGAATACCACCGTGTGTTTAGCAGTCTCCGAAGAATGGATACTACATCAACTCCAGCTGGGGCCTAAGGGGTTAATGGATAAGACTTCCCAGCAGGGATCAAGGGTCAGGAGGCCACTCTCGGCCAGGGCTAATTGGTCACCGCAAACAGACATTATGTCAACCTTACATAGAGAAATACATACACATGTATGGAGCAGCTTTGATAGAGGAGTCTTCATTCAAGACCCTTGATCTGGGGGCTTCTCTGTGCTGTCCCTGTACAGTCATGAGATCAGTTAGACCACAGCTGTAACCATCACTCTCCATCACTGTACATCGCCACCAGTGCCACCCTCAGTGACAGCTAGGTTGCCTGGCAAAAGAAAATCACTGTATTGAAGAAATTGGCATTAAACATTTGGGTCAATCTATTTTGCTATTTACAATTATGAGTTAATTTCATTAAGCGTCCCGCAAAGCTTGGCCAGTGAGCCAAGCGCGCCACGGACATAGCCTACATACAGCAAACGTTTGAGAATGAAAGTGACTGTTTTTCTCATGTCAACATATCTGGTCATTTATTTGTTGTTTCTGTCATTTTGTATGCTTTAGAGAGGACCATGGACAGAGAGATATGTGATACAAGACGGAGGTCAAGTTTGAATCAGAGTTCTCACGCTCACAATGAGCATAATGGTCTGAGTCAATAACAAAGCTTAATTGAGTCGTATAATACCGCCTTTTCCCCCATTTAGATAGTTGTCTTGATGTTTTATGCTGGAGAGGAAATAGCATAACACAGGAATAACCCACTGGGTTTAAACCATTATAGTAAACTACATTTTAAGATCCAAAACAGTGTTCTCGTTCCTGCTCCACATGAATCTCCATGTAGTCATTATTCTATTTTCACTGGCCTGGGTTGGAATGAGGCAAGATGTGTATCCCGGGCTAGCACCACGGCACATAGAGGAATCCTGACAGATTGATGTTGTCATTCTGATGCCGTCACAGACTCGGTGCTGGAGGGCTTAATGATTTATGAGGAATGGAGGGATGTCCAGAATGGGACCCGAGTTAATGTTCACCTTTCTCGCTGGCCCTCCTCTGAGGTCCACCCATAGCTATAGCCCAGATCCAAACATCGGGGGACGTGACTGACTCGGCTGGCCTCCAGCTAAACCCTGTGTGCCCAGCAGGGTGGTAACCCACGCTCTGATCTTTAAAGGCCTCTGAATGGATTCAAAGAACGGTGGAGTACAGGAGGGACAAGGAGACTGATGGGCTAATCATCTTCCATGATTATCAATAGAACCAATCAACACTACCAAAAAATACTGTAAGGTCTTCGTGCACTCTCACTAGCAGAACCGCGTGGACAACAGACGTAATCACAGATAATGCCTTGAAGGTGTATACACCATTCTACATAGCTGAGAGTGTAACAGTTATTACTCACACCTTTCCACCCTGTTACTGATTGTTACTATATAAAGTAATTAAAGTACCTGAGGAATAGCTATGTTGTAGCCTACAAAGGTGGCAGAAGCACACATTATGATTTGAAACAAAGAGGGAAACATTGTGGTTGCATGTCACTCTAAAGTCTTGGCCTTTCTGGTTGCATTACCTTCTATGAACCCAGATTTTTCTGTTGAATAGACAGAATATATAGAAAGGGTTGAGGACAAACTAGGTGACGGATGGAAAAGTGCTCTGTCTTCTGGTGTCTTACGCTTCCCTCATTAAGCTGTAAATCTTTCACAAGAACACCCAGTAAAACAATAGCAGAAGGCCACATTCTTGTAAGTCCACCTTGTCAATGGTGTAACAATGGGAAGCTCAATCACTGTGCACTTTCTGTCAGGTTGTACAATAGACATAATCCCCAAAGTAGCCAGTAAAAATGTTGGACAAATCATCAAGGATAAGTGTAAGTGCCATTAATTACAGCAAGTAATAAGGATATCACTTCATTTAACATGAAGCTCATTGTCAACAGAAGCTCAGACAAATTGATTGAACAAGATAAAGAGTCAAAACTGTTTACAAATGAGCCATGGATCAGCTGTTTTCTGTGTAAAAGAAAGATGAAGGTCTCCCTGTTTGATATGACATGTTCCCATTCCCTTGCTACTGTGCAACAAAAGTGCATCAAACCTCAACACCTGCTGTTACAATAGGAAAGAAAATTAGACAATTTAGGCATTACGTTATCTTAAAAATGCTTAAATGCAATAAATAATTAAATTGGACAATGGACAGCTGCAGAAACCTGCCTATATGAATGATACAGTGGTAATTTCAAACACGATTTCAAACGTATTAATTCGATTTTTTTATGATTTAATGAACAACAACAATGGTTTAGAAGATAGATAGATAGATAGATAGATAGATAGATAGATAGATAGATACCTTTATTATCCCAAGAGGGGGCAGCATAGCAGTTAAAATGTCAAGAACAGTCAATGCTACATAAGTGTCACATCATAACACAATAGTAATACAAACTAAAAAAGGTTACCCTAATCAAAACAGTGTCCATAACAGCCAAAGCTACATAAGTGTCTCACTGTTATGTCAATGTGCTCCTTTAATATTCACCCAGATATCCACAAATATTATCATTTATTATCATCTAATAAAGACATAAATAGTGCATGCTCTTTTAGTCCCAGAGGTCATTGCAGCACACACACACACACACACACACACGCGCACACACACACACACGCGCGCACACACACACACACACGCACATGCACACACACACACACACACACACACACACACACACACACACACACACACACACACACACTCACCACCAGCATGCACATCAGCATGCCAGCCATGCTGCATGCCTACTTGCTCTTATTGCTTTATAGACTTTCACAGGCAGTAGGCCTAGGCAGGCCTAGTGGTATCCTACCACAGGACTACATTTCTCAAAGGGAAAGTAGGTCAAATATAGGCCTAAATACAACCACTGCATTTGTGTTAACAGTAACATAGGCTTCTATACCACATATTGGTGAAAATAACATCTTATTATACAAACTACTATATAAAAGTGATGTGGTGTGGTGTAGCTTTAATGTAAATATATCGCCTTTTCACTAAGTAAGTATAATCACTACAAACATGTATCCATTGCCATTGTAGTTGCTGTCCACAGCTAGCCTGGCATAGCCAGCCTATATACTAATGCCGCTAACTGACAGTTTGGCCAATGTTTAATTTGTCATTATAAAGGCATTACAAAGTCCTTAATTTGTCACTTTAGAAATGTGCAGATAACCTCTATACACTTAAACTTTGTTGGTTTGTTTACTGTTGAGAGAGAAAACAATGTTGCATAAAGTTAATCATCTGAGGACCCCCCAAAATAATTTGGGTCCCGACCCACAGGTTGAGAACCACTGTAGGCTATATTAATCAACATCACAACTTTTTGTTAGTTCATTTGTACTGCTGACAATGTTCTCTGTCTGTTCTCTCATTCGTAAGAAGTCGCCAAATAAATATACATCAATTAACAAATAATTGATTCAATGAATGAATGAATGAATGAATGAATGAATGAACGAACGAACGAACGAACGAACGAACGAACGAATGAATGAATGAATGAATGGATTAAATGAAATGAAATGAATAAAACATAGTCTAAATGAACGAATGAATTAATGAATTAATTAATATGTAACAAACAAGCAAACAAACTACATAATACATAAATAAAACGAACCCAGTTGTAACTGCTTTGCTATGCATGCCTTGGCTCCTTGGACTCAACAACACTACCATCTAGCGGCAGAGACAGCACACTGCAGCCATCCGGAAGACTCCGTCCGTTGGTCGTCACTGCTGACGACATCTCTCTCGCACCAGTGACTAATGTTATCAAGATGGCGCTACGGCCAGGATCTGGAGGAGGCAGCAGGTATTTTAACCCCTTTCTATAATGAAATGTGCCCGAGACAAAATGTCGTGTTCACGAAATAGGTTTCTGTGACCAACACGTACGCGGTGTGTGGCCAGAACAAACTATAGATACATTAATAAGGGCTGCTTGTTGTGGAGACAGAGTGATGAGATGGCTGAATCTTCTGGATGTCAGGTGTCAATGCTAGTTGGGTAGCTATAGCTACAGCTAGCTAGCTGATTCAACTAGTTATTAACAGTGGGAACAGAAAGGCCAGTCATACTGTACTCACACTGTATCGTATCCACGGCACAACTAACGTGGTGCTTTATAAATCCGATTATTATACACTGACTGTCCATATGTTTGCTGCTTACGCTGCTTACTGGAATGTGCAGAGCAGAGCAGATAGTGTGTGTGCAGCCATAACAGCAAACAATAATACAGGCCTGGACCCCAGGTGATGTCATGTCAGTCTGTGAATATCGTTTTTATGTGCATATGCTTATGTGATATATCATTGCATTAAATAAATAGTGTAAATAGTTTAAAATATTCCAGTCCTCTACATTCAGTGGAGGTAGTTATCATACTTAGATGTATTTGATCGATTTTGATTTCTGCATATTCATGACATAGATGGATAACAAAGTAAAATACAACTATGATAGTCTTGATCCAAGGCTAACCTTCCAGCTTCCACTAACCCTGCCATAAAGCATGAAGAATTCTTAGGCCTGCTCTGCTCTGGTCTCAGTCTGACCAGTTTTGCAATTATTGATTCTTTAGGGAACTGGTTGTGGTGGTTGACACGACATTACTCACCATGGTCAGTTTAACCCGCTAGCCATCAAGCCTGTCTGCAGAGAGCACAGCAGAATGCTTTTGGAGGCTTTGTCTCTGATATTATCCTGTTGTGAATGCAGCCTGGTGTACAGAGAAGCTTCATGATTCATTAATAAGCTGAGCTTTAACATAGACTAAGTAGGTTGAATAATGAATATGTGAGTCTCTGCAGCAACCAGGTGGTGACATTGATACCACAGTTAGTTGAAACTAAAGAACCCAATGACTGTAGTGTAGATACGGGTCGAGAGACTGGCAGTGGAGGTAAACCATTTTCTTATTATGCACTTAACTTGTGAACCTTGTGCTAGTCCTCCTGTTGTTGTCTGGTTGTAAATAATGGCTTGTCTAATTCCAGTCAGGTTCATTGTCTGTCTAATATGCTGAAATTGTCTTGGAAAATGTAATTATTGTCAAATGTATTTGTGTTCTGTAATAGATATTTAGCTATTGCCAAGCTTTGTAGGCTACATCATCTTTCCTCTCCCCTCATCAAAACAACAACCTCTAAGCTAGGCTAGGCTAGGCATACAATACATCTGTTGAACTGTTCATGATAAACACATTTAATAATGTGGAACCTTGCTGTCTGAATTATGGCTGCAGTAGTTATTATAGTTGAATCTGTTGATGATTATTATTATTATTTTCCATTATTCAATTTCCTATCCTATCCTCACTTCCTTACTATACATCTCTAAACTCTGTCCGTCCTCCTGCTTCTGACTGACTGGGTTTTCTCCTCAGTGCGTTCAGCAATTTATCTGAACATACACACAGGCATGTTGTGCAGACACTGACGAGCAATATTTTTAATTTCTCCCTCAATCAAGCTGTTTATTAGTGTTTTTATGTCAACACTGTAGATTCGGAATTCAGCCCATGGGACATATAGTCGCCATGGTTATAGCCCCTTAATATTAAAACCGGAATATACCGGACATCTGAGCAAGGAGTCTCAGCCGCGCCGTCTTTTTCCGGACTTAGGTCATTAAAAATGAAATAAATTATTTTTATCCGAAAATCGGCGATCGTCTAACCTTCCCTAGTCACCGTTCGTCCATCGATAGCTCATGGCTGCTCTGACATGAAGCAGAGGTGACGTCATTGCCTTTCCTTCTTCATGCTTCCTTGACACCGTCTGTTTACTGTCTGGAGGATAACATTAGCATAGCTGGAGTGTACTCCAGTATCTGGCCTATACTCCTGTTCGCAATTTGGTGTGAGGGGAGTTTCTCACCTGAACTGAGTCAGTGGGTCCCTAGACATGAAAAATCACAGAGGTGCTCGTCCGCCATAGTGGCACGAATGGCACAATGGCCAAATCAAATATGGCCGCCATCGGCTATAATGAAAATCCAACTTTTGTGTATATGCACAAGCAATACCGCCATTCTGACTAATTTGGGTGCGGGGAATTCATTTCTGATATTGTTTTGACCATTTTGGGTGATTTGGACCTTGAAAGGTCATGTTCAAGGTTATTTTGTAATTCCGAAGACCATGGCCACAACTTGGCCATTGTTAGGAGTAAAAACAGGTGCTGTAGGTCTAAATCAACTAATTCTGACATGTATAATTCATTTCTGGTATTGTTTTGACCATTAAGGATCATCTTGTCTTTGAAATATCAATATCAATGCCATTTTTCAAAAACGATTTTGTCTTTACTAGCACTTTTATTTTATTTTTTCATAATAGTTTGTTTTGTTTATAACAAAAGACATACTAGTGATACATATAAGTAAACACCCCCATTTAACTTGAAAGGGGGACTTTAAATGGGTGTTTAAATGAGCAAATAAGACTATTTACGAATAAAAGTGACAAATAAGATCACATAACAAAATCACACACAAAATTAAATAACAATTTCCCTCAAAGTGCACCATATTGTGATTCTGTGTATGCAAGTTAGTGTGATGTGCTTTTACAGGATGGATTTGCCATTGTTCCATCACAAAATATGATGCACAGAACTCCATCAGCAAGGCAGCAATAACGTTGAGTGTCACGCTTCAGACATGGCAGGAGTGTACTAAAGCCAAAGTGTTCCTTCCATCCATCAGGGCTTGACATTGACTTTTTGAGGCACTTGTCCTTTGGACAAGTACATTTCTCATTCACTTGTCCGGGCACAAAAGTCACTTGTCCGGATAAACTGAGTCAGACATTGAAATAGAATGAATAACCAGTAAGACTCCCTAATCGGGAGACTGCTAATGACCCTCCTTGCTCCCTCCACTCCATAGTATAGTATATGGGCAGTTCATAGTCTGCATACAGCACAAAGGACAAGCCTAATGTCATGACCTGATCCATGTTCTATTGGTTCTAGTCTTTCCTCAGGTTCCTTGGCTGTTGCAAGCAGGTGGCAAGAAATGCACTAGAAAGGTGCCTTGTTGGTCTCAGCTGTGGTACTTCTCTGCTACCAATGCGGTGTCTTGTTCTGTCAAAGTCTTTGCCTCTCAGTCTCCAAAGTTTGTTAGATATATTGTACTTGGTCAGAATGCAGTCATCTCCAGTCTCCAAGGCATATGTGCCTTGATCACTGTTTAGCTAGTGGTGCTCCAAGATCAATGCTGTGGAAGCATTTCCAATTTTCACCAGTGCCATTCTGCAGCCAGTGCTTGTAAATATGGGGTGTAGTATAGCAGTTACGCGAAGGAGACGACAACTCTCTGGGGTCCGCCATAATTCCGACATCCCATTATTCGACCAATTAGGTTAGTGAAGGTTAGGGTTGGTTATAATGGAGTCAGTACATGTGTCAGCCTCCTCAATCCTATTCAAGATGTCTGGGATCTCTACTCCACCTTTGTCATCTTCATCAGAGACAATGGTAAATGGACTGCATTTACAGTATATAGTGCTTTTCTTCAAAGCACTTTACAATTCACCCATTAACACACCATGAAACCATGCAAGGTTCCAACCTGCTCATCGGGAGCAGTAAGGGATTCAGTGTCTTGCTCAAGGACACTTTGTCACATAACCAGGAACAGCTGGGAATCGAACCTGGAACCTTCAGATTTCAAGGCAGGCGCTCTATACTGAGCCACTGTCGTCCGACAATGATGGTAACATTGATTGGACACCATATTCCGAACACACAGCTGGAGAACTGTTTGTTCTCCTCAGACACCCAGAATTTGGAAAGTTGCTGAGGGATGGATGTGTCTACTAGTAAGACGCCTCAGGGCGACATGCGTGCCAATTCTTGGCCATCTGGCCAGTGATGTGTATCGGACCAGTTACACATAATGGAGACCCCTGCATGATCAGGGGTCAACAATGTTATGTCAAAACATGCCAGATATGTCCTTAATATTGATGACATTGGGACAGGGATCTCCATATATGGGCATAAAACATATGTTAAAAGTCAAGCAGGGCCTTGGCGAGTTAGGGCCTGGGTTTGATGTCTGGGGATCCCCATATATGAGCATGAGGGGATACCCTAACAGGGCATCAAAAAGGTAGCACATCCAAAACTTTAAATCAGTGGAGAATAAAGTACTCACGTTTCCATTTTTTTATTGGCACAAACCAACAAGAACGCTTAAGCGTTTCGGCTATGAGCCTTCATCAGAGCGTTCTGGGTGTGTCTGTCAACTCTGTTGTCTCTGATGATGAGGGGCTCCCTGCAAAAGGGGCTGGTGGTGAAGAGATCCCAGACCTCGATCTAGATTGAGGAGGCTGGTGTTACATGTGGAGTCAATTGAACCCATTATAACTAAACCTATCCATAACCCTAACGTCAGGATTATGAGCGGACCCCATAGAGTTGTCGTAGTCTCCTTCGCATTAATGCTATACTACACCCTAAACATTCAAGCACTGGGGATGAATGAGATCTGGCTGCAGAATGGCACTAGGGGTGCACTATGGCACATGCTTCCACTGCATCAATCAGTCTCTCATCTTGGAGCACCACTAGCCAAGACAGTGATCAAGGCACATATGCCTTGGAGACTGTAGATGACTGCATGAGCCAGGTGGGGACTAAGTATGCAGCTATGGCTTCTGACCGAGTACAGTACAATATCTTAAAAAACTTTGGAGAAGCAAAGACCTTGACAGAACATGGTAGCAGAGAAGTACAGTACAACTGCTGAGACCAACAGGGCACCTTCCTAGTGCATTTCTTGCCACCTGCATGCAACAGCCAAGGAATCCGAGGAAAGACTAGAACCAATGGAACATCGATGGATGGAAGGAACACTTTGACTTTAATACACTCCCATGTCTGAAGCGTGACACTCGTCGATATGGTTGCTGGGCTGGTGGAATTCTGTGCATCATATTTTGCCATGGAACAATAGCAAATCCATCCTGTAAAAACACATCATACTAACTTGCATCATAATACACAATCACAATATGGTGCACTTTGAGGGAAATTATTATTTAATTTTGTGTGTGATTTTGTTATGTGATCTTATTTGTCACTTTTATTCATAAATAGCCTTGCTCATTTAAACACCCATTTTAAGTCCCCCTTTAAAGTTAAATGGGGGCGTGTACTTCTATTTATACTAGTATGTCTTTTGTTATAAACAAAATTATTATTATGAAAAAAATAAAATAAAAGTGCTAGTAAAGACAAAATCGTTTTTAGAAAAATGGCATTGATATTGATATTTCAAAGACAAGATGATCCTTAATGGTCAAAACAATACCAGAAATGAATTATACGTGTCAGAATTAGTTGATTTAGACCTACAGCACCTGTTTTTACTCCTAACAATGGCCAAGTTGTGGCCATGGTCTTCGGAATTACAAAATGACCTTGACCATGACCTTTCAAGGTCCAAATCACCCAAAATGGTCAAAACAATATCAGAAATTAATTCCCCGCACCCAAATTAGTCAGAATGAAGGTATTGCTTGTGCATATACACAAAAGTTGGATTTTCATTATAGCCGATGGCGGCCATATTTGATTTGGCCATTGCGCCATTCGTGCCACTATGGCGGACGAGCACCTCTGTGATTTTTCATGTCTAGGGACCCACTGACTCAGTTCAGGTGAGAAACTCCCCTCACACCAAATTGCGAACAGGAGTATAGGCCAGATACTGTATTATGCTAAGGGCTAAACTAGCCAAAATGGTCACATCGACTGTTCAGTCATTCTTGGATTATATGCATGGATTATTATGCGCACGGATCGCGCACGCGAAACACATGGGGAGATCGATGCTCGCCCAAAACTACCACTCTAGACCCCTGCCCTAGATCAGGGCAAGGACCCCTCGGCTGAGAGAGAGATGAAACGGGACTCCCCACTACATATTGTATAAAATTGTGTTCAGATTACACTTTTTCATAGATTTCATAGATCAGTCAAATTAATGTTTTGTGTTTATTTCAGACATTTAACCAGAATAACCACTTAAACCCCCAATACTTAGTAAACTTGACCTTTGGCTCAGTGCTTGGTTTGCTCCCTTCTCCCACGATTACACCAACTTACTGGCGGGAAAAGAGTTAAATGTTCCCCTCAAAATAGGGATCATCTTGTTGTAACTTTGAAGACCTGGACACTAGGGTCCCATATACATGAAGACGATACATTTGAGTCTTTTCCAAAATGTTTGCTGTACAGACGGAATCGTCTCAAGAAATGCAAGTGTCTAGTACATCATGAAACCACTGAGACTCGCAAGACGGTCTCCAGAACAACCAAAACCACTGTAGTATATATGCCAGGCCTCTGAGTGGCACTGTAAAGCTGCCACAAAGCACCAAAAAGAGAGAAGAATGTTATTTTTTTGCCTTTCTTTTTATCATGTCCACTTGTTGCTGAGGGAGGTAGTGTGGGAGGGAGGAGTACAGTTAGCTGTAAAAGCCCTATCGCACTCAGTAGCACAAACACAACATGTTTGATGTTGTTTGGGAGGGGAGGGGGGCTCTGCGCATGCAGGTTAGGGAAAGGTTGTGCTGCAACGTCATAGTTTACAGGAATTATGCATATTCGGCTGTACATACTGAGACGTGACGGCGCTGTCTTCAGATTGATTCACTCTGGGAGCCGGTTTCAAAGACGTGCGTCTTTGGGCACCCAAGACGCCGGCTCCGTGTGGCAGAAAGGTCTAAACGACAAATAGTGCGGAATCGTTTTCATATGGACGCCGCTTAGGTTCTAACTGCCCCAGTCTATACCTGAGTAACATATTAAAGTCATGGTGTGTTTTTACTGTGTGTATGGCTGAGGAAAATAAATGTCCGTCTCTTGAAGATGAACTGAGGGCTCCAGTCCAAACTGTCAGTTGCAGGCCACTCCAGGCCTTGTTGCTTCAGTGTCTGAACTCATCTAAACAGGAAGAGAATAGATTAGACACTTCTGTTTTCAGATAAGTTCTTTTTTAACTCACCAACTGATCACTGACACTGTGCTAGTAGATTCTGTCATTGTAAACGACAGATTACTTCTGCCTCATTTCCTTATAATTTAGGCTCACCGATGTGGCATAATTGGTGCTTTGTTAGTTTGTTTAACTATCATCCATTTCCTGAGTGCTTTTATTCTGTGAAATTATTTGCACATAAAATATGGGTTGACTAGATTGTTGTTTTGTTCTGCTCAGTCAAGTACATTTTATTCCTGCACCCTATCACAAGCTGTGTATTAGAAAAATGAACTTGCAAAATTCACACAGCAAAGGTCCCTTCGTTATCTTATTGGGTGGAAAAATCTTATTCTTTTAAAGATATTTTTGGGGGCTTTTTAATGCCTTTTATTCATAGGTATACAGTAACCTCGCATCACCAGGCTTTCCGCTGGGGGAAAGCCTGGTCTTCGTTTACTAAACGGGCCGTTTGATCCGGTCGGGAGCGGAAGAGCTCCTACGTTTTTCTGTAGTCCAAAACGGACTACACTTTGGCCGGAAACAACGACCGGAAACAGTTTCAACCCAGTTAGCGCATGCGCAAGTAGTTTGCGCATGCGCAAGTACGGGTTAAAACTGTTTCCGGTCGTTGTTTCCGGCCAAAGTGTAGTCCGTTTTGGACTACAGAAAAACGTAGGAGCCCTTCCGCTCCCGACCGGATCAAAAGCCCGAAATTGGAAGCCAGCCCAGGCTAGGTATACAGTAGTCTGACAGGAAATAGGGAGAGGGGGTGACACGCAGCAAAGGTCTTCGGGATCGGGACTCGAACCCGCAACACGCTTGGATTACCAGCCTAGGTACCCAGGTGGCTATGCCAGTCGTACAGGGCTGGCCGCTTGTTATTTTAGCTCTTGTCATATTAATGATCTGCTGCTCCTGCCCTGACAGTGTTGTTTATTAGTCCATATGATGAGCATGGATTATGGAACCTTTATAAGGCAATGGCCTGCCTAGTCTCCACTTTCCAGACCACAGCTGCCTGTTATCGCTGCTGATCACTTTCCGTGTATGCCTGCTAATCCTTGGCCTGTTATTCAATGCAGAAAGGTTGGCATGGTTGTCCTATGAAAAGCATTTTAAGCTGCAAATCTTAGCGTGAGCAGATGTGAGGCAGAATCAAGTAGAGCCCCGTCACTGAAGATAAAGCCATTGGCCTAGATTGATGTGTTAGAGTTTACTCTTCTCTCAAATGCTGTAATAGCTGTGCTGCTGTGTGTTGAGCTTCACATCGAAAGGATTATTCGAAAAGGAATAGGATATCGAAAGGATTATTACTTGAAAAACTTGTGCTTTTTGCTGAGATATCTTTCCTGAAGATTGTAAAGAAAATTATTAATTCCCCCCTGTCATTACAGGGGAGAACAAAGAGAACATGATGGGCACACTTTTCGCAGTTGAACTAGGGATGAGACGATTATTGCAAGTGTTTTTTATCACGATAAACGATAATATTAGTATCGTCCCATCCCTAAGTTGAACACATAAAACAGTCAGTTTTCTGGTGATTCAGAGTCTCTTGCATCAAAGCCATCCTTCTGTTATTGCTGCTATTGGAACTTAAACACTTAAATTCAACTGGATCAATTTATTTTCTGAACTGCAGAATCCTTCTTCATGGCTGTAGAGACAATAGTACAAAATATAATAATAATAATAATAATACAACATACAATTTATATAGTGCTTTTCCAACTACTCAAAGTCGCTTTACAAAACGGAAACAAAATAAAAAACAACTTTATTAGTACATTTTTTGCTCTGCAGTGTAATTTTTAAGTCTAGCTACTACCACTGTGGAACTAAACTATTATGTGTTATGATAAGCCTTGAGCTAAATGCAGCCTAAACTCTGGTGAGGACAGAGACAGAGACAGACATGTCTGAGTTACAGAGCCAAAGTCTCAGCTTTTACCCTGCTTTCCTCTCTCACAGAGGAAGGTTACACTAGAGAGATGCATGCTTTATTGGTTTTTCTTTTAAGGCGCTTGTATGCTGATCAATAAAGGCTGTCCTGACCTACAGCAAAGTTATATTGGATCAATTTATCTTTTACCTGTCAGATTTACCCCTTGTGGAGTTGTGGTCAAAGCAGTATTCATTGATGCTGTCCCTGGAAAGCAGCAAGCTAGGAAGATAAGATCGGCCTTGCATTCCGGAGAAGTCTGGCACAACAGAAGTAGGATAGATGACTGAAAAGAAAGTGAACAGTTAAAGTCACACCTAAAACTGTGTGCTTGTTATTATTCTTGTCACTTTAATAGAACAGCACAACAGTGATTAGGATTTACAGGTTTAACTGACTCTTCAAATTTGCTCCACATTGTTACAGACTGGAATGTGGAATTGTGTGTGACATTGTTTTGCTCACAGACTGGAATGTGGAATTGTGTGTGTGTGTTTGTGTGTTTTCCTTGAGCATCAGATAAAGGCTGAGAGACCCCAGGCCCAGGCCCTAACCGTAATCTTGTACAACAAACTCAATGCGTTGCATCGCAAGTTCGCTATTTGTTAACTTGTGAGATTATATACCAGCTATTTCTGCTATTAAAACAAATCTGCACCCCACCAAGGGAGGCTAACACCAATGTTTTTGAGTCACATATTATGACAAAGTGCCGATCTAATTCAGTCAAGAAAATGTTGATTTACTGCTAATTAAGTCTCTTGTGTGAGTGATATAAAGACAAATATGCCTCTTAAGCTATTTTTACACAAGGACGAATTAATCTGAGTCCGCTAAACTAAACTGCTGATACGGCCATATTGACACACAGAGGCGCGTATTTATGACCCAGTCCGACACTTTTTTGAAAACTACTCTGCAAGTGGATCTTTTCGTTTCCGTATTGAATTAGCAGCTTGGTAAATAAACGAAGGACCAGTACGGGAGAATGCAATGACGTCAGCTTGTCAGAAGCATGGTCAGAAGCTTGTCAGACTGACGGTCGTACGGGGCAGCTCACGGAAAATAGCAGATCTACCCGTAACGCTTGTTAGCTTGTAGCACGGCTATTTTCGAAAAAAATATAAATTTCTGAAAGCTCAGAACTTCAGTGTTTGGGAGGGACATGTTGTTTTCTCTGAATCCTGGCTGCATGCTGAAGCTACAGCGAAGCCTTCATCTGACTGTAGGCGTAGCTTGTAGGTCATATACTGGAGACTTGGTTTTGAAGGTACTAGGACTAGGTCATACAGTAATAACCCGTATTTGTCTTTCTCTCCTTTTAGTTTTATGTTTCCTGTTGGAGGGGGCATGGGACCGCCACAAGGTGAGTCATTCGGCTGTCAGCATGACTTATATAAACTCCCCAAGGCTTTTAGCCCTCCTTTTACAAATATAGTCCATTTTCCTCATAAGGTCTTCTATCTGATGGGAAGAACTACACTTTAGTAAATGTAAAATGGCATCTAGAGTGAATATCCCACTGAATGAGCAGATATAATGTAGTTATGTTTTGAACAATTGATTATTGCTTAACCAGGGTGTTAGGGGTACTAGGGCATTTATTTTGTCTGGGTTAAAATCCTGCGTGTTTGAGTATAAAATGCTCTTAGAGTACCCAATACTAGCCTGGGTGCCAGCCTGTTCACTCCGTTCCGCGATTTGTTTTGTCTCTCCGCATCACAGTCTGGAAATGATTCAGTTGACTCGTATTTCAGGAAGCAAGTTGTGGCGTAGGCGTCGTCGTTGCTAATTGGCTGTTCTTCCAACGAATCAGAGTATGATTATCGTAGCAATGTCATGTCATCATAAACACACTCAGCACACTGGTGTGTTTGACAGACATCACAAGACCAATCGGAAGCCACGGATGTGTGAATCCCGCTGCTATGTCTCACCTCTCCTCGGAGATAGGAGGCTTTCTAGACTGTGATCTGGGAAATTAGTGAACAGGCTGGCACCCAGGCTAACCCAATACAATAACCCTGAGGAATAAGCATAATTACACTGTGATTACACTGCCATCTTTTATTCTCTTGCTAACCACTATTTCTGTCTTTTTATGTATGCATTGTGTGTATGTCTGTCCGTATGTCCCGCAAAGCTTGGCATTGGCCAAGTTTTGCTTGGCATTTTGAAATGAAACGGCACGATCACTTCACACTGGGTGTGCTTTTTATCTCTATTTCATTACTTTTATGTTTTGGAATGTGTTTTTATATGCCTTGTAAAGCACTTTGAATTGCCTTTGTGTATGGAATATAATACACAAAACATTCCCTTGCCTTGGTTATAGATTATGTCATTAGGCATAAGTACTCATTAACAATAAATGCAACTCATTTGAACCTCTGCCCAGATTTGTGCATTGCTTTGTTGTGAGGCTCTAATCATCAATACTTGTCATATCTGGACTGCTTGTTCGGTTTATAATAACACCCCTCACAGACAAAAATAATAAAAACGACTATTGTGACAAGTGTCTTTCAGGGGTCATTACGTGCTCGTTTGGCAATGTCATTTCAGTGAGACAAATTATTTAGAATGTGTGCAGCCTCCTAGACAAGCCATTTATTCAGCCTGGTTGAGACCTAATCTGGTGAATCATCCAGAGGCTCCCATAGGAGAGAGCTGCTCAGCTCTGATTGTCAGCTAGAGCATCTGTGAAATAAATAAACTTTCCCCTTCACTCCTCTTCTTTTGCTCAGAGCTGTGACGATACTAGTCGCGGTAAAAATAGATAACCGTGTCGCTGAGCCCCTGTCAACTCCCAGCTGTCCAGGAAACCGCCATGCATAACATTTCACCGCAGCCTCCCGAAACCGAGCGATTCCATCCCAAGTCCAAGTGACTGTGTTGTGTTTGCATTGGACAGCTTACCGTAACGTAGTGGTTCCCAAACCTTTTAGCTCAACCCAAAAGAGAAATTTTACGTTTGGCCGGCCCGGGACCCAAACTTGTGAAAATAGCAGATCTACAAGCTCATAATGCGTCGCTTCGTGCCGCGCTGTTAGCTTGTAGGTCGGTTATTTTCACTACTTCTTAAACATTTGTTCTCTAACTTATGGAATAATTATTTTATTTATTCATGACATTACTTAGAAAAATCATTGAATTTGTTTTTTAATTCATGAAAATATAAGCTTTTTTGGGAATGTTTTTGGAAAATGTTTTGAAAAGAAATAAAATAATTAATGTTAATAGTAATTAATAACAAAATGTAGAAAACAAAAATTAAAGGGACCCATAAAAATGTGTCTGCGACCAACAAACGTATCCTGTCCCACTGTTTGGGAACTAGCGCCTTAACCCTTCCCAATTATATCTTCTGTGGCATTCAATATCAGCAAATGTCAGTCCGAATTTCTGTGCAGATGTGTACGATAGTTTATTTCTCCCCTCAGGCATGATGTCCATGCAGCAGCAGCAACAGCAGCAGCAGCAGCAGCAGCAACAACAGCAGCAGCAACAGGGATTTCCTATGGTCCAGGTTATGCAGCCCAACATGCAAGGGATGATGGGAATGAACTTTGGGGGACAGATGCCCCCTGCTGCCATGCCAATGCAGGTGAGGGCATTTGTCATTGGTGTGAAATGTACATCATATGTTTCTAAAGTTTAATCTAATACCATGCATATAGATAGACAGCAGTGGAGTGAGCAGCTGATGAGACGACGTGACATTCTGCGTTGTAATCCATTTGTTTTGTTTTGTAAATATATTTATTCAGTATGTTTTTGATTATTTATATGAATAGTCAAAGTCATCGACTTTTCCCCCATAAAATAAACCCTCTCCTAAACTTTGTTATCAAAGGTGAAATAAACATAAATAAATTAATATATAATGTTACGCGCGCATGTTTAAAACAATCTTATAAGATTGTCCTGTAGTGTGTGTGATGTGATGCTGTTAACAGATTTCCAAATAATTAAAATTTTAAAGAAATCCTGTAGTGTGAGTTCAGCTTAATAATATCTTTGCTGTCCGGCAGTAACCTTGGCTCTCCATTTTTCATCTTTTTAATGTTTTTAATTATTATTATTATTATTATTATTTGTTTTTTTTTCATTTTCATAAATGAATGCAAAAGAAGCTTAAAAAGACAGTTCTTACCCAGCACTCCTTTGTTTCCTGTGGACCGTTAATTGTCCTTTAATAATGTTTTGAAATGTGTAGCTTTCCTGCTGCCTCAATATGAACTTAAATCAATGCAGGAAATGAATGCCAAAGTCAGAATACTAATGTGTTTTTGAGCTTCTGCTTGTAATTGTTTGGCTAACCAGGGAGGCATAGCTATTGGGATGCAGACCCCGGGGATGCAGTTCATGGGCCAGCCTTCATTCATGGGCATGAGGAATCCTGGGCCACAGTATACTGTGGACATTCAGAAACAGATGGCAGAGGAACACCAGTAAGCCACACTTCATTAATATCAGTTTTTTTGGCCTTCTGCTCATGTACTGTCATATGTTTGTTTGAATGCATAGTTTGAAGCTTGAAGAAAAACAAATACATTTTTTACATGAAACAGACTCTTTTTCCAAATAAACAATTATTGTGGAAGTTATGATTGGTTAGCACTGCTCGAATAGGGACAAGGAGTGACGGAAACAGAGACATTTGCAAATGTGACTCGCCTCAAGGCAACCACACCACATCTTTCTAGTTGCAATATACAACTGTACAAAAGGTTATGAATACAATTTTACTAACTTACTATATCAGTACTTTGAGTGCACACATTTCCCAATACAGAGTTGTTGATCGAAATGCTTTAAAAGTTTGTGGATCTTTCACCTTCAACCTGCTGTCCCTATTTTTTGTGAGCTGCTTTTGCACATGAACACAGGTTTGCCTTGAGACAAACGGTTTGAAAACCATTGATGTATGTCACTCTCTGGCTCACTCATGGTGGTCTGTATGCTCTATGGCCCTGCCCTGTAGGAAACGACTGGAGCATCAACAGAAGCTGCTGGAGGAGGACAGAAAGAGGAGGCAGTTTGAGGAGCAGAAACAGAAGCTGAGGCTGCTCAGCAGCGTCAAACCCAAGGTGAGCTTGGCATGGCACACAAGGCTTGCACCCGGGTGCTCTCCATTTCTCCTACGCTGCTGTTTTTAGAGAGCTTCACCTACCGTTGTCTAAATAACCTGCGGTAGTTTACCGTCTGAATGCATGTTCTGTCATGTAATGTTGAATGTACAGTATGTAGGATGTAATATATACATTAGCACTACTCTAGTGTCAGTTGCTCTTATTATTAGTTGCATGAATAAATAACCAATATGATATATACGTTTTTGTTTACATTACAGCCATTTCCAAACTTAGAAAAAGTAGTCTTAGCTGATGCACAAAATAATAAAATATAATATATTTAAATTTAAATGAGAAAAAAAACACAGAAAAATACACAAGAGCAAAAGTGAACAAAATGCATGTTTGTGTGGTTGTCACGCCACCACATGCCAAAGAAACTATCTTACTGTGTGAGTGTCTGTATAACATCTGTATTGTACAACCACAATGGAAATACGTCCTTGTCTTTTATGCGTGTACTACCAGTGCCGTGATGTATGGCTGTGTATTTATAACCTATCAAATAAATAAATCAATCAACCCACAGTTGGGGGAGAAGAGCCGCGACGACGCCCTGGAGGCCATCAAAGGCAACCTGGACGGTTTCAGCAGAGATGCCAAGATGCACCCCACTCCATCCTCACAGGCCAAAAAAACAGGTATACCAACCTAAACCTTTCAGTGGTTGCCCCCTAGGCTATAATTGCCTGTCCGTCAGCGGCCCATATCCAGCTCTGTTCCCCCTAGGCTGACTGAAGGGCATCCCGCTGAGAATAGTAACCCTTACCCAACTGGAGGCAGGTTGGCCGGCAGCCAGACAGGGACAACACTACCTCTGGCCATAGTGTAACGCACAGATTCCTAATTTCGTACTTCACCACTTTTTGCCACCCTGTTTTTCAGTTTTTCACCTCATCTGTAAGATCTGCCTAAACATCTGCCTAATTTCTAATGTGCTCACTATTTTGCCGTGTCTATTTTTTACATTATCATCTGTTTGTGAGACCATAACCCCCTCGCTGTGCATGACAGAAAATTGTCTATGTAATATTGGTTAGTTAGTGTAATTTTTCTAGCTTTCAGATAAATGCAAAAATGAACCCAGTAAACCTTTACAGCAGCCCATTTTCTGGCCTGCACAGAAATAATCTTAACATTTCACTGTCGAAATATTGAGATCTCAATTCATCGTCCATTGTGGCCTGTTTTATGTTTTGTGTCACTGCCATTATCTCTCCATTTTTGCAGACTCATCACCATCACACTGCTCTGTCCCTCCTCACTCCCTCCCCCCCGCTTTCTCAGAGGATGACGATGAATTTAGTGACTTTATTCAGGGGCCTGTAGATGCTGCTGTGTCTTTCCCCGCGTCCTGCTCCGCCTCTTCCTCTTCCACCCTCCACCTTTCCTCTCAGGCCCACAGCCAGCCTTCATCCCCTTCCCTCAGGGCAGGTCTGTCCTCTCAGACCATGCCTACCTCTGTGTCCGTTCCCACTGCCATCGAGCACTCTGCTGCCAACTCCAGCTCCCAACCTGCAATCCAAGGTAACAATTCTTTTGCGCAACTGGTTTCCCCACTAACTGGTAGTGAAATCATTAACATTCCTCAGTGGGTTTTGGAGGTCTTGTCTGTTTGTGCTGCATCTGCTGTGGATGCAGAGTACAGTATTTCTACAGTTTCCTTTAGCATTGAAAACTCGACCATATTATTTGCGGGCAAAAGAATGCTGGCAGCACAGCAGATGCACCCTTCAACTAAGCCTTCTAAGCTAACTCACACTACGATCCATTTAAGCAACAAAAGCGCATGATCCAGGAAGAATGGAAGGTGTTTCATTAGAAATAGAGGATGGTAAAATGTGTAGTACAGAACCTTAAAACTGCAGGAGTTGAGACCTACAGTATGTTGGTTCTGGATAGCTGGTTCCTTTTTTTTTTAGGGCAGAAGGTTTTTAATTGCACCAATAGTAGTCATCTCCTGCAAATGCAGCTTAGACTATTCACATTCATGACAGTTTTAGCGCCATCTGTCAAACTTTGGTTGTCATTCCCAATTCTTTAAGGATGTTTATGATCCGTTTGTTTACCATCTGGAGTAAATCTATTAGCTGGCCGCAAGAGGGTTCCTTTGGCGGCGTTCTAACTACCGTAATCAAAAAATGTGTTTAGACTGTTATCATATGTTTTAGTTTGTACAGTTAAATGCAGCACCAAGAGCAATTTTCTGTTCACGTTCAAAAGAGGAAAGACAAAACTAGTGATCATATCACTCATCCAACCCTCTAGGACCGTCCCTGGAAGAGAAACTATTCTCCTCATGTGATTTTACGACTGATAAGAAGGCCCAGGTTAACTTTAGGTCCCAGCAGCCTTCGGCAGAAATGGGCTTTAGAGCTAAAGTTTCAGCCCAGTTCCAGTCCAGCGCCAAATCACGGAACTGGGCAGAGGCTCCTGAGGACTTGAGTTCTGCCTTCACCATCGCAGCGCCACCTGAGGCCCCAGTGCTGGTGCCCGCTGCCCCCTCATCAGCTGGCGATGCAGTTCCTCAAGCCTGTAGTGAAAGTGGTGAGAGAAAAGCCTGTTGTACCAGTCTTTACTAGCCTCAGCATCTTTTGCTTTGCCGCCTTAAATTAATAAACCTCCAAGGTAGGGCATGTAGCTGCAGTTTCCTTCTAATTCTTGGGAAATTTGTTTCACTACTCTGTCAACCTGATCAAATAACGATGACCGTCCTTCACACCACTTAATGTAACTCACTGATTTCTTTGTTGTAGCGGGGGGAGTCCTGCCATTAAGACCTGGATTTGATTTGCTACTTGTGCATCAAACTTCTTTTAGGCACTGTGATGTTGCAACAAATCTGGATGACGTTTTTCTTCACTACACAGATTTGAACGGATTGGCGGTAATTGCGAGGTGCTCTGACTGCCTGGTCTCTTCACATCTTTTCCAAAGCTTTGTCTGTCGCCTGTGCCAGCTTTATAACTCTGTCACCTCGGGCCAAATCTCATTAGACTGCTTTCTCGTGTCGGCCGTGTCCAACACATTGTGGAAATTGACTGTGCCCCTGGAGATCCTGGGGTAATACCTGCTGACTCAATAAGCTGCCGTCTGTTCCCTGGCTGTGTAATACTCTTTCAGAAATTGACCTCTGGCGCATGCCGACTGCTTGGGTTTAACAAGTATGGGCACGGATTGGACCGTTCCCCTGGGGCCCCAAATGTTCCATGTCTGATTCTGCATGCCATTGTGCTACTTCTCAATGCTCTCATTTGTTTTCTTCGTCTGTATTCTATGGGTCATCTGGGGACATTTGGCGGTTTATCTCTGAAACCACTAAGTTGCAATAGAGTCCTTTAAGCTTTCCATGAATTGGCGCTTGCATGATTGGACAACTGTGTGCAAAGTGGATTTTTCTATATGTCAAATTGTAACATGTTCTACAGTATATACAGCTTATATCGTCACGTTCTGGTGGAAACCTTGTATGTCCCAAAACCGTTACTTTTCAGGAAATGTTCCAATGGATCCAATGTAGTTATTATTTAGTCACAAGCCTTGGCAAATAGTATGCTTGGACAAAAGCGTGGGCTGTGTCGACTAACTCCATGTTTGTCACTGTGTTTGACAGCAGGTATTGGTGGTTACCCACAGCAAGAGCACATCCAGCCCATGCTGCCTGGCTGGCTTTACAATGACAGCCTCATTCCAGGTAAACACCTGCACTGGGGAACATCTGTGTTCATTGAGAAAATGACTGTTCATAGAGAAAAAACCTCTTCGCGAGGTGATGTACAGTAGTTACCATGTCAATGAATATTAAAGCGTAGAAATATAATTTCCCCTTACACCAGGGGTCTTCAACAGGGGGTCCGGGACCCCTAGGGGGTCCTCAGACTTACTACAGGGGGTCCTTCAATGTTTACTTTTCTGCATCCACAGAGATGTTCAAAAAAATCCTGGAGTTCACCATGACGCCAGCGGGGATCGACACAGCCAAGCTCTATCCCATCCTCATGTCCTCAGGCCTTCCCAGGGAGGCGTTGGGCCAGATCTGGGCCACAGCCAACCGCACCACGCCCGGAATGCTGACAAAGGAGGAGCTGTACACTGTACTTGCTCTCATTGGTGTGGCACAGGTAGACAATGGTGTCAAAGCAATCAATTTTATCGAGAAGAACTCTCATTCTTCTTATCGCACCCTGTGTTTTTCAGGAAAACTTGCCATCAGCTCCACATGAAAATTAAATGAGCTCAGATGGTTGGAGAGTGGGAGAAAGCGACAGCGCTGAGCCGCGGCCTAGGGCTTATGGGTTGGCGCAAGCCCGCATGAATATGAATACAAGTCGCCCTCAGCCCTGTTTGACGGCACAACTCTTATCTCCGTCAGGATGGGCCTGTCACCAGCACCCCCTAAGAGAATGCAAATCAAGGGGCTGCTCATGAAAAAATGATGGCAAAGCTTCCATGCTGAGAATAATAAGCTACTGGAATATTGGGAGAGTCACAGGAGACCAGCACAAGCTGTTTCCTTTTTGTAGTGTAAATAGAAAATTCTGAAGCTGCCAGAGACTTCTGTTAGATTGGAACTTGACTTCACTGAATATTTTAGGCAAATACTGTATGTCAGGCTTTTTCGTTATGTGAAAAATAGATGGGTCTGAAATGCAGACTAGATAGTGATGAATTATGATGGAAGTAATGCCAAAATGAATGCTGAATTCCATGTGTCAAGTTTGAATCAGCACTTGCCACTTTATTATTCCACCAATCATAAAACATATACATCAGCATCTATCATGTTGTGTTCAGTGATGACATATTGAAGGTTTATCTTTAAAAACTATTCCCTCCATTTCAGAGTGGACTCCCGGCAATGAATGTGGAAATCCTGAGTCAGTTCCCATCTCCGCCCGTGCCCAACCTGCCCACCCTCACCATATCCATGGCTCCAGTCATGCCCCAGCACCAGCAGGCCATGATGACCCAGCCTCCGGTTTCAATGGCCATGCCTACGTCAGCACCCCCACCAGGCATGGGCATGATGCCTGCCCCTCCCCCCCAGCACCCCCAGCAGCTCCCCAACACCGGTTTCATCACCAATTTCCCTCCTGTGCAGGTAATAGAGCTATGCCATTGATTGTGCCTTTTTTTTTTACTCATTTTAGATTTTAATCACTTACTTTAACCAACTACTATTTTATACTTTGGATATTCAAAAATAGCAGATATACAACTTCATAGCACTATGAGCTTGTAGATCTGCTATTTCAGAAAAATTATGAAAATGTGTACAAATCTTTAAATATATATATATATATTTTTGAAAGCAAACACTTAACTCAAATCTTTCTTTCTCGGGGTCCCTGGAACAAAATATTTAGAGATCCGGGGTCCGTGGCCAAATATAATTTTGCGGGTCCTTGACATGAAAAAGTTTAAAAGCCACTGATATTATAGCAACATAAGAGTTTCAGAAAACTGTTAGGATTTAGAGGACATTTGACTGATAGGACAACGATGACAATGGGGGGAGGGTTGGGAAAGGGAGGAACAAGAAATGTCTTAATTTTACTACTCTGATTTAATGTGTAACATTTTAACTTTGTCTGACATGAATAAAGATATTCTTAAAAAGACTTAGAGGACATTTGTAGAATCAGCCTCAAGTATTAATGGGTTAATTCTCCTGGTCACTAATGCATTGTGGTATTTTAGGGAAACAAAGGAGACGACGATGACTTCCAGGATTTTCAGGAGGCACCCAAGGCAGGGGCGGGAGACCAAGCTTTCGCCGACTTCCAGGGAGAATCGGCGGGTAGTTTCCCTGCCGCCACAGCACCTCAGCAGCAGAACAGGTATGGTGATGATGACACGGACTGACTTTTAAAGGCAATGTTTAGTTTTAAGGAGTAAGTGGCTAAGTTGTTTGAGTTCTCTGCTGAAACTTTTGCCCCCGTGACCCGGCTCCAGATAAGCGGTTGAAGCTGAATAGATGGATTGTGGAATGAACTGCATCAATTTACAGTGCTGCAGTATTAAAAGGATTATTATGCACTTTTTGATTGTTATTTATAGTTGCTGTGTAGACTAACTCTGTGTTTATCACAGTGTTTGACAGCAGGCATTTCCCTCGTTGTCGTAAAGCCTTCGCTGCACTTGGTGTCAAAATAGCAGATCTACAATCTCACTACTAGTAGCATCGCGACACCTGGTGAGCCTGTGGATCGGTTATTTTCAGTGTGTGACACAGTGTACCAAGATTAAATCAGGCGTAAGAATCACACTTGGTCTCTTAATAGCTTTTGTAATGGTGTCCTCTGCATAACAATGACAGAGTCCTCTCGTAATGCATTAATTTCAGTGGACAGTGGATGAGCTCATTTCTTTATATTCCATTCCATGCTAATGTGGAGAGCCTGTCATTTCTCAGTGAGATGGTGTGTGAAGGCAATTATCTTTTGGGACGACAGAGAATATGGCTGCTACGGTATACTATAACATTGAGTGGTATGGTGTTTTATAGATCCAACGGTTCCCTCAAAGTCTATCTAAGTAATCTAATTAAAAATGCTGCTTTTTTTCTCTCTCTTTCTTTTGGACACAATTGGCAGCAATAGACTTGTCTGGCAAAGAAAAGGCGTTGAAGATGTCTGTTAGAAGTTGAACTCTCTGACTCCCTCTTGGCTTTTGATTTTGACTTTGTTATCATACTTAATGTAGTGTAGAATAGATCCTTAACAATCATCTGATAGGTTTCTTTCTCCATTAGTTTCACATTGGATCTTCAAAGCATACGTAGTTTTTACAGTTGACACTGGAAAAGTACTGAGGTTTGTGTGGGCATATCTGTCCTTTGTGTATCTCGAGAACTGTCCGACCAGAAGCTACACACTACAGCTATCAAAATACAGATACAGAGTAATAGACGTATGATGGTACAAACCCTATACCTTCATTTGAACTAGGTAACAGGCAACAGCCTAACTGTGCAACAAACACATAGCATATTTTTAGGCAACAAACACATTTCAGGGCTTAGGCTTTATCGACATTGTACTGGTTGGACCAGATAGAAAGGGAGGTACAGTAAAGCATGGAGAACAATGGCCTTAACAAAAAGCTGTCGCTACCGAAACACTTTTGTAGCTCATTGTGTCTGCTCAGGGAGCTTATAATGGATTAAACAGAGAGAAAGTATTGACCTCCCCTGTCCTCCCCTGTTGCTGACTATCTGACCATTGACATTATGTGTGTGCAGTGCTCCTGCCATGCTGACGCCTGTATCTGGGACTGGGTCCACTTCGTCCTCTGATAAGTATGCCGTCTTCAAGCAGCTGTCTGTAGAGCAACCGGCAGAGCCAGTGCCCACCGCCTCAGGTACTACTACTGCTGCTATTACTACTAGTAGTGCTAATGTTTTTGAAGTCTGGAGACAAGTGGGACATACTGTAGGGTGAGCAAATGAGTGTGCCTCCTCTATTACGATTCCAGAAATATTCACCTCTCCAGCTTAGTCAGTTAATAAATTGGGTAAATGTTTTCTTGTCTGTCATACAACAGCATGTAGATTGTTTTGTGTTGCTCAATCCTAACCCATTAGGTTTCCTTGTTTTGTTGTAGGTACGGGAGACAAGTATAGTGTCTTCAGACAGCTTGAGCAACCTGCTGACAGGAAACCAGTTGGTAAGAAATACTCCTTGTTCCTTCCTGGTGCTGAATAAGATCTGTCTCTGTCACACTGACAGACAGACAGACAGACGCACGCACGCACGCCTGCGCACGCACGCACGCCTGCGCACGCACACACGCACGCACGCACGCACGCACGCACGCACACACACACACACACACACACACACTTTACTACATATCTGTTCCTTTGCCAAATCCCCTCAGCCTCTTGGCCAAATTACAGAGAGTCTGTGGTGGGCTCTGAAAGGGTCCCAGTAAGCAACAGATGGCTAGAGGAGGGAAAAGACCTTCAAAAACAAAGTCACAGCTGCCTTAGAGATAAACCGTTGAGGTAAAGGACAGAGAGGGGAATGAAATTAATGTAATGTTGCCTGAATTAAAACCCGTATGCCACAGCTTGGAAGCTCAGAATCAGGCAGTTATTATAGGGTGTGACTGTTGAGTGAAGGTAAATACAACACACTGCAATTATCATCATTTTTGCAGTATTTATGTGGAAAAGGTGTTCTTTGGTTTCCATGCACACAATATTTATGTAGCTATGTTTCCTGCACTGTTTCACTAGAACAGTTTCCGATGGGGACAGCTCTGACGACACCAGTAAGTCCTGCTTGCAGTGACCTTTCCTTAATGCTGTCAGGCTCCATCTCCATAATGGGCCCATTAGTCTCCTCTTTTCCTACCCCGACAGGAGCAGTGTGAACAGATTCCCTACTTTAGCTTGCATCTATATTCTACATCAGCCACTTAATAGTCGCTGTACTGCAAGAAAAATATAACATTTCCCTCTGTTTGATTTTATGTCTCTGTTGTGCTTCTTTTTGATATAAAAGAAAATAAAGGGGAAAAGAATCTGTTAATAACAAATATTGCACTGCTTTTTGCTGGAAGTCTGTGTAGAAACTAGAAAGTATGGTGCTCTCAGTAGTATGGCTTAATCATTTCCTGTGTCAGTTTGGAACTGACAGCTCAATGCATGGTGTTGAGGATGTGTGCTTGTCTCAGTTTGTGCAGTGATGTGTGCTATTCGCTGGACTCTCTGGCCCCCAGCATCAGCACTGTTCACCCGATGATGAGACATTCAACATGTGCATTCTCATTGTGACAGAGGCACGGCTAATTCAACTCCCTCTCCATTAATGTAGGACTGTGAGATGGGGATATGGCAGAAGCTATTTCGTGTCGAGGTCCTTTGTATCTAATTGCTATGTAGTTTCCTTTTTTTTTCTTCCCTCCAACACTCTTTAATTGTTCTATTTCACTTGCAGGGGAAGGCTTCGCCGATTTCAAGTCTGTCAGTGTTGATGATGGCTTCACAGACTTTAAAACGGCCGACAGCATCTCTCCACTAGACCATCCAGACCAGACCAAGATCTTCCAGCCTGCCTTCCCTTCTGCTTTTCCTAGTTCTCAGTCTCTACAGCAACTACCAGAGCAACAGCCAGCAGTCTCTCTATCTCAGCCTAAAAACCCTCTTAACATGGCCGACCTGGATCTTTTTTCCTCTCTGGCTCCCTCCACCCCTGCCCCCAATGAGGCCAAACCCAGCACCCTTCCATCTGTATCTGTGCCTCCCTCCTTAGTGCTCCTGCCAGGGGGAGCCAAGCCCCGTGGGGGAGGGGCAGATGATTTCGGTGACTTTGCTCTGTTCGGCTCCTCCTCCGAGGCTGTGGCGGCAGGTTCCTCGGTGGGAGGGGTTGAAGCGGCGCCTCAGGACGACTTTGCAGACTTCATGGCGTTTGGCAGCTCTGGAGGAGAACCTAAAGGCGAGGGGAGTGTGGGGGGCCGAGGGGAGCCCCCCTCTCTGCCGCGTCCACCGCAGGGTGCGGACAAGTATGATGTGTTTAAACAGCTGTCCATGGAAGGCGGCTTGGCCTACGACGACACCAAGGAGAGCGGCGGTGGCTCCTTCTCCTCCCTCAAGAGTGACACAGATGACTTTGCCGACTTTCAGTCCTCGAGGTTTTGCACAGCGCTCGGAGCCTCGGAAAAGAGCCTAGTGGACAAGGTGGCTGCGTTCAAACAGGCCAAGGAGGACTGTGCCTCCGTCAAGTCCTTAGACCTCCCATCCATCGGGGGCAGCAGCGTAGGGAAAGAGGACTCTGAGGACGCTCTGTCAGTGCAGCTGGACATGAAGCTGTCGGACATGGGCGGAGACCTGAAGCATGTGATGTCAGACAGCTCTCTGGACCTGCCGGGCCTCTCGGCCCACCAGCCCCCTGCCGCAGGTGAGGAACTAGTGCGTTTGCTCTGGTGAGGCCCCCCCACGCAGTCACACACCCCACCAGTCCCAGGGCCCTCAGTGCTCTACTACAGTACCCCCAGCCCTGTTGTGCCCTCTAATCCAGGGGTCAAAGGGCAAGTAGTGAGGTCCAGATCACAACTGAGTCCTGCTCAAACACCCAAAACACCATAACACTAAATAGCACATTTCATTAGAACCTTCATATCTCTCATTTTACATTTCATCAACATTCATCTCGAAACATTTGTTTATCTGGCTGTTTACCACCCTTCTCCATGTTCCCTCCTTCCTTTCTTCCAGCTTCCCCTCCCACTTTCTTCTTCTCCTTAACTTCCCTTCTCCTCCATCCTCCAAGTTAATGTGAGAAAGTGGAGTACCAGCTTGTGCACAGTCAAATCCTCTGTGTGAATTTATCCATTTGAGTTAAATTAGCACTAAGGATTTCATCTCACACAGAAAGGACAGGTTCTGGCCCCTACCACAGTGTATTCAAAGTTGATGAGTGGATGGTGTGGATGTGATCATGTGAAGAGGTTAGAATACTGTAGTTAGACCAGATAACACTTTATTCATCAGGGTGGTCATACTGTAGCTCATTATGCGTGGTCCTGCATGCTGTGTGGTTGGCTCAGCGAGACCCCCGTTGTCGTCTTGTCTGTGCTGCGCTAGCAGGTATGGCTCCTCCCCTCGTTGTGCACGGTACAGTCCTCAGTGTTCATTTAAATGGCTAAATTAACACTGAGGATTTTACTGTGAATCTTCTGCTCTGATTGTGCTGCCTTGTGGTGTCAACGTGTGTTCTGTTGTGTGATACGGAACGTCCGAGTAGTTTTCTTGTGGTGGGGATCTCTAGTCTGGAGTCACAATAACAGTAGCCGTGTTTCCATAAATTGCCATCCAAATTTCATGTGAACTTTTGAAATGTCACAAAAATAATAGCAAATATATGTAGATAGCTTTATAAGAATCATCCACTACTATTATGCAAATGTTAGGAGTTATTCATGGAGCTACATGCAACATGCCCACACATTCAACCTCATTCATTTATAAAATTATAGTATTGTATAACATCTTAAAATGTTGGCTACTTCAGAATGTTTCAACACACTTGGTGACATTCATTATGTATTCCATCACCATTCTTCTTTGAAATTATTCAATAAAGTATTGGGAAATATGGGTATGCCAGTGTAAGTTATTACGTGGGCATGGCTTCTGCTAAACCGTCCTATTCTTAGTACAAAAACAGTCTTGTGAGTTAAATGTCCACGACATCAGTACTTATTTGGCAAAAGTTTTTGGAAACACGGCTAGTGTTCTGCAGGTGACAAAATGTTTCAACTAAAGACGGCTGTTCTGACATTTTTAACGGTTGGCTTTCCCCTTGAAGGAGAAATACAGACTACCCGTTTTCTTACGGGTAGACTTACGGGTAGACATCTCAGATGTTATAATATCCCACTCCGACCGTGAGTGGTGGGGTTGAACGGTAAATCACATATTTTTATGGCTCAATTTGTTTTTGTAGTTACTCTTGTTCATAATGAATAGAGGGTATGCGAGTGACATCATCATCATACCCGGAAGTTATGCGGGAACGCCTACTGACTCAGTAGGCGTCAGGCGTTGCCTGGGCCTTGACAGCCCATACATCCAAACAGAAAAGTCCTATCTGATTGCATTAAACAACGTTAAACTCACTTTGCCACTCACTTTGCTTCTTGATTTGCCACTCGATTTGCCATTCACTTTATACATGCGCATACCCTCTATAAATACTGTCCACAGTGTTTGTACTGAAGTCTGCAAAACAAGATGAAGTCCAATTCATTTGGGACACAAACACTAGACTATTTAGTCATTATGAACAACACATCTACAAAATATCATTAAGAGCGATAAAAATATGCGATTTACCGTTAAACCCCACCACTCACAGTCAGAGCTGCCGTGGACTTGGAATGGAAAAAAACAACCCTGTACCACTCATTCTGGGCTAATATAAACATCAGATTGAGGTAAGAAAACAGATAGTCCGAAATTCTCCTTTAATGCACACCAAATAACATTTCAGACAAGATGACCAGTGAAAACGGCATGTTTTTAGTGGCAGACAGAAAACAAGCTCTTTAAAATGGACCAGTATAGTATAGGTTTTTGCAAGATAAAACGATGCTAGACAGTATTATATGATGGGCTGCGAATGTCTGCGCATGTGGGCATGTTTCTCTGTTTGTCTCTCTGTCAGCTGGCAGGCGTGGTAGCCTGTCACCAGCTTAAAGGTAGAGTAAGTGATATTTTTTGCTCAATATTCTGTTAAGTATACTCTATAACTTACACGCGTTGAGTACAGTAAGTTACAGAGTGTTGGTTCAGGAACAGGGGTCTCCCGGTCTCCATCTTTTTAGTAAACAGAAAATACAGAACAAATTTATCAGCGACAATTTCATACTGTTGTAGTTTACATTAAAGTTGTATTTACTAAAGAGCTGCAGGTTGAGGAAGAGCCCTGTTACTGAACAAACTCTTTTGCAATGATTACTATCAGAATATAGAGCTATTGAACACTTATTTTTACAACTGAAAATCACTTATTACACGTTTAATTTCCCTTCTGCATTTTAGTAGTTAGTAGTAACTAACTACACAGTATTATTGATTTATTGACTTTTGGTTAATAGCTTATTTTTCCTTTTACCCAAACTCAACATCCACAACATGTGGACAAGGCTGCATCAGTCATTGAAATGGAAACTACAAAAAGAATATGCCTTCATATATCTAGGCATTTTCCATTATCGTCACTCCTTCATCTCCACTCAATCTTCATAATTTATTCACCAAATATTTTACCCTATACCCTATATAATTTCTCATGTTCCATAGTCCTTAATGTCCATGGCCATTCCTTACTCCTTAACCACTTCAGCCCTTTTCAAAAATGTAAAAAAAAAAACCTGATCTAAAAGTTCATAGCCGCCCAGAGAGTGAGCTTGTAGATTGTAAATCTTTGAAAATTTTTGAAAATGTCTCCTATAATTACATGCCCAATATAGGAACGCTAGGTGGAAAGTGGTTAAATGTGAGAGCACATGTTCTTTTTCTGTCGAGACTTTTGCACTTGATTGTCTGTCGGAGCAGTTATCTCTAAAGCATTTTCAACATATCAGATGTTCACGTCGAACCAAAATCTCATGTCATTTCTAAGAATGCGTCATTGATTAACTCATGTCACATCTAGGCATTAATCATTGATTTTCTTCTATCAAAGAAATGTTATATGTAAACACCCCCAATACCCTGTTTCATTCCGTTTCTGTCCAATGGAAAATGTGTTTTGTTTAAACTGAAACAGGCTTCTCTGTAGTGAGTCTGGTGAGTTTGAACAGCCCCTTGAAGCTGCAGCAAAAAAGACAGAGCCAAGCTAATTTATACTTCATCCCACGACTGTGTAGCTCACTAAAAAGATTATTTTTCTTTAAAAAATATTTTGTTGGAAACCTGTAAATGTTCCTCTGGGCGTCATGTGATGAAGTATGAATCAGGCTTTTAGCACCAGGACATTCCGACTGAGGAAGCCTCTTGGCTCCAGTTAAACACTGCTCCTTCATTGTCCTCTAATGCAGTGGTTCCCAAACCTTTTAGCCCGGGACCCAAACTAGTGAAAACAGCAGATCTACAATCTCACAATGCGTCCCTTTGCGCCGTGTTGTGAGCTTGTAAAATTGCCTATTTTCACTCGCATATTCTCACACATTTGTTTTCTAATTTATGGAATTCCTTAGAGATTGTCCTTTAATTTAATAATTAAATTTGTTTTAATAATAATTAAATTCATGTAGGAAACAAATTAGGGGAAAAATGTGTCTGCGACCCACAAATGGGTCCCGACCCACTGTTTGGGAACCAGTGCTCTAAGGAACCCATCCAGTATTGTTGGTCTCGGAGAGCTCCAGGACTAGTCTGGGACAGGACCTCACCGTTCCAGGTATTGTAGGCTAATCTTAAAGAGACAGTATCTCATTTCAGAGATTCCCTTTTGGGCCCGGGAGCACAAAAGGAAGAACGTCTTGTTTATCTGTGGTGTCCCAGCATGAGTTAATCATGTGTGTGGGTCCATGACCGGGCTCTCTGAGAACACAATGAATCTACTATCGCCCTTCCTGCCTTGCGTTTTGCTGCAGTGTGCCTGCCTTTTCAATTTGTGAAATTGACAAGAACATATTATAGGATGACATTTTATGCATAACAGTCTTGCAAGTTGTTTTTATCTAAGAAAGAAAAAAAATGTATACATACAGATTTAATAGTGTATTTTTATTACAGGAATATGGAGTCTTATTTTGAAACTAGATAGATATTCCCATATCTTGTTTTGATGTGTCAGCTGTGTAAATTAAATGTAGCCTATTTATTAAGATATTCAATAAAGTATTTTAGGTTAAGATTTAGGATTACAACATGTCTTGAGTAATACTAATGTGCTTTTCTTTGGGGGTTCATATGAGTTTGCACATTAGCCTGCTATGACAAACAATCACTGTAGTGAGAGATACTGTCTCTTTAAAGGTATTCTAGCGTCTGTGATTGGATACATTCAAAGCCCTCTTCAAGTTGTCAGGTGTAAGGAAAGTTCTTTTTTTGTTTCCTGTGTAAACCCTTTGAGTGCTTGAGCAAGATCACTTTATTCAACGTGTTAACATATTTCTGGCTTCTGTGATCTCTTCTAGAAAACAAAAATTGTCAACAGAATGTACACTAATGGACCGTGGGTCCAACAAAGAGGTCCTATCCATGCTGTAGTCATATCATATAGTATTATTAAGTGTTAACACACTGACTGCACTGGGCCATCTTTATTCTCCTGGTCTAGCAAGTCAGAAAATCTGAAAGAAAGCTTTCGGGTCCTCAAAGGGTTAATGCATTCTGTCTTGAAATCTTTAACACCCATTTAGAACGGGTACACATTATTGTGTATCATTATTTTATGCTTTAACTATTGAAAAATATACAAGCTCACAGCCGTGCTGCGAGCTTGTAGATCTGCTATTTTTGAAAAATCGTGAAAATTAGAATTTTGACCCGATTCTATAAGTGTCTTTTGAATCCTTCTAAGATTTTTTGGAAAAACCTATGTTTCTATGTCAGCAATCTGGCTAGCCATCGTCAAAGTAAAGGTCCTTTTCACTTAACTGGAGCTGAGTTAGTCTGTTCTTGAGAGACTACTATGTCAATGGTTCTCAAACCTTTTCATGTGAAGGACCCCCAAAATGATATGTATTTGGCCACGGACCCCCATCTCAAAATATTTAGTTCCGGGGACCACCCAGAAGCAAAATTTGAGTTACAAACGTTTGCTTTGGAAAATGCATATATTCAAAGATTTGCACACATTTTCACGACTTTTTCAAAAATAGCAGATCTACAAGCTCGCAGCACGCTGTGAGCTTGTATATCTGCTATTTTTCACTGGTTAAAGCATTCAATAATTCTAGGCCTAAATGGGTTATTAAATTCTCCTTTCCTGCATTGCATTTCAAGTGTTCTGTACTCGGTTTCTCTTCCCAATAACCTGTTGCTTTAGTAGTAAAACGGTGTGTCATCTCCCCAGAAGTAACTGATTCTAGTCTGTGAATGTGCCTTCTCAAATTGGTTTCTGCTTCTATATTCTGGGATTATCTTTCTTTTACCTTCTTGCTGTTTGTTTTTCTTCCTTTTTTTTCTGACTGCATGCCCTTGTACTCCAAATGATTGAAATCTAATTTTACAAGTGTTAGTTTGACAAACCTCTTGTAATGATAGACCTCTTTCACAGTATTTTGTGATCTATCTCTCTTTCTCTCTTTACTCCTGTTGTCGTAATAAATATTGCTATTGGTATTGCTGAAATGCGTACCGTCTTATTTTTCCTTTCCTAACTCTTGAGGGGTTAAATAATAATTGTAGTTACTGTACACACGGCTCATAGCACAGGATCCTTGTCAATTTCACAAATTGCTTTTTGTTTCCAAGCAAGTCAAGTCAATCTAAGTAGGGTTCAACAAGCGCGCGCGTGTGTGTGTGTGTGTGTGTGTGTGCGTGTGCGTGTGTGCGCGTGTGCGTGTGCATCAAAAAGCAAAGAGTTGAGGAGATTTGAGTGTGAACACTGACAAAACCCTTACCAGATTTGCACGTTTGTGAGTTACGGTTAGTTTTAAAATAATGCCATAAATCCATCCCAGACTGTGTTGTTTGTGCATGGCACAGTTCAGGAAACACACAGCTGGCAGCGAAACTACTCCTTTTTACTGTCGTTGCCATGGCAACAAGTCATTAAACCCCCTTAAGTTGCATTCTATTTGATTCTGCTCTCATCTGTGTGAGCAAAGCTGTCTTTCCACATTAGTGGAAAGACGTGCTCCAGTGTTAGTGCCGGTGTCTGATGCAACTCAGTGGCACACCTGGCAGGAACATCCTTCATCACACCCCACAGAGAGAGCAGGGCTTTTCTCCGTCATTGGATAACAAACCGAAAAGAGTCAGGAATTCGTTTTTGTCCCTGTTAAACCCTTATCAGAGTCTGCGGTGAAGAGCCTATCACCGCAGATTTTAGGTGTAAAGCTATCCACCTAAAGTGAGAAAACAAGTGGAGGCCATCATAGTCAGTCACGGTGAAGTCCTATCACTGTGACTGACTGGTCTAGATCGACCAATCAGTGAACGGGGTGATGGGCCGATCTGTCTGAAAGTAAAAACAGAGAGATGTCGGGGTTCGCGGTGGATAGCTCTTCACCGCGAGTAATGACGTAATGTTGTAGTTTTATGACTTAAAAGGACTACACCGCGGTGGATAGCTTATCACCGCGGTGCCTACTATGATAGGGGCTTTAGAGTATCTAACCCAGTTCCCAGTTACAAAATGGCTAAAGGCTTTCAGAATGGAGATAGCCAGTGTTATCGGCAGTTTGTGGGGGATTTGTTGTGACCACCAGTCAGGCCTTGTAGCTCAAAGTGTGTGGTGTGTTTGTGTGTGTGGGAGTTGTTCTGTTAATTGGCTGTGACACTTCTTTAAACAACACGGTCGTACAATGTTTAAATTAGGTTAAGTGCAGTATACCTGACCTGACTGTTTTGAGACTTGGAGGCATAGAACACAGTACATTCAGCTGTTTGGCCGTGAACTAGGGCTGGGCAATTAACCGGCTTAATCATGCTCATGTAGTTTATTCAGTTAATTGAGAAGCAGGGTTTTTTCTTTTAGAATTTTGTTTTGATTTCTTATATATCAACTTAAGACAAACAACATATAAGAGATTGAGGATGTGCAATTTTCAATAAAAAAACAACATATCGTTCATTAAAGGGGAAGACCAGCCATTTTCAATATTGAACTATGTCATTAATATACCTTAGAGGAGTTGTGTGGAAATAGAAAAAAAAAGTTCCCCCCCCTTCTGTGTTGCCTAGAACTGGAGGATTGATTTTGGGGTTTCTATTGTAAAGTACAAATTGATGACATCACACCGTTGTACTTTACAATACAAACCCCCAAATCGATCTTCCAGTTCTAGGCAACACAGAAGGGGGGAAACTTTTTTCTATTTCCACACAACTCCTCAGTTCAATATTGAAAATGGGTGGTCTTCCCCTTTAATTTGTAAGAGAGGCAAAAGTTTGATATAATAGTGATATTGATAATTGACATATCAGCCAGCCCTAACGTGAACTCCTATTTTAGCCAATATCCTCCTTTGACATACAGGCCTGATCTTGCACTGTAGACATTTTCAGTAAAACATACATACCATTTACAGCACCCATCATTTCAGAACCTCTGCTATACCTGGGAGCCACTGCTATGTTTTGTTGTCATTGCAGAAGGAGACGACATGAAATTTGACCCCTTTGGAACATCAGCCATCAGCAACCTGGCCAGCTATGACTGGCGAGACAGAGAGGAGTGTCTGCCTTATGAAGCCAGGAAGCCACAGGGCCTAGAAGGGGCCAGTCTCTCGTCTTTAGTCCCCGGTCACGGGAAGGAGCCGTCTTTCGGCAGCACAGAGAATATCACCAGCACCCAAACTGCGGCCTTCCCCACAGAGGACGGCTCATCGGCAGATGACAAGTTTGAAGCCTTCGCTGACTTTGGCTCCGGGGAGCCAGGCATGGCCGATGACAACAACGATGACGACTTCGGAGACTTTGCGAGCACGGTCTCTGAGAAGTCGGACTCGCCAGCTGCTACCTTGGATGCCGGCTCCGAGGGCAATCAGGGCGACCCCTCGGACGAGTTCGGGGCCTTCCATGGTGATAAGGCAAAGTTTGGCAAATCCGACTTCCTCAAGGCCAGCTGTCAGACCAAGGTCAAGTCCAGCGAGGAAATGATCAAGAATGAACTGGCAACGTTTGACTTGTCTGTTCAAGGTGAGTCACAGTCAAAATGTCAGCTAACTTGCCTTTTCTTTTCTTCAATTACAGCAGTCATGCGGCATTCAGCCTTCTATTCTCTCACTGTGTTTGTTGTTTAACCTAGTCCGAGTCCTTGGCCCTAATATATGTCATCCTGAGACTGCCTCTGAGATTTGCTGTTAGACTGTCTGACAGTCAGAGGCGTCACAAGGGGGGGAAAGTGGCACTGAGTTACTAGGGCCCAAAAGTATTTTATACTTTGATATACAAGCTCACAGTGCAGCACCGAGTGCCGCGCTGCGAGCTTGTAGATCTGCTACTTTTGAAAAGTATGAAAATGTGTGCAAATCTTTGAATATATGTATTTTTTAAGCAAACATTTGTAACTCAAATTTTGCTTCTGGGGCGTCCCTGGAACTAAATATTTTGAGATGGGGGTCCGTGGCCAAATACATATCATTTTGGGGGTCCTTCACATGAAAAGGTTCGAGCACCACTGACATAGAAACATTCAAAGACTTGCACAAAATGTTCATGATTCAAAAAATAGCAGATCTACAAGCTCGCAGCGCGGTGCCGCTTGTATATCTTATATTATAAATAGTTAAAGCACAACATAACGCAGTGAATCCTTGTACCCAGGGCCCAGAATTTGGTGCGACACCCCTGCTAATATGTCTCATCCTCTTGAGTTTGTGACATTTGCTGTTAGACTGTCTGACAGTAGATGGCAGTGTTGTGGTTACAGTCACGCTCCACAGGGCAGACTGCTGAGATGGATTAGCACAGGCCGGTGACCAGTACATGTGCCCAAATGAACTGCATCCACTTAAAGGATGTTCATTCGCTGGCGTTATGGTTCACATATAATTCATCAGCATTTCCTCCAATGTGATAAAAGCACATTTTGCTCTGGGTATAATTTGTGAACATGAGCGTGCTCGTGCTGTTCTATGTTCCCTCTCTTCCCATTGGGTTTGTAATCTGATCAGACTGGTGTTGTGCCCCCCAAGAGACAGACAGACAGACACACACACACACACACACACACACACACACACACACACACACATACACACACACACACACACACACACACACACACACACACACACACAACCAATTAGGTCTGTCATGCTGTGTGGGGATGCATGTCTCATATGGGGAAGATTACCTGACTCTGTCCAGCACACACACACACACACACACACACACACACACACACACACACACAATGCTAGCCCCACTAGAATAATCTTGTTTTTTTTTTGTGTGCGTGCGTCACATGCGTGCATGCGTTACTATGCAGCGACAACCGCTGTTTACCTGTGTGTACAATTCCTCTTATGAATTATTCATACCAGCGATGCTGTGCCACTCTTTAGTACATAAGTGTTGTTTGTTTGTAAATGAAGCACTCCACTGTCCTTGTCTGTGAGGAATTAGTCACCACAGAACGGTGCGGTTGGGGGCAGGGCAGCAGCTACGTGATGGGAAGCCAACAGGTGCATGTCTGAAATGAGTTGCCGTTACGGGCTCCTGGAAATGGTCATTAACCCACCTAGACCTCAGGACCCGATTCTATAAATGTTTTCCGAAAAACTGATGTTCTCAAACTTTTTAAAATGATTGTATTTGGCTGTGGACCCCCCTCCCCCCCCCCCCCCCCCCCCCAATCCCCAAATATTTTGTTCCAGGGACCTCCCAGAAGCAGATATTTGGAAAAATGCTTCAAAGATTTGCACAAATGTTCATGATTTTTATTTTATTTTATAGCAGATCTACAAGCTCATAGCGTGGCACTCGGTGAGCTTGTATGTCTGCTATTTTTGAATAGCTAAAGTATAAAATAATGGTTAAAGTGTTTAAAACCTGAAGAAACACGGATGCTTTCCAAGTCTATGTGTGTGTGTGTGTGTGTGTGTGTGGGTGTGGGTGTGGGTGTGCGTGTGTGTCTTGCAGACATTCTTGTCACCCCGCTAACCTCATTGTCCTGCTCTCAGGCTCCCACAAGCGCAGTCACAGTCTGGGGGAGAAGGAGATTGGGCGCTCGCCCCCATCCCCAGCCCCAGAGCAGCACTTCAGGGACCGCTCCAACACCCTGAGCGAGAAGCCCGCCTTGCCCGTCATCAGAGACAAGTACAAGGACCTGACCGGAGAGGTGGAGGTGAGCGGGTTGAATTTGACAGCAACTTTTGATTTGGTTTTATAATAGAATTCTGTTTAGTTTTAGTTATATTTGAGTCATCTGAAATGTTTTAGTTTTAGTCCAGTTTACTATTAACTCATACCTCGCGATCCCCGTAGAGCCCGTAGATTTCCCGCTGTACCGCGCTGCCATGCCCGTAGAGCCCGCAAAGTTTAATTAGCTTTAATCATTATGAAAGGATTAAAAGTATTAGCGCAGATTTTCGCTGATTCTGGCTCTTTAGGCCCGCCCCCCTAACTGTATCCGGTCATTTCCGGTCTGGACCGGATCCAGCTTTCCGTATCCAGTCTGAGCCTGGGCCATAGTCCCGCCTCCATTGGTTTACTGTGTAACAGAAGTGGAAGCTACTGGGCGATGGAATGCTCGTTTTTCAATCTGATTTTTGCGTTTGGAAACTTTGATCCAGTCTCTACACGCCTGGATTATGATCCCCGCACATATCGTGCGTTTTGTGCGCGAACGTGTCCACGTGTTACCATAGCGCACAGTTGGCTTTTTTCAATGCTTTTTCATGTAAACACTGGCTGATAAGCAGAGATACAGCGTGGCAACGGATATGTCTTTTTCAATGGGGTTTTTTGTATTCGAAAGCTTGTCACCGAGTCTACACGTCTACTAGATGAGTCGCGCACAGATTGTGCACGATGCGTGCGCGTGCCCACGTTAAAAGGTAAGGACAATTTGGCAGCTGCTTACTACAGCTATGTTTAAAATGGCAGAGAAAAAGTTAAGACCATATGATTTAAGTTGACTAAATCTACAGTTTATTTAGACAACAAATATGTATTTTGGCAGGCCTTGATGGCGTCGCAATGGCTGATTTTACACTTGGTTGCGTGCTGAAAATGGACGATTTTCAGAGCAAACATTAAATGACTGGTCTTTTAGTTCCACTGGACCTCTTCTCCACTAGTCCCTTTCTAACATTTTAGTCTAGTTTTTATATGTTGACAACATTTTCAATATATTTAGTCTTAGTTTTAGTCATCGTAGCTTAGTTTTTATTTAGTTTTCGCCAGTGAAAAAAGGTAGTCGACGAACATTCTTCGTCATTGTTTTAGTTGACGAAATCAACACCGGAGGTGAGGAGGGCTCCATCATAGCCTTGCTTTACGGCATCACCTGTTAGCACTGCCATTAGCCACCAGATGGGCATCAGTGACGACGATGTCGGTGTACACTAATAAGATTCATAATCCCACTCACGCGTTGAGTGAGTTGACTTCAGATTTTGTCTGTGTGTTCACTTGCATGACTCGTTTGACCTGCTGTTGTTTCAGGAGAGTGAACGCTATGCATACGAGTGGCAGAGGTGTTTGGAGAGCGCTCTGGAGGTGTGTATCTGTTTGCTATCAGTGTTTCTTTTTCTATCCGTGTTGAGTTGAGGGTTCCGTTCAGGTGCAGGTCTTCATACAAGTGTCGTGAGTGGTAGTGGTAAAGATATTGTGTGGTAAAGGGTGGGTTCAGAATTTAAAAAACAGTCCTCATTGTTTGTTGATTGTTGTTGTTAGTAGTAGTACCATCATTATTATTATCATCATCCGTTACTCATGATAGTGTCTGTGTCCATCTGTCTATTGATATTAAGGTCATCAACAAAGCCAACAACACCCTGAATGGTATCAGCAGCTCCTCTGTTTGCACAGAGGTCATCCAATCTGCTCAGGGCATGGAGTACCTGCTAGGTGAGAGACACACACTCCACACGCACAGCTCCACAGACAACACAACGTCTGTAGGATGCCTAGGTACAAGAGAAAACGTGCACTCGCCATCGCGCATACTGTATGCTCGCATGTGGACATACTGTGCAGCTTTGTGTATATACCGTACATGCTCTGCACCCCTTTATTTTGTGCCCTTACTGTTTGATGACATCAGGTCCAGCATGTTGGATATTATGGCTGGGGTACCCCAGGGTTCCGTACACCATCTAGCTATGTAAACAATCTTGGTTCCAAATGCACATTTACATTTCTATGCTGACAATACCGTTATTTAGTCCTGTGGTGCCACTCTTGCTCAATCCTTAAAGTATCTGCAGAGTACTGTGGCGACTGAACCCAAACCAAGGCACAAGAGAGCAAAGACCGTGTTGCCAACTCGGGCATTTATTGAACAGTTCTTATTTTACAACAGCATTGTAATGCAACGTAGCATGAATGAACAACATAAATGTGAATAACTGAAATTGTCTTTTAATAAATCAACACAAGGTTTTCCCGGGACGGGGCTGTCGTTTCTCCTCTTCGTGGGGCGGCCAGGGGGGTAGGTAAGAGTTACTTTAAAGGGGTTTCCCTCCACAGGAAACAGGCGAGTATAATTCCATTGTATAGTCTCTCTTCCCCACCGGCGCTAGGTGAGTATAGTTCCTCTCTACAGGTGACAGGTAAAGCATTTCTTTCCCATAGGTAATAGGTGAGTATAGTTCTTTTCCACAGGTGACAGGTAATAGGTGAGTATAGTTCTTTTCCACAGGTGACAGGTAATAGGTGAGTAGGTGCCCGCTCTTACACAAATCCGTCTAATTCTCTATCTTCTAAATAAAATGAACACGGGGTATAATGGGCCTGGGCCAGAGAATTTCCGGATACTAGTAAGGTTTTAAGGGAAGTGAGATATACTCAACAAAATAGGAATAGGGGTGGCTCGCTGGGGGTCCGGAAGGTAAGGCTGTGGTCTCCTTTTCCAGGTCCTTCTCCTCAGCTCGCCGAGTACACACTCTCCAGTGATAGGTACACACTCCCCAGTGAGTCAGGTTTGCGCTCCTCATTGATCCAGGTACACACTCCTCAGTGTCAGTCCGCTCCCAGTCCATGCCTAGAAGTAATGAGTAGAAGGAACATTACTATAATGCACTTTACACAGTAACATGCGGTGGAGAGGGAAATATGGTGGCTCTTACCGCCTGTCTGCCCATGATCAGCTTGTCAGAGACTCCCAGCACAGACTGAAGGGGAGAGCGAGCTCAGTACTTATGCACCCCTGTGTTGGGTGGGGCCCACAGGTGCATACGCTTGTGCCTGATGAAGCGTGTGGGCCGGCAGGTAACGCCCGTCAATCACTTGGCCCACACAGTGTGTTGGTCTGCTAGGGCTCGCTCTCCCATCCAGGGTGCGCTTCTCTGACATGCAGGGCCTACCTGGCGGGCGGTGTCCGAACGAACCACCACACATCCCCCCCCTTAAGTTTGCTACTGGTTCGCAAACTTGCCGCTCTTCCTCATAGAGCCTGGACAGGGCATCGGCATGGGGAATATCCTTCCCTGGTTTATGCTCCACCTCAAAGTTGTAATCCTGCAACTCCAGAAACCAACGTGTTATTCTCTTATTAGTGTCCTTACTTTTAGCCATCCATTTCAATGGTGCGTGGTCCGTTATGAGAGTGAAACGCCTTCCCCACAAATAATAGCGTAGGTGGTGTATGGCCCACTTAATAGCAAGAGCCTCTTTCTCTATCGTTGCATAATTAAGTTCATGCTTTAAGAGCTTTCTGCTAATGAAGACTATTGGGTGCTCTTCGTCATCAATGACTTGCGATAGCACGGCCCCGAGGCCTGTGTTCGAGGCGTCGGTGTGGAGTAGAAAATTCTTACCGAAGTCCGGGGTTTTTAGGACCGGCTCATCGCAGAGCTTCAGTTTGAGGCCTCGGAACACGGCCTCGGTCTCCTCTGTCCAGCGCAGCATATTGGGCCGACTTTGTCGGGTCATCTCGTACAAGGGAGCTGCAAGGGTAGCATAGTTATTTATGAACTTGTTATAGTAGGACATGATTCCCAAGAATGACTTTAACTGCTTCTTGCTGACGGGTTTGGGCCATTCGCGTATACGCTCCACTTTGCGTAATTGGGGTTTTACGCACCCGCGCCCAATAGTGAAACCCAAATATTCGGCCTCATACAGACCTATTCGGCACTTCTTGGCGTTGGCGGTCAGACCCGCTCGTCGGAGAGCTCCCAGGACTGCTTCGATGTGATGGAGGTGATTCTCCCAGGTGCTGCTGTGGATCACAATGTCATCTAAATATGCGGCGGCATAGAGATGATGGGGCCTTAATACTCGGTCCATGAGTCTCTGAAATGTTGCGGGGGCACCGTGTACCCCGAACGGTAAGACAGTATATTGGAACAGCCCTTCAGGGGTAGAGAAGGCTGTTTTCTCTTTGGTTTCTTTTGTAAGGGCCACTTGCCAATAGCCTTTTGTCAAATCGAGGGTGCTTACAAATCGAGCGGGGCCCAGCCGCTCGATTAATTCATCTACCCGGGGCATGGGGTAAGCATCAAAATTTGAAATCTCATTTAATTTACGGAAATCATTGCAGAACCGGATTGTGCCGTCCGGCTTGGGGACCAGCACAATGGGACTCGACCAGGCACTGTGTGACTCCTCTATAATTCCCAGTTGTAGCATATTTGTTACCTCCTCTTTTACCGCTCCTCGCCGGGCCTCTGGGATACGGTACGGACGTTGTCTCACTATTTTCCCCGGGGTTGTTTGGATGTCGTGCGCAATAGCGTGGGTACGGCCCGGCAGTTCTGAGAACCGGTCCGCATTCCTGCTCAGAAGCTCACGTATATCTTGCGCCTGAGCTGGGGACAGTTCCTCTCCAATAGGGACTGGAGGCGGGTTCTGAGAGGAGAGAGTGGTTAGTAGGGCCGGGAGAGCGACAGGAGGCACAACGTGCCACTTTTTCAGCAGATTAATATGGTAAATTTGCATAGTTTTCCGCCGCCCTATTTGGCGCACGCGGTAGTTGACCGGGCCCAGTTTCTCCATAATTTCGTATGGCCCTTGCCATTTTGCGAGAAATTTACATTCGCTCGTGGGAATGAGCACCAGCACTTTTTCGCCCACCTCAAAGCTCCGCAGCGTGGCGCCTCGGTTGTACACCCTGCACTGGGCGCGCTGCGCTTGTTCCATGTGTTCACGAACGAGCGGCCAGATCTTCTTGGCTCTCTCCTGTAATTGTTCAACATGGTCAATAACAGAACGATGTGGGGAAGGTTGGCTTTCCCATGTTTCCTTTGCTATATCCAACAGCCCCCGTGGCTGCCGTCCATATAGCAATTCAAACGGGGAGTACCCCGTAGACGCTTGAGGCACCTCCCGTATGGCGAACAACACCAGCGGAATCAAGCGATCCCAATCTTTGCCATCTATATCTATCAACTTTTTTAACATCTGCTTTAAACTTTTATTAAAGCGTTCCACTAATCCGTCCGATTGCGGGTGAAAGATAGAGGTCTTTATTTTATCTATTTTAAGCCATTTATAGAGTTCGGTGATGACGCGAGACATGAAACATGTGCCTTGATCCGATAAAATGGCATCGGCTATTCCGACCCGGCTGAATAGCATGAAGAGCTCGTGCGCCACTGCTCTGGCTGTAGCGGCTCTCAGGGGTATTGCCTCGGGGTACCGAGTTGCATAGTCTAGTATTACCAATATATATTTGTGTCCCCGAGCCGATTTGGGGAGGGGGCCGACTATATCCATACCAATGCGGCTGAATGGGGTGGAAATGATAGGCATAGGTATGAGAGGGTTACGTTGGAAAGGACGGGGTGCGGTGAGCTGGCATACACCGCAGCCTTTGCAGAAGTCCTCTACTGCTCGTTTTATGCCTGGCCAATAAAACCGTGCATTGATGCGATCGGTGGTTTTCTTCACGCCCAGGTGCGCCCCCAGCTGGTGCGTGTGGGCCAAATACAATACTCTGGTGACATAGTCTTTTGGCACGAGCAGCTGTTCTATCACGTCCCCAGTGTTGTTCCGCCACCCTCTATACAGTAAATCCCTCCGCACAAAGAAATAGGGGGAAATTAATTCACTCACCCCTTCACATAGTTTCCCATCAATCGCGCTGACGTTCCTCCGAGCATTTTCCAGGTTCGGATCGTTCCACTGTTGTGTGGCGAAGTCCCCTCTGAGCGGAGAGCTCTCATCCTCCTCTTCGGGGAAGTCAGGCCACGCCACCGGCTCTGGCTCTTCTGACGAGGTGCCCCGCGGCGCTTCCTCCGCCTCGGGTGCATCTCCCTGCAGCTCCTCGTCTGGAGAGGGTTCGCTCTCTGGTCCCTCTGAGTCGGCGCGGAAGACCGGGCACGCGGGCAATGAGTTCCTCCAACGGGGGCCCGGCCGGATCTTTCTTCTTCGCCGCGGCCGCGGCGGTCCTCTGCCCCCCGGGTTCCAATGTCTCTCAAACAGCACACAGTCCGTGCCGATGAGCAGTGGGACCGGTAGGTTAGGTACAATTCCAGCTTCCACTTCGACATCTCCTTTGGTGGATTGGACGCGTATCAGCGTCGTTGGGTAGGAGCGCACATCCCCATGCACACAGCTGACCGGCATACGGCTGGAGGTGGGACGCCCGGCATGCTCAGCGTGTACCAGCGTGACGACGCTCCCCGAGTCGAGAAGAGCCTGGGTGTCCACTCCGTCAATTCTCACCGGCAGGTTGGAGTGGCGCCGCCGCTGGCTCCCGGAGTGAAGGCAGGGGCGTCGGCCGTCGGAGGCGGCGGTGGCGGATGGCATGGATACGTCCCGGTCTCGGTCCGGGCAGGACCATGCGATATGATCCGCTTTCCCGCAGACGTAGCACCGGCGTGATGTCTGCGGTTGGCTTCGGGCAGTCCGCTCTGTGGCGGCTCGTCTCGTAGTAGTAGGCGACAGGGGAGTAGCCGGAGGCCGCGAGCGGTCCCGGTTGTAACGTGCCTCCCCCGTCCCTCTGGGAATCTCTGACTTTGTGCTTCTCATCATCTCTGTACTCACTTGGTGATTTTCCAGGAGCGCAACCAGGGCCTCCACGGAATTTGGGCTCACCTGTGAGGCATAGCGGCGGGCATCAGGCGGCAGGGAACGTATACATTTGTCTATGACAATTCTCTCAATCAGTGGCGGGTCACCGGCCGTAGTCAGCCACCCATGAGTTAGGCGGAGGAGAGCGGCTATTTGGGGCCGAGGCGGCAGCGCCGCTTGCATGTTCCACCCATGGAAGCGCTGGGCTCGGGCCGGCATACTATAACCTTGACTAGCCAAGATAGCTGCTTTCAGGCGCCTATATTCACGGGCCTCTGCCAGGGGTAGGTCACGGCACACACGTTGGGCTTCTCCTGAGAGGAAAGGAGCGATGATGCTGCCCCAGTCGGGGACGGGCCATCGTTCCCGGGCAGCGGTGCGCTCGAACACCTCCAGGAAGGCTTCAATATCATCATCGGGGGACAGTTTCGTTAACACTTCTCCAGGCGAACGTGTGGGATTAACGTTTTGGTCAATTTGGATTTTCTCTATTAATTTAGTCACCGCTTGCTGTAAATCGGCCTGGCTCTGTAACAGAGCGTCTAGGGCCGGTGTGGTTGTCATATTGCGTCTAGGTGAGGTTCAGTACCCGTATTCTGCACACCATGTGTGGCGACTGAACCCAAACCAAGGCACAAGAGAGCAAAGACCGTGTTGCCAACTCGGGCATTTATTGAACAGTTCTTATTTTACAACAGCATTGTAATGCAACGTAGCATGAATGAACAACATAAATGTGAATAACTGAAATTGTCTTTTAATAAATCAACACAAGGTTTTCCCGGGACGGGGCTGTCGTTTCTCCTCTTCGTGGGGCGGCCAGGGGGGTAGGTAAGAGTTACTTTAAAGGGGTTTCCCTCCACAGGAAACAGGCGAGTATAATTCCATTGTATAGTCTCTCTTCCCCACCGGCGCTAGGTGAGTATAGTTCCTCTCTACAGGTGACAGGTAAAGCGTTTCTTTCCCATAGGTAATAGGTGAGTATAGTTCTTTTCCACAGGTGACAGGTAATAGGTGAGTATAGTTCTTTTCCACAGGTGACAGGTAATAGGTGAGTAGGTGCCCGCTCTTACACAAATCCGTCTAATTCTCTATCTTCTAAATAAAATGAACACGGGGTATAATGGGCCTGGGCCAGAGAATTTCCGGATACTAGTAAGGTTTTAAGGGAAGTGAGATATACTCAACAAAATAGGAATAGGGGTGGCTCGCTGGGGGTCCGGAAGGTAAGGCTGTGGTCTCCTTTTCCAGGTCCTTCTCCTCAGCTCGCCGAGTACACACTCTCCAGTGATAGGTACACACTCCCCAGTGAGTCAGGTTTGCGCTCCTCATTGATCCAGGTACACACTCCTCAGTGTCAGTCCGCTCCCAGTCCATGCCTAGAAGTAATGAGTAGAAGGAACATTACTATAATGCACTTTACACAGTAACATGCGGTGGAGAGGGAAATATGGTGGCTCTTACCGCCTGTCTGCCCATGATCAGCTTGTCAGAGACTCCCAGCACAGACTGAAGGGGAGAGCGAGCTCAGTACTTATGCACCCCTGTGTTGGGTGGGGCCCACAGGTGCATACGCTTGTGCCTGATGAAGCGTGTGGGCCGGCAGGTAACGCCCGTCAATCACTTGGCCCACACAGTGTGTTGGTCTGCTAGGGCTCGCTCTCCCATCCAGGGTGCGCTTCTCTGACATGCAGGGCCTACCTGGCGGGCGGTGTCCGAACGAACCACCACAGTACGTTCAATGTTGTGGAATCACTTTTGAATGTCATATTGAAAACCTGGTAAACAAATTCAAGCTCAAGCTAGGATGTTTCTGTAGAATTAAATCATGTATTTCCTTTGTCCTTTGTGCCCTCTCTAAAAAGTGACCAAATTGTTTACGGATGAATTTTGGTGCAAGCTTTCTATTCTTTTTTTCTTTCTTCCCCCCCCCCCCCCCCCCCCCCCCCCCGGGCAGGTGTGGTGGAAGTGTATCGTGTAACCAGGCGGGTAGAGCTGGGCATCAAAGCTACGGCGGTATGCTCTGAAAAACTCCAGCAGCTGTTGAAAGACATCAGTCGCGTGTGGAACAACCTCATGGGCTTCATGTCCCTGTCCAACCTGGCGGTAAAAATGACATTGCTCTCACACGTAGACAGGCCTATCCACAGAGTTGTAAACATCTCCCGTTATAACGCAGCCACGTGCCCACACGGCCATGCAGAATGTAACACATGCAGCTGTTCTTTCAGTCCTCAACGAAATGTGGTTATATCCCCAATGTACTAATAGTGAAATGTTAAATACAAATACACGGTATGCAGAATACATGACAATGTGGGCTCCTAATTAAAGGAGCTATAGTCAACTTTTTCTTGAAAAACGGATGCTAAAATAAAAATAATGTTTCGAAAATATTTTATAAAAAAATAAGCTTCATATATGTGTTTCAATTAAAAAATGACCACAAAAAGCGTAAAATAATGATAAAATAATCATTTTGGCCCTTTGTTTACATTTACAGGGCCCGTACTTTGTTTACATTCTAGTCTGTAGACTAGGATGTACACCTACAATGAAAAAGTTGACTATAGCTCCTTTAAGTACGCAATCAGTAAGTTGCACATTACACTGTAAAATGTTAACGTACGTTAAATAGCTTTCAGCCTTTCCGTATGACAGCGTTTGCAAAAGCAGAGACACCAGCTGCTGTGTAGATTTGTATATCTTTCACCCAGTGCAAACACAAACTGAGAGTAGAGAAGAATATTGCTTCCGAAATGCCAATTCCGAATATATATATACATAAGTATCTTGACGTTAAAGCAGTATTGCTTGGAAATGGTGAACATATTCAGAGAGGTTTATTTTAAGAAACATCATGTTTCTCTCCTACTGTACGAATAGTAATGAATACAATTTGCCTACAGCAAAAAGTGACACATTTGTGTGTCTTTGTGTGTGTGTGTGTGTAGCCTGACGACAGCTCTCTAGACTTCTCGTCTTGTATCCTGAGGCCTGGCATCAAGAATGCCAAGGAATTGGCTTGCGGGGTGTGCCTGCTCAATGTCGACTCTCGCAGCAAGGTTTGTAAACACGTGCTTGTGCATGTGCACTACCACACACACACACACACACACACACACACACACACACACACACACACACACACACACACACACACACACACACACAAAATAGCCCATTGTGGGCTGTTTTTCTTTTTCAGCTACAGTGCATAAGAAGTAACCCTTTCTCTGGCTTTGAAACGTTTTGCAGAAAAAAGGAGAACACGCTATTGGACGTCTGTTTAAACGAGTAGGAGACCTGTCAACTGAACCTCATTTTACTCTTTCCCACTGGGGGCCTTGGGAGAGGTAGAGGGAGGGCGGGGTGGATTTCACCATTTATAGATGGTCATGGCAGGGGGCCAAAGTGACAGGATTCAAGTGCTCCTCTTCCACCACTCAGAAGAAGAATTAGAACAATACCGTGCCTTGACAGAGAGGGAGATGGCAAACATGAACCGATCTCATATCCAGTCCACCAAATGATTTTAGTTACATTAGTGACAATACAGTTTCTACTGTATAATGGTGCTGTATCTGTAACGGTACAGTTGCTACCGTTTAACGGTACGGCTCCTGTGATGTGACATATCCTAATGCATAATGGTACAGTTCCTGTGGCTCTTGATAGATTACAGCAAAAGAAAAGTGGGAGACCAAAAAATCTAACTCTGTCAGACAGGAGCAGGATGAGAGGAGCTGTCATTTTGGCCCCTCACATTGGGCTGTTGAATTGAGGGAAGGGCACTTCAGGGTCAGAGAGGGCCACGTCTTCCGTCGTTAAAAAGCATCTTCTCTCTTTCCGTTGCCTCCATCTGTTGGGAACCGCTCACCTCACCCCATCTTGCTAACAGCAATCCCCGTCTTCACATTTCACTTCTGTTTCTGTTCTCTTCACCCTCCACCTCATCATTAACCGTGGCTGGGGCATAATATCGGGAGAATTGCTATCATTGCTATGTGTCAATGCCACCCCCACCTGCTAATAGCAGCTTGGTGTTACTGGAGCGGACAATAAACCATGTTCCTGGGCCCTGTGGTTTAAAGGCCAAGACCGTTGCTTTGATTGCGTCTTAACACTCACTCTGCCGTTGAAGCCGGAGACGGATGGATGAGTGATGAATGAGAGGCAGACGAGACGAGCCTTGCAGCAGATGTACCTTACACATTAGTCAGAGGCTGGGAGAACAGGTGATAATAGATGTCTCTCGCTCTGCTTCTCTCAATTCCTCTCTCTCTGTCCATTTATTTTCTCTCATCATTCCATACTATGTGCCTGTGGCATCATAATAAGCCCCCTTTTAATTACAAAATTGGCAGAGGCATAGGCCTCTGGAAGGCATAAATACCTTGGAGAATGGCATACCCCCCCCCGCCTCCCTTTTGAGAATAATGAAATAAAAGGCAGCCTTTAGTCCCCACAGACGGCACTCATAATGCTGTTGTCATTCAGGAAATATGGTGGCATCTTGTTTTGCAGCCAACCATACAGCACAGAAGGTCAATGGTGGTTTGTGTGCCTGCCTTCCAAAGGTGTCAGTGGTGATGTGAAATAATCAAAATACTTGTATTTTACTTGAGTATTCTCAAGTACAAAAGACGCTCAAGTTAATTTTCCTCCGTAATATAATTCAAAATGTTAAACTATTCTACATTTATTACCCATAAAGTGAAATATTAAAATTGTTTTGAACTTGATGATTATGTCATACAACTCATGAAAATCTAAAATCCATATCTCAAATTAGAATATTACATGAGAGACCAGAAAAAAAGAAAATTGTGGATCATCTGAAAAGTAAAATTTATGCGCTCAATACTTCTGGGCTACATTTGAACAAAATTATTTCATCAATGGGGCGTGACATGGGGGTGTTTTTCTTTTTTCAAGGATCCTTATAATTGCGTTGGAGGATATAGGAAGTATTTATGCAGCGCACGCAGTCATTTTTACTGTGCGTTTGACACTTGTGTCCTGACAGAATTGGAATTGCACCATGTTGCACAGTACAAGGTTGCAATGTACAGTAAGCGCATAGTCTGTTGTGTGGGTGTGGTTGTGGGTGGCATACATACCATTCTGACTGGCTGGGGTTCTGCTCTTACATCTTGATACAGGGATGGGCAACAGGCAGCATGCAGATCTTCTCACAATTTGTTACTTGAAGATATAAACCTATTTGAATTCAGAGCTAATTTTAGTCTAATGAGAGTCTGTACTAAATGATAAATGATAATGTGAGTTATTACAGAAAGAAGCACCCGAAAGTGTTTTCAACAGAATCATTTTACAATTGTAGCTATTTATAGATACTAATTACAAATTCTGGGTTTCTGTTTTAAATTACTTTTCTACTATCCTGGCAGTGTTAACAGTAATACTTAACTTTGACAGACAAACGTGTTAGATCATTAACACACCTCCTATTTTATTGTGAAGATCTGCTGTAAAGTTGCCCATCTCTATAACCAGCATGCTCACATTTAAAGGAACCTTCACACTCTTGCCCATGGACTGGAAAAAGGATGTACTTTCTAAACTATCAATCTGTTTCTTAGCTTGCTCCTCATCCTCTATTGAATAAAGCCAACTGAGCTGATTCTATTCAGTTGGCTTTGTGCAGGAATATGCATAATATGCTGATACCTCTTGTGCTACTTACAGGCACTGGCTAAAGACAATGACAGGAGGGTACGGGTAATTATACATTATTTATTTTTAACGCCATCCAAGCAGTTTAAAATTAGACTATAGTTGTTCCATTAATCTTCTTCAGTCTTCTAGTGTCCCGGTAGAAATATTGTGTATTTTCATTTTGTAACCCAACCTTTAGTTTAGAGTAGACGGATGCAAAGCCTTTGTTCCATCTGGGCAGGATACATATTCCAAATGTAGCAACCTGTCTAAAACCTGTTATAGCAACCTGTCTAACAGATTTGTAACGTGCACACTTTAACTGTAGATAAGTAAGGGACAATCAACAATCTGTGCAGTTATAGAAAAATAATACATAATTCTTTTTGGGGTGTGAGGGGGGGCTACAGCTTACACTGTACCATGACTTATCAACAATTAAAATATAATATAAGTACTGTAGTACTTATATTACTATAATGTTAGCTTAAACCTTTGTTTATTATTATTATTATGTGTATTAAATTAGCACAGTAAAGGAGACCACAGCTGTACTATCATAAAAGGTAAAGCTAAATTGTCCTACACTGTAATGCGGGACTGAAAGAAAATGAAGGAGCGAATAGACAATAGAGCTAAGAGAGACGAGGGGGAAGAATCACTGTGTGTCTTTGTGTACTACCCTTTCATTCCGTATTCTCCCTGTCATACATCGCTGAACTTGGCAGTTGTAAGCGCAGGTTTAAAGAAAGGAGGGGGATGAAACACAAAAGAGTTAAGAAAGAAAATCATTCTTCCCGTGAAATCTGAGTGTGTGAGAAAATCCACCTTTCATATGAGTGAGAAGAGGACTGAAAGCTCTCAACCGTTTAGTACCTGTGGTGCTGCACATTGCATCTTGGACAGCTGGAGATGTATATCGTTGCTGTCGGGCAGAAACCTTGTATCTCCATATGTCCTCTTTGTGTTTTATACATAGTCCCATCACTTGCATGACAGTATTGCACAAGAGTAGCAAAGATCTACAAGCTCACTACTGACTAAATGTTTACAGTGGATCCATCAGAACTCGGGTTCTTTTTTCCATTTCTTGAAAAATATCCGTTTTGGACAAAAAGGCTTTCCACCCGACAGTGATTATATTCAGCCCTATAATGGTTTGTTCTGGCTTTATGTTTGCAGTTGTGCTTCACTCATGTGCGTCCCTCTCCCTTCGGTGTGGGTGGGAGGCTGTGATTCACCACTCATGACTCATTTCCCCCTCATAGCTTCATCTCCAGTATTTCACCAGGGATGCAAACTCTTACAAACCTGCATAATACACACATTAGCATCTCCTTATCTCGAATGCAGGGCTACAGCTTTGGCCATTGCAAATGCAGACTCGCTACACTCCTAGGATCAGATCACCCAAGTTCTTTTTTTGCAGCAGCAGTCATTTATGCATATTCACATGGTCTGTGGGAGAGAGCCAATCACGTTGTCACAATGGACTCCACTAAACGTGTTGGTACAGTTGTATTGATTTATGCCACACATAGTCCCAAACTCATTTCTAAAGAGACTCCAGCTTAACATAGTCATGTCATTCTCACACATACGGTATATGTGTCACACACGTACATTGTGTGTGTGTGTGTGTGTGTGTGTGTGTGTGTGTGTGTGTGTGTGTGTGTGTGTGTGTGTGTGTGTGTGTGTGTGTGTGTGTGTGTGTGTGTGTGTGTGTGTGTGTGTGTGTTTTCCATGAGCTGGGAAAGTAATATAGTTATAAAATGAGTGACAGTTACAGTAGTTGGAGCTTGCCTGTCAATGGTTGCTTCTTGCTCACAGATTGCAGCCGTCATGCTATTTTACACAGCTCAATCCTGACTAGACTAGGTCAGACCAACTTAATTATGATTAAATGTCATGTCAGTACGCCATGGAGGTCAAAGCCAAGAGGGAAGCACGCACATCTCAATTAATTTACAGGTGCCGAACCAAAAATACGAAAGAAGAGGAAGTCCGCACACTATCACAAAGCTCCAGATAGTACCAAATAAACTTGTCGCTGGAGCTTTGGAACAGTGTGTGGACTTCCTCTTCTTTCCAGTACCCCATTAGTAGACCTTGTACCAGTGAACTGTACCGTCATGAAACTGTACCTTTTCCTATGCAAACTTCTAATAAAGTCTTCAATCAATCAATCAATGGAGGGCCTTAACATCTTGGGTCAATTGTACATTACATAAATAGCAGAGCTTTCTTTTTTTATCGCATCCAAGTTAGCGGTATTAAGAATTGTTGCTTTATTAATTGAAGGTCCAGATTGGTCTAAATCCTTGGCGTAAAGAAAAGCAACAAAGGGTTTATAGTAGCCTGATTTCAGACTCGCTCAGTGAGTGGGCTGGAACCAGGCTAGGTTTATATTATGAGTGATTTTCACTGCCCTGCAATAAGCAGGAAATGTACCTCTGTACTGTACCTCTAACCCTAACCCTACTGTAATGGTAAGCCATTACAGTACCACCAGAACCCTGCTGAGTGAGTTGAAGGATAAGACCGTGCTCCCATTTGTTGTGCATACCGTGCATACCTGTTCCTTTTTGTGTGCATAAAGGGATTTGTGGATTGTGTCAAATAAAAGGGTCCTCCTAATATTTGACCCTTCTGTGGCCATCCTGACAGGCTTTCAACTCGGAGACGGACAACTTTAAGCTGCTATACGGGGGCCACCAGTACCACGCGAGCTGTGCCAATTTCTGGATTAACTGCGTGGAGCCCAAACCCCCCGGCCTCATACTGCCTGACCTGCTCTGAGCTTTGGCTGCGGCTGCTGCCATGGCAACAAGCACACAGGGTCATCAACACTGGAGAGGCGGAGCCGCCAGCGCCCGCCGGCCCGTCACACCCTGCATGGGCTCTCACCTTGGACTGAGCGGCAGCACACTGAAGGTCCTTAAAAGGTCACAGGGTCCCCCCCCTTATTTATTTGTCTTTTTATTCTCTGAACTTTATCCTAGTGTTGGATTCAAGGCTGCGTTCAACGGATCTGGTAGTTTGTTCAAAATCCATTCAAATCCATTTATTCTATTTACACAAGCCTGCCCTGTAAATATATTGCTGTACATGGTGACATTTGTACCCCCTTTAATCATCGTCCTTTTCGATATCCAATCATAAAACCCATTGGTTTGGTTAGACTTTTAATGTTGAAATATTAATTAAACTAATTGTTCTTTCAGAGAAGCAATTGTCCATTGAGCCATTCTGGATATTACTACCATTAAATGGGTCTTGTGTCTTGTGGATTTGTTGGACAGCAAGTCAAACTAATTGAGCTGTGCAATATTACTGTATGTAAACAAATGACCGATGAAGGAACCATGAGTTGAATGAAAAGCAAAGTCATCCTCAGCTTTCCATTGTCACCTGTTGCTGTATTTCTTTTTTTATTATCTATTTAAGACTTGATGTTTTTATTCTCAAATGTTCTCAACTCTTTCTAGTTTTATTCAAACAAAGCTGTTTGAATTATATGAATTGTATACCTAATGCTAAAACTGATTTCCTTCGATGGTTGGTCTGGTTGGGTAATACTGTAGATTGCCCGTAAGTGTTACCATTATAAAAACTGAAATATTCAGTCCCTTATTGCTGTGCTGAGATGATGCAGATAGTGTTTATTTACTATTTTATGTATGAAGTGGAACCCTCTATTGAAGATTGTTTGCACTGTTTGATGAGTTTCTTGAATATTTTGAAACAAATGCAAAAATCTGAATTTAAAGTAAATTATTTGGTGGGAAACCTTGAAAAATAAGTGATATTGGGAATTTAAGGGAATAATTAAACTGCAGTTGTGTGTTTTGTTTGTTCTCTTGCTATGCTGATGTGTATACTAGCACTGATCCTGATGTTTTTGTATATCCAAATCTGGAATGAAGTCTCCACCTGTAATTCTGAATCACAGTTGCAGCAGCACTTTGTGTGAATAACTGTAATAATTTAACTATAAAGGCGAAGAGGAAATGTGAAGTGAAATGTAAATAAATTATGTAAAAAAATATTTGTCTATGTTAATTTCATGATAGAGCAGGGGTCTTCAACGTTTTCAGGCCAAGGACCCCTTAGCTGAGAGAGATGAAGCAGGGACCCCCACAACCTTGTCGTAGATAACATAGTGTCATCGTTTGACAGCACAATCATCAGTGAATTTTGAATTCATGTCAATTTGTGTTTTCTTAACCACTCGAACCATCAACTATTGACCTTTCACTCCGTACTTAGTCTCTCCTTTTTCCCCTCTATACCAAACCTCTTTGCCGAAAATAGGCAATCTACAAGCTCACAACGCCTGTAGATCTGCTATTTTTGACTAAAGATGTTAGGGTTCAGAAAAGTTTCTATCACAAGATTTGGAGGACCCCCTGTAATAACTCTGAGGACCCCCTGTTGAAGACCCCTGTGATAGAGTATTGTATTATTCACAGTAGTTTATGTTATAAGATAAAGGTGACAAGTGTGTTCAGTATGATTTATTGTGGATTTCCATGTACATGAATCAATATAGAACTGTAAAAATAAGCAGCCATAATGTGTAGTTTAGTTTATTTCGGTCATGAGCCATAAACAATTACAGGTATATGTGGTTCTCAAGACAAACACTGGACCGTTGCATGTCCTAATGCAGGACTCACTCTAAATGGAGGTTTATTGTTGCACATTGTCCGTCTGTCAAGTGATTTCTCCCAGGTCAGAGAGGCCTCGCTGCCATTTTGTGATGAAATGGAATACATTTTCCTTTTGACAAGCCTGCTGGGCCATGAGTCATTTCATGGATTCACGGAAGCGCTCTGATGATTATTCTTGCTCGTGGTTTCTTCTCAGACATCCATTTCTATCTGTTACCTTTCTCTTAATTCAATTGAACACCCTCCTCTCCTCGCTCACCGTGAGTGTCAGGATTACAGAAAATTACAAACGCTGAAATCAATTACTCAGTAAGGCTGTGTAATTTGACAGGCACACAGTCTCTTCCCTTCATCCTCCCTTCCCTGTCATCTTCATGCTTATTGTCTGCATGCAACGCTGTGTGACTCATAATCATCCTGTGAGAGAAGCCAGATTGAAGTACTAGTGTGCAGTATTGACCACTCTTCAGTCCCCAGGCCCTGAGGTATCACTGTCATCACACCATGGATGGATTGGAACACTTTGTCCCTCTTACCTTTGGGCCGAATACTGTGTTTATAGCAGTCATATAATGTACATAACCAGGCTCATTAGATCAGTGGTTCCCAACCCTTTTCATATCAAGGTCCGTTATTTATTCTGCATTTGAGCCACGGACCACCATTTGATGACATTTAGCCTCTCAGACCCAAAACTTAGAATAGGAGAGATGACAGGCAAACGTTGATCAAAATAACATTTCTTCTACATTCTCTAATAGTGTAGACTTCTTGTAAATTAACTGATGCAAATGTTTAAAAATAATGTAACTCTTGAGAGAGTTGAAGGTCTATGAAAGGGTACATTTGGTTACCAACTCTCCATCATTTAGTTGGGGACCACCTGAACCCCCTCAAGGACCACTGGTGGTCCCCGTACCACTGGTTGAGAACCCCTGCCTGCAGTAGATCATTAAATCTGCTTTAATATCTCACAGTTTCTTGAAGCAGGGATCTTATGGACAGGAATGAATGCCTTCTAACAGTATTTTCTGAATATCAAAGATGCAATGAAATATATAGTATATACTTGACTTGTACAGTTCTGAGAAGACGTGGGCCTACTGTACAACATCTACTTCTCACTTTGAACATTAATCAACCAGATGAGACCGGTTAGACATTCCTGGCTGGAAGACAAATATCACACAGCTATTCTGCTTCAGTGTCCATTCTATCAATCAGTTCAGACACCTGGACATGGACAGATGGGGCACCATTACACCAGAGAAAATGTTCAATCAGAGTCATTCAACTGCTCACTGAGGAAGATGGACACATTTCACCCAGCTGAAATAAATGGTATTGCCTTAGGTCTCATATTCCCCCATGGTCGAACCCCAATGACTCAATCTTTTACTGTGAAAATAGAATGAGTTGAGGGGATGTGTAGTCAGGGGATATCTTCAGAAATAGTCAAATCCTGGAATCAATTCCTTACCAAAAGATTTCTTCACCAATGTGTTTGTAAAGGTGTCTAGTAACAAATCTCACAAAGACTGAAATTCAGTTTCCTTAGGAGAATCCTTGATAGCTGATGAAAGTTGGGGTCCCATTAAATTAACTATATGGGATAAAACACACCAAAATAAATATGCTCATATGAGTCATCACTTTTCACAGTTTTGTGGGAGCCGCCTTTACCCCAAGGAATGTTTTTCGTGCAAAACAAATGCTTGCAATGGATTCAGAATCATGAAAAGTTTGACCCCTCACATGCTACTTAAAGCATATTTATTTTGGTGTGTTTTGTCTTGTATAGTTAATTTAATGGGACCCCAACTTTCATCAGCTGTAACGGATTCTCCTGGGGAAACTGAATTTCAGTCTTTGTGAGATGTGTTACTAGACATCTTTACAAACACATTGGTGAAGAAATCTTTTGGTAAGGAATTTATTCCAGGAGCTTATCAGATATCCCCTGACTAGTGTGAGACAAGCTGTTTTGTATTGGCCCAAAGGCAAGTTTATCGTCTGTATTGTAGCACTTATATACATACTGTGTGTGTGTGTGTGTGTGTGTGTGTGTGTGTGTGTGTGTGTATATATATATATATATATATATATATATATATATATATATATATACTGTACAGTATATTCCTCTTTCTTAGCTCTTCATTTTATCTTTGTGTCTTGGTGCACCTATTGATTGTGTGAGGCTGCTGTTTCAGTGTCAATAGTCATCAGTTGACCGCAGCACTGCCCTCAGTGGCTGTTACCAAGGTTACTAAATTTCCATTTGCTGTCAATGTTCGGCTATACAAAGTTCTTCACCTTCACCCTGTTCTTGTGCCAGCATCAATTTGTTAATCTGACCGCAGGAGAGAAAGATAGTTCTGTCCTTATTTGAGAGTTCTGTCTTTTCACTGTTTTACAAGACATTATAGAATGAAACAAAAGCACTTGTTTTGAATGTATTTAAAATGAATCACACAGTAAACTTTGAAATACCCACCAGATCTTCAGTTACGCGCCAATCCTGCTGAAAGGATGCTGCTTAATGACATGTATACCTCCAAGTTCATCAGAGCACTTTCTTCTGCATGGTCTGCAGGGGTGTCGCACCAAATTCTGGGCCCTGGGTGCAACGATTCACTGCGGGCCCTTCATCTTCTTCATAGGGGGAGGGGCTTTAACCCTTTTAGACTGGGAACGGATTATTAAGTATTATTATGTGCTTTAACTATTGAAAAATAGCAGATATACAAGCTCACGGTATCTTCTATTTTTAAAAAATCGTGATTTTTCTTTTATTTCTATACAGTATGTCAGTGGTGCTCAAATCTTTTCATGTGAAGGACCCCCAAAATGATATGTATTTGGCCACGGACCCCCATCTCAAAATATTTAGTTCCAGGGACCCCCCCCCCCCCCCCCCCCCCCCCCGAAGCAACATTTGAGTTCAAAATGTGAGCTTAAAAAAATACATATACCGGTATTCGAAGATTTGCACAAATTTACACAACTTTTCAAAAATAGCAGATCTACAAGCTCGCAGCGCGGCACTCGGTGCCGCGCTGTGAGCTTGTATATCTGCTATTTTTCAATAGCTAAATAATTAAGGCCCCTCCACCTAGGGCCCTAGTAACTCAGTCCCACTCCCCCCCCCCCCCCCTTGTGACGCCCCTGCCTGCCTCTGATGTGGAAGATGTGATGTAAAGGGCTCTGCTCACTGGTTTAGTGATAAATGATGAAATCGTGGGGGCCACTAAGGGATGTTTACTTTTAGACTTCCGCTGTGTCCTCAACATCAAGTGCATAATACTCACATCAACACACACTGGAACAGAGGGAGAGGAGGAGGAGGAGGAAGGAGAGGGAAATCAGATCCATTTATTTGGAGAAAAATGGTGTAAAGCTTGGCCTATTGTGGGACCATAGACTGTAGAAGGGGTGTGGGACATTGGCCTGTCATCAGACCCAGGCCTGTGTCTGTGAGTAATGGTATTTACTGTGTAGAGTAGACCATTCAGAAGGTCCCTCAGATTTAAGGGCACAAGATAAATAGCACTCATCAACATCTGCTGTACCCCTGCTGCTCTGTTGCCACCCTAAATGAAAATGAATGATATGACATCTGAAGAAATCTTCAAAATGTTTGTTTGGAACAATGTTGGTGTTTCGTAAGAAGTGATGTAGCCAGATTATTATTGATGCCCCCCCCCCCCCCCACACACACACACACACACACACAAACACACACACATACACAATATACTGTGTGGGGTTAAAAAATGGTTGGTTACCTTGTATGGCGATACATTCATGTTTTAAATTAGACAAACTACAAAGACTTAAAAAAATGATATTATATTTTATTTTTTAAATCAAATTCGAACACAAACAGTGGCATCTGGATCTAATTTTTTACATTATTTATACTTTTCTAAGGGCATGAAATAAAATGTAAGCTTACCATGTATGCCTAGAACAAAGACATGATCCTCCCCTGCTACAGCCAAGCCCCTCCCACCACCCAAAAAAGCTATTTATTAAACAAGTGCATAACTCTTCAAAACCACAACTGGAGAAGGGTTTACCCATAGAAGCACATCAGTTATTGGGTTTATGTAGTATCTCACTGTACTGCTCTTTCTAGAACCTCACATTAATTGAAAAAAAAAACAAAAAAAAACACAGAAACCATGTTAGTTCTTCTGCATCTACTGTATCATAGGGTAATTCAGTGGTTCCCAAACCTTTTAACTCGAGTCCCTAAAAAGAAATTTGGCGTTTGCCCGGGACCCAAACTAGTAAAAATAGCAGATCTACAAGCTATTTTCATAACTTCTTAATTATATATATTTCTTTATTCATGGAATTTCTTAGATGTGTTTGTTTGTTTTAAAAATGATATAAAAAAAATCTAAACAAAATGAATTTTTGGGGGGGAGGGAAAATCCTTTGAAATATATATTTTTTCAAAATGTAGGGAAATATAATGGGATTTTTACTCCAGTCGTGACCCATAAAAATTGGTCCCATAACCACTGTTTGGGAACCACCGGTATAGTTGACAGGAGGTTGACATATTTTCTTGAACAGCAACATCATATCACAATCCATTTCAGTATCCAGTGCAGTATCTTCACATGACTGCACAGTCGTCTCTGTGTTTCATACGTTCTTCACATCTTTAGCTTACATCATTTCACTTTATGGTAAAACAAGGTGGATATAGTTAAATCTTGAAATGTTTTAAAGTGCACCATAACCCACTATTCTTTACCATCCACACAGTCCAGTAATACATTTTTGTTATATATATTTTATTATATATTTTCTTCTGTACACTTATAAGTATCTTAAATGCTACCATGAATTGAGAGCATTACTTGCTGCTCTTCACATCAAAGATAACCGCAAAACTGGCACAATACCATCACATGACATCACGTCAAGAAAAGGACTTTAGTCACGCCCTCACAGAGTACTTGTATCATCTGTAGTCCAATGGAAAGTCAAACCAGGACATGCACAGCAGCTGTCACTGTCGCTGCCACATACCACTAGAGTACTAGTGGTATGTGACATCGCTTGTGGTCCTGTCATTCCTTTGGTCCTCTTGAAAGGCATTGCTCCCTCTCAGAGATAACGGGTTGGCAGGGGTTGGCATCATAGACAACCAATGTGTCTTGATTGCTTAGGCTCCTGCCATCTAAATGCTCCAGGATTAATTAAGTAAGCTTCACATACACAGACACTCACACGCATCTCACTTTAGCCTTTCTGGCCGTGGGTACATGCATGAACCTGCAGCCCAGGGAAACAAGGATTTAAATGCAACAGAGGTGATCATCATCTCCGCTCACTTTACTCCTCCATCCTGCTCCCTGTTGACTAGGGCCCAGGGCCTTTCTCACAGGCCCCAGTAGGGAGCGAGGGTCCTGCGGTCTCTCTCATAGACATCGGGTATGACCCCATAAGGTGTCTGAATCATCTTAACAGAGTTTCTGCCAAACAGCTTTCTCTCATACTCAATGAGCTGGCGCCAGAAACCACCGTTAGGCCTGATGACGGGGCGTCGGGCTTTGATCCAGGCATGAGCTTCAGCCAGGGACACGCGGTGGTACTTCATCAGATAGGCCAGACACAGGGAGGCTGACCGGCTCACCCCTGCTGCACAATGCACCAGCACAGCCCCCCGCTTACGGCCCACGCTGTGGATCTTATCAGCCACGCTGTCAAAATACAAGGAGAGCGGAGAGTGGGGCATGTCTGCCAGAGGGACCTTCACATACTCCACGTGGGGCCAGTTGAAGTTGGGTAGCTCGATGGTGGCGTTCACCACACAGGTGATCCCCTTGGACAGGAGCAGGCTGCGATTGGATGCTACATTGCCTCTGCTCAAGAAGAGGTTGGGGGTGATTTGTGCAATGCCCCCCAGCAGGCTGCCACTCTCCGCCAGCAGCCTGGGCACAGCCGTGGGCACTACCGAGCTGCGGTGGTGATGGTGGTGGTGATGGTGGAAAAAGTTCTGGCTGCGAGAACCCATTGGAGAATTGGTTGGGCTGGAATGCTACAGAGTAAGCAACTAGAAAAAAACTGGGAGATTCTCAGTGGCTTGAGGACATAGTTGTGCAATATCACCAGACAGCTCCAAATATACCTGAAACACACAAACAGACAGATCTAAGTATCATACTACATTGAAGAAAGAGAAAAAACCTGCCTCAGTGTAGAGTGTTATGCTGTATTCACACTAGCGGCAACAAAGCTTCCGTCTATAAGACATTTTCAATGAAAGCCAGTGACGAAGCTACAAAGTGACGCTCAGCGCTTGGTGCTGAATGACTGGTGTGATGCGCCAAAAAAAAGAATTGACTAGTTGAGTTTAGTGGGCCTAGGCTGCCCCTCAGGCGGGTAGTGTATACAAAAAAAGCATTTCACCAACTGCTTTACACCTGTACAACTTTGATGTGACACATAAAACTGATTCTTTTTTAAAGATTTGTTTTGGTAGCCTGACACTCAGCCTTCAGGAATTGACATTTCGTTTCACTCCATTATTCAGTCTGAAAGTGCTTTCGTCCAAAGCCGTTTCTGGGATGGGCGTTCCCAAAGAGGCAGTCTTCTGCGATTGGTTCACCGCCTGACCAATCACAACAGTAGCAAAGCAGATGACGTAGTTGTTATTGGTGTTGGCTAGCCTGTTGCTTGCTACTTGCTAACCAAAGAAACAGGCAGAATAGGAGTGCTACGAACTAGTAATCAAACACAACAAAACATTTCTGCTACTGATGTTTCATAGCGAGATCAATATGATCGCATGTTACTGCGGCGGGCGACGCAATGTTTATGTTTGGGAATGTGCGGTGCGTTACAGCGATGGCACTGGATTACTTGGAATCGCACATGAGTTCTGGGAAAACCCCACCCACGCTGCTCACAAGCCCCGACGTCATCGAGTTGAAGCGACGCCTAATTCGCTGTACGGATTTCCAAACGAGGAAAACCTCTTCAATGAGAGCATTCCAGACCCCTGAATCGCCGGGTGTAGCTAGCAATTCAGGGTCTGGAACCAGGCTATTGTTTTGGGGCTTTTATGCCTTTATTGATAGGACAGTAGACTGACAGGAAATAGGGAGAGAGACGGGGAGTGACACGCAGCAAAGTCATCGGGAACTTGAGAGCCTATTAGAGCCTTAGAGCCAATGTGATATGCGCCTGGACCGCTAGGCCAGCGAGCGCCCCATAAAAGTGATTCTGATTCTTACTTATTCTGATTCTAGAGGGGAATTGAAGGGTTGAGTATGGGTGTGGAGGCCAGTGAGGAGTGTAGGATAGTGTTTCTCAGCAGGGGTGGTACAGCCCCCCAGGCGGTGTATAGAAAGGTTCAGGGGGTGTTGGAAGCAATGCCAATCCTGTCGTCATGGTAACATGTTATCATGTTACCATGATACTGACCATGATACTGACATGATACTGACCATGATACTGACCATGATACAGACCAGTCCAGTTGAATGTACAATCGGATATTTGGAAATCAATTTTATGTTTTCTAAATATATAAGCAACACAATACACAATAAAAAATAAAGCTTGCATTTTAATTGGGTGTAGAGGCAGTAGCCCTTACCTGGATATTAGATAGGGGGCACTGGCCCAAAAGGGTTGAGAAACACTGTTGTAGGAGATTATAGTTTTGGGAAGCATTGTACTGTATTGTGTCTCTGTAAATATTTAAATGTTCACTATTTTAAACTTAAAGTACAGGGAATTAAATCAAGATAGACTCTGTGCCATTATTTCTTGCTATAAGGCTTAGGGCCCCATAAGCACCAAAGGGACCCTAGTACCTACAGTACAAGCATGAAAGTGTGGAATTTGTGGGTTGGTGACCCAAACACGATAAGTAATACATACAGTAGTTTAGGGATCCAAGATGATTTGGCCCCCCCATGAATGTTAACTATTGAAAAATAGCAGATATACAATCTCACAGCGCGAGCTTGAGATCTGCTATTTTTGAAAAATTGTGAAAATGTGTAAGAAACAGTCAGTGATGCTCAAACTTTTTCATGTGAAGGACCTCCAAAATAATATGAATTTGGCCACGGACCCCCATCTCAAAATATTTCGTTCCAGGGACCCCCCCGGAAGCAAAATTTGAGTTACAAATGTTCGCTTAAAAAATACATATATTCAAAGATTTGCGCACATTTTCACAACTTTTCAAAAATAGCAGATCTACAAGCTCAACGAGCTTGTAGATCTGCTATTTTTCAATAGCTAAAGTTACTAGGGCCTCTCCACCTTGGGCCCTGGTAACTCAGTCCCACTTTCCTACCCCTTGTGACGCCCCTGGGTGTCAGCTTCCCTCTTTACCCAGCCACACTGGACCCACTGCATACTGAGCTCTTCCTCCCTCTACCAAATGGGCTCAGGTCCCCTGGGGGCGGGGCATACACACAGCTCATCTCGCGCTCATTCGTCCGCAACTTCTGCATGCAGATCACATCCCTCATCTCCATGACTTGTCATTTTGGTTGGCATTTGTATGTCATACGATAGATAGGCAGGTATTTGGCATTTAATAGCCACACATCCTGAATTACGAGGTCAGTATTTACCATTGCAGATATATGATCGTTTTCAATTAAATAGTGCAGTAATGCCACAATTTAGTAATTGCTTTCAAAAAGGATGACCACAACATATTGTTTCTTTATAAAGGCCAAGAGAGATGAGTAATCATATATATAATATTCTGGATAGATGCAGTACACATTTTAGATCATTAAGCTGGATATGTATATCAGTTATTTTTATCATCAGTGTTCTATTTTCTTTGTTAATAACAAAGGTACTCTATGGGAAGGAATGAAAGCAAATATGTTGAATCTTAGGTTGTGCAACAAAACTAATCAGAGATATTTTATATTCCAGAAAAAACACATAACCAGCATGTGCATATCTATTTCTAAGAGTTACATTTTCTTAACAATGGATACATATAAAAAACTATGGCAGGAATAGATAATGACAAAACACCATCACCTGCAAAATTGGACATGAAAGCCTATCTTTCCTGAAGGTTTGTTAAATAGACAATGACAGCATGTGGGTACTGAGTACGTCACATTGATTTAGGTACTGTATAGGTTTGAAATGTTCCGGATTATTTTGAAAACAGTATAACATCGACATAGTTTCCAGGTGACAACCAATGGCTCGAGGCACTACTTCATACACGATTGCACAAACCGTGCGTCATAAAAACCTTGTGCCCTGTGCTGGCCCACTTCCAGTGTGTCTCTTTCTGCCATCATCATCTGGTTAACAAGCCACAAAGATCAAATCAAACATAATAAATATGAATTATCTGCTGTCTGCACAGAAAACTCATGTGCACCCTGTTTCACCTTTATTCTCAAAAGCTACAAAAGAAGCTGCTAATGAAATGTATTTCAATAATACGAATGTCCCAGATCTCAACAAACACATTTCTGCCAGCTTTTAGCAAACACCTTTTAAAACTCATTGGGGTGTTACTATGTTTTCTAGGTTCCTATTCACATATGTTGCTTCTTTGTTCTTATCTGGTCTGACCTTTCTTAAAGCCATACTGTGTAAGATGCCCAACTAGTGGTCATTAGCCCTATAGCAAACCGCGGTCGCGTCCGCGTCTTTCGGACGTTTTTCGTACCTTCAGACCCCCGCGTCTGCCTCCACCTCGCTGAGATCTATCTTTTAAGGGGTCCCTTGTTCCTGTGCGTTCAGTAATTCCAGAGATACGGACTCCTTCACCCTGCCTGGTAGGCGAAATTACCTAGAGAAGGGATGGTACAAACGGGCGACAACAAATATGGCTGCCATAGCGACCCCACTTCAAGATGCGCTGTGATTGGCCGGCAGTTGTATAACCCTCGCTGTGATTGGCCGGTAGTGTGATGACGCAATTTTCGCGCGAGATCCGGTCCACGGCAAGGATCTCAGTTTACATACAGAGAAGGCTTTACAGGCTGAAATTCACGGCGCGGATCTTCTAAAACTTTTGTGATTTAATAGTTAGGAGAATTTTAAGATTTGTTTTATAAAAAAAGTTACATAGTACAACTTTAAAGCTGCAATCCATACATTTTTTTGTGTGTGAATAAAACAGTTACCAAACATCAATCTGTATTTTATGTTCATAAAATCTACAGTAAGTAAGACAATTGCGGTGGTTATTGCTTCTATTGAGAGATTTAGATCCTGTAGTCGGATAAGACCACTACTGGTTGACAAGACGCATTACATGAGGTATTGTTCTTTTCAAATGGAAATAAATGTGCTCTCCATTATAGTTCAACAGTAAATTGATATCACCATATTTGGTGGGGGACACGGTTTCAAATCCCAGGGAGGACATGAAAGTTAGTGATTAAAGCTTTAAAGCCTGATAAAGTCTCCTGATTGCCAATATATAGTGCATATTCCCTACAAATGCAGTTTTCTTTATTCTGCCAGAGATTATGCTTTGCCATCTGACAATGAAATGTAATTGGTTCTTAAAATGAAACCTGGACTGAGAGAATACTCACTCTAATTGGGTATGGACTGTAATTAGTTTAATTTCGACCGTAGGTCGCAGTTAAATATGAAAACTGCCACATCTCCGTACGTCCATGAGTCAGTGAGTAACGCCTCAATGTCTATAGCTACTGACCAATTTGTTGACAATGTGACATCACATTGTTGTGGCATCACCTCATCAAAGTTCAAACCCTGGATATCCATACATGGAGACAACTGGATCATCACCTAGATCTCCATATATGGAGCTGACCGCTACATCTGATTCCCAGATGATGCCCTGTTAGGGCAACCACACTAATATAATCCCTTTAATGCCCATCAATATTAAGCCCATATCTGGGAATGCCCATAAAATATAATCCCTTTTATGCCATCAATATTAAGCCCATATTGCGTGACCTCGCCCTTAGTCGTCTTACTGGTTTATAGGGTACAACTTTAAAGATAGAATAGACCGATTACAGTAATATGGCCATTTGGGGAGGCCATAGCTCAATGGGTAGAGAGGCCGTCTGGGAGGCCCCCCGCTCCGTCCAGTCTGTGTTGGGCAAGACACACCCCAACAGTAACTGCTCCCCAGGAGCTGTTATTAATAGGACTCACTGCTCCAAACGACTTAAACTATCTATACTTAGTAAACTTGCCCTGAGTTGGCTCAGTTAAAGATTAGAGACAGATGTGCGTGGGCTGTTATAGCGCCACCATGAGGCCGTTGTGGGTTTGCAGTTCTTCCTTCACCTACTGTGAGTGTGCGTGCAAAGTTTTACCGTTGCATTCATACTTTGTGTACTGTACAGATATTCGTGGTTTTTAGTTTCTCAGAAACCGTCTGATCAAACCTTTTAGATACATGCCTGCCTGCTAGCTACAACCTGTTCTATTCCTTTGGAACCTGTGACCAGGGGTGTCGCACCAAATTCTGGGCCCTGGGTACTTTAACTATTGAAAAATAGCAGATAAGCTCACAGCAGGGGCACTCTTGAACATTTGCGCATGTCTTTATATATTTCAAATCCTTCTAAGGTTTTTTGAAAACCCTATGTTTCTGTCAGTGGTGCTCAAAACCCTATGTTTCTGACAGTGGTGCTCAAACTTTTTCATGTGAAGGACCCCCAAAATGATATGTATTCGGCCACAGACCCCCATCTCAAAATATTTAGTTCCAAGGACCCCCCCCCCCAGAAGCAAAGTTTTAGTTACAAATGTTCTATTAAAAAATACATATATTCAAAGATTTACACACATTTTCACAACTTCAAAAATAGCAAATCTACAAGCTCACATGATCACAGCGCGCACTCGGTGCCACGCTGTAAGCTTGTAGATCTGCTATTTTTCAATAGCTAAAGTCTCAGATGCCCCTGCCTGTGACAACAACAACAACAAAATCATCCTTCCTGCTGAGGTAGAGGATCAATTGCTGGTTCCGTGGCTGACAATCACACAGCACCTTGCCTCTGAAATGGTTGCCATGGACAGTGGCACTGGTGCATTCTGTAAACATTTAAGCCTGCTATTCCTCCTTAAACAACTTCAAGGAGAGGTGGTGGGGGGTCACAGAAGCACACTGAAGGCAAGTATAAGTATAGTAGTAATGTGTGTGTGTGTGTGTGTGTGTGTGTGTGTGTGTGTGTGTGTGTGTGTGTGTGTGTGTGTGTGCGTGCGTGCGTGCGTGCGTGCGTGCGTGCTTGTATAATTTCCAACATACGGTATATACACACTGTATACATATATACACACTTTTCTGCCATTATTTATCAAATATATTCATGTATTTATTTAAACCTTTATTTAACAAGTGGATTAGAACACAACAGCAGCCTGGGAGAGTTGCACAACATATGTTTTTCAGCCTTCCTACTGGTAATGGCATTGAAGTATGGATAACCAGCTGTTCCTTGAAATATGGTAATTGACAAATACAAGTTTTAAAGTAAAACTAAAAACATGCATAACAGCGGAACTTTTCACATCTGTTAATTAACATGAGAATGTGTTTTCTTTAACTGGGGCATGTTATCACACTAACGTCATTTTATTTGCATTTTGTGAAATTGAATGCTATTTCCATGTGAATGCCGGTCATGGTGGTGCACCAACATACAGTATGAGCAAACTCTTTACTTGCAGAAGCACTGCCCTCAGTAGCACTATGCTGGCCATAACATCAGAGAGATGGGGACGATAAGAGAACTGAATAATCCCTGGACCGTTCTAAAGTGCTGATGTGCCACAGCACTGGCTTTGCTGAGATTTGCTCCATCCACATGGTTATTTATACCCTGGGCATGGCTGAGGCTGCTGAGAGCGGAGGAGATGAGCAAGAGGAGTTGTGCCAAGCACAACCACACAAGAGAAACATCTACTGTACCGTGTGCTGGCAGAGCTGCTGCTCACATTTACTCTCACATTAATTCAATAAAACAAACACAGTGAATTAGGGTTCAGCATGCAGGGACACCCTGCAGATGAGCAAAACAGTTCTAAACCTGTGGGCCCTCTACGACCAGGCGTTCGGGAGTTCCAGGCTACGACTCCTACAGCGAGGAGCTCATTCGGCTTGAGTTTCTTGCAGGTGGGATTTATGGCTCTTTGAAGTGAGCCGAGCCGGATCTCTGCGATCCGTTCCTTTTCAAAGAGCCGTTCAAAATACTACATGTAAAAAGTACAAACATTCTTTACTACAATGTACAAAATACACAAGTAGAAGTGTAATTAAAATGTACTTGAGTAAAAGCACTAAAGTATTGGTATCAAAATGCACAGTAGTTCACCCCCCAAAATGACTTTTTTTCTATTGATTTACTCGTGCCATGGAGACTTGAGTTCAATAATGTGTTGTAGACTATTTGTAGCATTCCTAAGACAAAAATATGATTATAGTACATTTAGCCCCATATTGAATAGAAAGTACTCAATATGCAGAACGTCACATTTCACAGGTTTTCCAATTAATAACATTTGGAAAAATCATTTGAAAATAGCAGATCTACAAGCTCACAATGTGTCGCAACGTGACAAAATGCAGGCCTATATAGGGTTGAAGTGATTTGTAATTATAATCAAAATCTAGAAAGTAACAAAATAACTAAAAGTAACTAAAATGAGACAGTATTTTGAACGGCTCTTTGAAAAGGAACGGATCGCAGAGATCCGGCTCGGCTCACTTCAAAGAGCCATAAATCCCACCTGCAAGAAAATCAAGCCGAATGAGCTCCTCGCACTCCTACACCAGAGTAAACACTGCTGTTGAGGCAAGCTACTTCCTGAGAAGACGGCAAGACGCGCTGTGATTGGCCGGTAGTGTATGATCCGCGCTGTGATTGGCCGGTAGTGTATGATCCTCGCTGTGATTGGCCGGTAGTGTATGATCCGGGAGATAACGTATACGGAGGGATGCAGATTACGTAATTTTGCCGCGAAATTCAACCCCCCTCACTCACATCTCATAGAAAACATATAAAGAGAAGGCTTTAGAGGCTGAAATTAACGGAATGGGCGTTCTAAAACTTTAGCGATTTAATAGTTAGATCAAATTTAAGATTTGTTTAATTAAAAAAGTTACATTGTATAGCTTTAAAGTATACCGGTATGTTAGCTCCATTGATACAAGCCTGAGCCAGAATTCATTGAATGATCATTAAAATAAAAAATCTCTGAAAATGCACATGGCCCACTCGTCTTAGCCTGGCGTTGCTCAGACTAATTCCTCTCTGCGTATCGGATATTAGTCTCGATTCGCGAGCAGAATTTTCATCTCCAAGGGGTGGGTTAAAAAAATGGCTCTGGACACGATTGGTTAGACCAGACCAATGCTGGGATTGGGAGAGGAAATGGATTCACAATTGAGCGGGGCCAGACCCATATTCGCCAAGGGCAAGTTTTTTTGCCCAGGCGGATTGGTCTGGTTCCAGGCTACACTCATCTGACCACTTAACAAGGCACCCGTTGTCAGATGGATGGATCCCGTACGCTTTTGAGATTGATCCAGAAAAGGTTAAAAACCACTGGAGTAAAATACCTTCACTGCTTATATAATCTGCTGTTCTGTCCCTAGAAGACATAGTACTGTAGTTACTGTACCAAGCCTCGCTGCAGCCACATTTAAGTCATGCACCGCACGTGCATTTCCCTCCACATTACAGAAATGCAGACCCACTAATCAGAGCGGATTTCTAACTGTCAACAGGTGGGCCCACCTCGCAGATTCCTCCAATGCTCGTCATGTCTGCTCGTCTCGCTCTGTGGGGACATTCCACAGGAGTCCAGTTCCACCTCTGCTATCACGGCTTGGAAACGTGAGCCACTTGCAGAGAAACGAGAGCGACCGGACGTCTGCCTCAATTTCCAACACCAGATGTGGGACCTGGACACCCGATCTGAGTAGTTAGTACTTTAGGTCATTTCTTATTGACACGGCACAGAGCATGTTTCAAAACACCGAAATACTCAGATCAGCAAAAGAGGCTGCCTGACTCAGATACAGAAAGGATCAAGCACACATGCTGCTCTCAGCAATGTCTGTCAGTGCAATGAAATCCATTCACTCAATATTTGCTGAGTTTGGCTCTTAGTGCTACTGCTAACTATTAATCTAAATAAAAATCTGAAGAAAAGAAGGAGCAATGAGAATACTATGCTTTTCACAAGACAGCAGCGTTCTTCAAATGACAGCCTACTGTTAGGCTTTAGCTTGGGACCGCTTCACATTTCGGGCTTTGATCCGGACGGGAGCAAAAACCACTCTACGTCATGTTAGTCCTTAAAGGACACTTTTGGGCTTTTTATGCCTTTATTAGATAGGACAGTAGACTGACAAGAAATGGGGGGAAAAGGTCATCCGGATCGGGAATTGAACCGGCGATGCCGTCAGGCATCAATGCCTATGTGGCAATGTCTGAGTGGTATGCCCCTGGACCAGTAGGCCAGCGGGCGCCCCACCGGAAACAGTTAACCCAAAATAATTCCCCTGCGCTCAAGGACATACTTTTAGGGTCTACCTAATAAACCCCTTGATGTGGCGTAGTTTTGCTTTTGTAAAATTTGTTTGGTATATGCATCTTTTAGTCCAACTTGTAGCGACTGGCAAGACTAGGCTACTCGAGCATTTTAATAGGGATTGGGGAAACAAACAGGGACAACCAAAACAAAGTGACGCCACTTCTTCTGCTTGTGGTTTCCGCCTAGACCGGATGAAACGGCCCGTTGTAAACAAATACCAGGCTTTCCTCTTAGGAAAGACTGGTGACGCAAGGTTAGTTAGGCTATATAGCCTACTATCAGGTATCCCCTCTCACACCACTACTAGAAAGACATGAACTGACAAGGACACTTTCATGGATAGTTGGATTCATAATGACTTTGCAATGTGGATGCCAAATTCAACATGGGGGGGGGGTCTCACAATGTTACATCTAAGTGTGGAAGCTATCACATTACTGACCTAACATTAACCATGTCTACCATGCATACTATGTTTTAATTATTTACCCAGCATTAATTTAATAATGATGCCAGTAGGTGGTCTAAAAATACAAGGCTTGTCATTATTAATCATTTCAGGTACAGTGCAATCAAATGTACAGAGGCATATTGACTTATAATGGGGTGTAGCATATTTGCCTATCAGAGCATTATGTTGAAAAAGTAATTTGGCAGACCAAATAGCCTATACTAAAATAAATGCCAAATTACTTGTTGGTAGCCTATGTCAGAAGTGAAACTCTATAATAAATAGACTGAAAATAGTGTGTAATGTGTGTACAGTAGCCTAGTAGCCTAGTCCTAGAAGAGCCAATATGTTAGTAGCCTATTTAAGACTAATGTCTTCTGTTTCATGGGAGGGAGGCTGCACGGTTCTTTTCCTCCCAAGAAACCAAAGAGAAGGGAACAGACTTATGATAACTATAGCTCTTTCACTGACAAAAGGCACGAGGGCGTAAAACTGTATAAGTTTAACTCCTATAGCGTAGCTAATGAGCAATTTTCAACGACGCACTCTTCAACGCACGCCTACAGTAGTGCGTGATGATGTCCGTCCGTCCGTCCAAGTTCACTAACGAAATTGCCCGATATGTTACAAGTAGACTACGAAATGAACACAGGCTACTGAGTGAGAAGCTAATCTTTACATTACATCAAATGCCATCGATGAGACTTATTAATATTTTCCACATGCGTGGCAGGTGCGCCCACCCTCCTCCATCCATTTCAATTAACATGTATTTGACTTTATCTTTCTTTAACCTAATGCAATGCCTACAGGGCACACATTCGAAAGAACAACATAATTGTATTATTACTCTGAGCTAGCTACAATAGCTGCTGTTAAACAACTGGCCTGCTGCCTACTGTAATACATCACATGCACGGGTCTCAACTTACCAAACCACGCTGTCTCACTTTGGCTTGAGATTTTTCAAAGCGCGTTTGACGCACGCACCGATCCGCTGGGCATGTGTTGTTGGCTTCTTCACACACTCTGGACAGCTACGTAGACTATCTATCTATCAATCTATCTATCTATCGGCTAATACCAAATTGTCGATACATAGTAAAATAGCGTCTAAACTGAGGTATAAAGATATAAACGCCAACAGGCCTACAATGAACGATATGTCCACTCCACTCCACTCGGTGTACGCTCACAGAGACGGCATGCAGGAAATGTGCGATGCTGAGGCTGAGGCTGAGGCGGTGTGTGTGTGTGTGTGTGTGTGTGTGTGTGTGTGTGTGTGTGTGTGTGTGTGTGTGTGTGTGTGTACCACAAGCGCCTCCCCGCTACTCAACGCAACAGCTAGAGATGCTGCTACTACTGCCTCACTCACTCACTGCCTCTGTCTGTACAGTGTACACTCACACGGTTAACGTTGTCCCGAGACTCCCCAAAGTGGATTTTGTTGTCCATTCTTATTGCATTAAAAGGCTATACCTAGCTTCTCTTGATCATGGTGGACATTGAGCATTACTTAAATTAAATACGTTTAAAATTAAATTATTATCTTTTTGAATTTCTGTAATTTTATGTTCTGAAAATGAATCCCATGTTTTCCTGACTTTAACCATATTGTAAGTTTAGGCTAGCCCAGGGGTCTTCAACGTTTTCAGGCCAAGGACCCCTTTAGTTGAGAGAGAGATGAAGCAGGGACCACCACAACCTTTTCATAGATTCCATATAGTTTCATTGTTTGATAGCACAATCATCAGTATATTTTGGATTCATGTCAATTTGTGTTTTCAGATATTTAACCATTTGAGCCGTTATTACCGAATAAACTTAACCTTTTACTCTGTACTTAGTCTGCTCTTCTATAACCTCTTTGCCGAAAATAGCCGATCTACAAGGCGTTGTGAGCTTGTAGATCTGCTATTTTTGGCTACAGTTCTCAGAATATGGACACTAGGGTTAAAGGTGTTAATATAAAAAGGATTGGAAGATTTGGAGGACCCATGTAGTAACTCTGAGGACCCCCTAGGGATCCCGGACCCCCTGTTTAGAATGTGTTGTTGAAGACCCCTGGGCTAGCCTACAGTATATTAATTCCTTGCCTATTAGCTTAGGTTTCTACTTCAAATAAAATGTCATTGCAGCAACTTCAAAACAGTGTCATATGGCGACTGTCATAATGTGTCTTAATGTTCTGTATGATCACTAAACATTTGGAGTAATAGGAATAGTCTTCACAAATCAATGCCAGCATACAGAAACATTAAAACAAAGCAATAAGCTATCTGATAGCATCTGCAGGTCTTCTGATAAAAAGCAAATATACAAAGTACATATGACCTGAACAGTAGATTGTCTGTACAGTATTTCCATTGACTCAGACCTCCTTATGCCAAAATAGGCCGTGAATAGCATAATTGTCTGATTGCTTTGTTGTGCTCAAGTGGTGCTCAGGCAGCTGTTCGGTGCTGGTGCTGCAGCCTGCTGCTGTTGTTCCACAATGGTCAAAACCTCCAACAAATCTACCCTGCAGGCAGGGCTTCCATAAAACCATGCATGGTGACATGCTGTGTACAAAGATATACAGTAAGTAGCCTATATACAGAGCCAATTCCTGACTGAGTGTTAAATCCTCAACAGAGTGCACAAAAATTGACCTGTCTAATTTCACACCCTCATGCACACTCCGGATACTGTGTGTATAACAGCTTTATTTTAAAAGCATTCCGAAGCCAGTCGTATTTCATGGAGATCATGAGGGAGGTATTGTATTTCTCATTAAGCCCATGGTACCTCAGAGTCATTCTAACTATGGTCCAAACTCAATCAACTGGAAACAAATAGTAATGTCCCTTTAGCCAACATTGATGCAATGCTTGCTGTCTCACTGGGTTGCAAATGAAAGCGGGGGCGGAACATCCAGAGAGCCTGTCGGAGTGACTCTGACCTTTTTCCCCCCATACTTGCGATTCTGCACATCATTTTGCATGGGTGGGAGCGCAGGAGACAAATAATAGCTCATGCTGTGTGTCAATGTCGATTAGAAATCACCTGATGAATACAGGAAACAGCTGACGTGACAGCTTGTGTTAATAATAGCCAATATGTCTGTGAATAGAAGCAAAATGATAAAGGGATAAAGTGTGCCAGTGGGGTATGTGAAAAGGGATATTGAAAGACAGACAGGGAAAGCGAGAGAGAGAGTGACAGAGAGAGAGAGAGAGAGAGAGAGAGAGGGTGAAGGACTGAGAGGGGGGCAGAAGACAGAGAGGGCAAGAGAGAGAGAGATAGAGAGAGAGAGCTGGAGGCTGCAGAGGCAGGGGGCTGGAGTGAGACTGAAATGTCAGATGAGTCAGAAGCATTCTGGTAAGATGCTGTACTTTAATATGGTTCCATGCTCTGCTACGGAGGCTGGAAATTTACAGTGACACCATCACCAAACAAGCACCTGCAGCCTCATTTTCATCATAGTGACACTGATTAATCCTGACGGGCCTATCCCAGAGGACCTCAGGATGAGGTTGAGAATGTACAGAGGCCACAGTAAATGTATTTCATTTAGACACTTCAGCTTAGAGTTGAACATAAGACGTTTATTGAAGTAACGTAACGTTTATGCAATGATATTGCATTGAGTTTGGCAGATGGGCTCTGCTCTGATGATATACAGATTTATCTGTGTAAACGTACATGTCACAGAATCTGCTATCTCAGACCCCCCAGAGCAGAGCATAAGTTACATAAGTACATGAACTTCCAATACATCATAAATTACATCACATAGAATAACCATCATACAATCGACATATCAAAACACAACATAGAATAACCATAGTACAACAACATTTCATCATATCACAATCATGGAATAACCATAGTACAAGCCACATGTTATCCTATCGCAGCGCATCCATAACAACTGAAGCTAAATGCCACAGGGAGGAGGCCGGGGAGGTGGAGGATTTTTCTAACACACATCACACAACCTGCTTCGACAGCTGAACATTGTAGAATGAGCAGTGAGCAGAGGCTGCTTATAAGCCTACACTGGGCAAAGAGGGCGTGTGTGAAGGAGCTTGTAGCGAATGAGAATGAACGTGGGCGTATGAATTAATTAGCTGTTAGAGAACGAAGAGGGGGGGGTTTCGGGTTATATCTAGACTCTAACTTCCGTGTCCCAATGAACTACGCTGCGCTAGATTTCATTTAGACACTTCAGCTTAGAGTTGAACATAAGACGTTTATTGAAGTAACGTAACGTTTATGCAATGATATTGCATTGAGTTTGGCAGATGGGCTCTGCTCTGATGATATACAGATTTATCTGTGTAAACGTACATGTCACAGAATCTGCTATCTCAGACCCCCAACACTCACTCACCGCTGTGAGAATAATCCATGCAGAGCCACACCTTTAAGAATGAGAGAAGATAGATAAGTGAATGAAATGTGGTTAAATGCTATATAAGGTTATTTCCGATGAAATAACGCCATGAGTGCAGTGTCCCATTTCCATTAACGAGGAGCCGTATGCCCTCCTCATCTAAACCGTTATCCCACACCGATGCCAACGTAGATGAGGATTAATGGAAATCTAACGAATAAAACTAGTAATAGACAGCATGTCTAATTTTCTTCATATGCAAGGTCCGATGACCCAGCCCTACTACTCATGTGATAACTCAGAAGCGATCCGAGACATCACATGAATAGATCGGCAAACCATGTTCTCCGGCGAAAACAGATTTGATATGAACAAAATATTCTATCTAGTGATCTAGCTATGTGTAATTTTCTTCATATGCAAGGTACGATGACCCAGCCCTACTACTCATGTGATAACTCAGAAGCGATCCGAGACATCGCATGAATAGATCGGCAAACCATGTTCTCCGGCGAAAACAGATTTGATATGAACAAAATATTCTATCTAGTGATCTAGCTATGTGAAATTTCCTTCATCACGTCATCCGAGCACTCAAGATGACGCCCCATTCATGTGGACCCTGTTTCAGCTCTGATTCTGATACAGCCAGATGAATTATTAGGGCAGATCATGCTCCAGCGAGTCATATCTGGCATGAAGAAAATATGCTATCTAAGGAACTACTGTAATAAATGCGTAATAGCAACCTTGGTCTCCGGCGAGACATATGGGCAACCCTTGTTCTCCGGCGAGAACATATCTGTCATGAATAAATTGTAAATACGTAATAGCCTTCGCATAATCACCAAACCCGAACCCCCAACCCGCACTACGGCAGGAGTATAAGATGACCAATCATCAAAGAATATCATACCATCTGAATGATAGATTACCATTAGTTAATGCTCGTGCTTTCTGAGATGCAAGATCTCATGCCTTAAGCCGATATATCGTTTGAAAGCGTCAGACAGCCAACGTCTGACCAATGCTTCAGTGCTGATGACAAGTACACCCCCTGGGCATGCCCCAATATGACGCAGGAATTTACCCCTGATCCAACCCTTGATGCTGAATGCCTAGCAGGGAGGGACTGGGATAAATAATGAACCTCCTGAATTATTTGCTACTTGATTACGAGTCAACACTCCTTTTTAGCTGAAGAATCTCAGACGCATTTAAATGAAGAATCGTGGCAGCAGATGCCAATGTCCCGTGGATTTAATGGATGATGAACCAGAATGCTGCCGAGTACAGCTTGGGGCAAATCCACATCTCCGGCGCACCGAACACAGCCTGGCAGCGAACCCAGCCCTTGACATGGCCTTCCCAGTATCCGTGAAGATGAGATCAACCTCCAGGATTTAGTCATCATTGCAGGTAGCGGGACATAGAGGAATGACAGAAAACAGCGGTATCAGATCTTATGACAAATAATCATATCTGCTAGCATGATTGCTCCAGCTTAATTGAAACAATTCCAACAGTTTTATTTTAAATTGCGACACTTGCTTTGGCAATGTAAACGTATGTTTCTCATGCCAATAAAGCTCTTTTGAAATGAATGGAGTGAATGGTTACGAGGTTGCATATCGGGCAACACCAGCCACCATAGCATACAACAGACTTGAACGGGATTAATTTGAGAAAGATATAGTTTGATCAACGAATGACCTGCCTTTCATGGCTTTGGGAGAAGATCCAAATACCAAGGTGAGCTTGATTACTGCTGGGCAATGACCATGGCTGCAAAAGATGAAAACCCCGCAGCACCCACGCACTCCTGGACCTTCCAGCCTCCTTGATGAACCCAAGATCGTCCCGACAGCATTACATCTCCATGATGGCGATCGCTCATAAGACAGAAAACAGCACAGTATGAGATCAAGCAATGAATACATTTGCAGTGCAGAATTAGAGAAAGGCCATGATAGGCCAGCGCAGCAAAGAATACGTTTGCAGTGCCGAAATAGAGAAGGGCCACGATAGGCCAAAGCAGAATTAATACATTACATTGCAGAAATAGGCCACGATAGGCCAAACCAGAATTAATAGATCTGCTTTGCAGAAATAGCCACGATAGGCCAAACCAGAATTAATAGATCTGCTTTGCAGAAATAGGCCACGATAGGCCAAACCAGAATTAATAGATCTGCTTTGCAGAAATAGCCACGATAAGCCAGAGCAGAATTCATATATTTGCAGTGCAGAAATATCGGCCAATTATTTGTTTACAACATGAGACTAAATGCACAGCTGACTGTATTATGTAATCAATTCCCAACAGATCCCCAAACCTGTTGTTTTGGGGAGCACTGGTTATTCAACCTCCTCTTGAGTGCTAGTGAGGTGCTCCCATGGGTGCGCCCTTATCGAGACATCACATATATACTTCATTGCACAACGGCGTTCCACGTCAAGAGTAGCTGATATACAAACTCACATCGCGTCACCAATGCACCCTTCTGAGCTTGGAGGTCTGCGGCTCTGCGCGCAACACCGTCGCTTCATGGACTGCAGCTGGGCGAGCAGTATACGCTCGGTGGTCCAGTGGATCGGGTGGGTGATCATGAGGAGCGCTCCCTCTGTTAGTAAAAGTCCTAAGCATCCTTCCTCCACACTGGGAGAAAAACGGCATCTGAAGTTGATGGAATGCATTTTTAAACACGAGTGCCATCCATTGCATACTATGAACTGTGGGGTTCATTTGGTGCCGACCGGCGTGCGCATACTGTTTTATATCAATGTGACGTGGACCATTAAGCATCTATAAAGCCATGATAGGCCAGTACAGAAATGAATACATTTGCAATCCAGAATATAAACCATGATAGGCCAGCCCAGAATAATTATTTGCCATGCCAAGCAAAAGCAGAATGTAGCAAATGCAATGCTCGAAATAGCAAAATGCTCAAAGCTCAAAATAGCAAAATGCTTAGCACTCGGAAGTACTCGAAAATACTCAGTACTCGAAAATACTCAGTACTCGAAAATACTCAGTAGGCCTACTAGAAAATACTTGATACTCAGCAAAATGGCAAAATACTCAATGGACAAGGCTCATGACCGACCTCATGGTATCCCCAGTAGCAGCTGAAGCTGTAGTATCAATGCGATCTGCTGTGCTAGCAGACTCATGACTGACCTCATAGTAACCACAGAGGAAGCATCAAGCTTTAAGGTTTGGCTGCCATACTAGCAACAGCCTGGGTAAAGTAGTATTAACTGAAATGACTAGCATGCATGTTAGCTGCTTAGCAACAGACATGGCAGCTGAAGCATGAAGCTGAACTGATAGACGCCAATAGTATACAATGCTAGAATGCTTAGAGCTGCATACAGTTATGCTAACCAAGCAATGAAGCCACCATCACATGACAAGCAACGGAATAGATGAAAGCTAGCTTTAGCTTAGCATGAACAAACAATCTGGATGCTAGCATTGGCTCACCACCAACAATTAGAATGAGGAAATCATCATACCACATGCTACAATGCACAATACTCAGACTATCCAAATGGCTATATCCTCCTCATACAGCCTGACATGAAATGTCAACGTATGTTCAAAGTCACTTACCAAGTAGCTACTAGCTGTATACATCATGCCTCAAGACCAAACACTCAAACTAGGCTTTAGCCAGACAGGCCTCGAACCTGGAAGCCCTTAAGGCAGCTCTTGACCACATTTCCCATCGCACATTTTAACTAAATATAATTTCTCAATCTCGACTCAATTCCTATACTAATCGACTCCAAAGCAAGCTAGCAAGAGAGTGCTGAGGTGAGACCAACACTGCACCACCAAGATGAAATCTCCGGTTGCCAGAGTCTGTGAGTGAAGCAAGGGACCAGGTCTATGAAAACAAGCCCAAGGTTTCACCACTTCACCGCTCTAATTAAGTTTGCCAATAAAGGAACGATGAAGGCAAGGCCATATAGACAACTACACTTCAGAACAAGCCCAAACAGAAGCAACCCACTACTAGAACTTAACAGAAAACAAAATCAAGTTGCTTATAATGAGCAGACGTGGCAACACTGCCAGCCTGAGAACAGGTGTGGATGTGTGAATGATAGAAGCAGTACAGACTGGTTATGAGAGGCTCTTGGTTACAAAGGAGCCTCCATTATCAAGCTTTCCACCACATTGGAGAATTTACTGGTGCCTACATTTATAAGCCACAAAATGAGACCTTCATAACCATACTTATCGTATACGCCGAAGAGACTGAACTCCTGCAGGGCAGAAATGAAAGCTTCCCCACTACAGAAGATGGTGCAGGCTAATTCCTGCGACTGTCAGAATCCATTGAATGACTATGTTGCAACTTCACAGAACAGCAAATATCAAGATATCAGGTTAACTTAACAACTCGAGCAAGACAACCATTTACCTCCATACCCATGGTTTAGGCTCTTTGCCCCGCCTGATCTCCGACCAAATGCTACATGCAGCTGATAAACCAGACTATTTTTCTAACACACATCACACAACCTGCTTCGACAGCTGAACATTGTAGAATGAGCAGTGAGCAGAGGCTGCTTATAAGCCTACACTGGGCAAAGAGGGCGTGTGTGAAGGAGCTTGTAGCGAATGAGAATGAACGTGGGCGTATGAATTAATTAGCTGTTAGAGAACGAAGAGGGGGGGGTTTCGGGTTATATCTAGACTCTAACTTCCGTGTCCCAATGAACTACGCTGCGCTAGATTTACTAATACTTGAAGGATGCAGGGCCACCCCCACCCAAAAAGGCCATTGACAGGCCACATGAACATATGTTTATTCCATGCTTACGTCCCCATCGAGAGGAAAAAGGGGATGCAACATAAATTGGGGATGGGGAGTGAAACCCACTTTTATTTAATAACTTAAGATTGAAATAATATTTACAGGAATTGAAATTGAAAAACTACAAAATCATAAGACACACGGAGAAATAAACATAATCAACCTAAATCTATCCTTAACCTTGAGACACTAACCTAGCAAACACAAAAGGAAAAGATACAATAATCCCCTAAGCCTAAGTCTTTCCTGCTCTACCTAATCTAACAAAACAGGACGAATATACAAAAAGCAGGCTTCCGTGGCCATAAACAGGTTAACTTAAAAGTGTAGTATCATAAGACTTTGCAAATACTTTACAACAAAATAACTAATAATACCAGTAAGACGCCTACGGGCGAAAAGCAGGGCGAGGTCGCGCAGGACGGAATTCGCACAGAACTGAATTAATTTGCAAGTGTGATTCGAGTTGCGGTTGGTTGTTTGAGTTGGACAAAATGTGGACAAAATATTTCCCTGACTGACATCATAGATGTCTGATGTTATAGACCACATGAGACTCACACAATATGTCCATTTATGGGCATTCCATGCTATGGGTTTAATATTGATGACATCAGGGATCTCCATATCGGCATACAAGGGACAAGGATGGAATGTGAAGTCACAATGTGATTTCACAACAATGTGATGTCATCAGTGGTGTGATATGGATTTTAGAAGTAGGTCCTCTAAATTCATGACGTCATGCGCGCACGCTGTTTTTATTTTTGAGCGGTGCAAACCGCTCCTATATTTCACTTTCGGTTTATCTAGTTAAAACATATTAGCACGGGGCGATTCTTTCATTCTTCATCGATTGGCTAGTTGAGTAATTAAACATTAGAATCGACCAATCAGAAACCGTTCTACTCGTGACGACATGTGTTAGCCAAACAGAACAGACCAATCAAATGCTGTGTTGTTCATGCTAATTTAGATCTGTCTTGGCCATTAAACTTGCACTTGAGACCGGTTTAAAGTTCATGAAAGGTCCAGGCGTAATGGCCAGGTTGTTTCATATCCTGGACTTTTCCTAAACCCTCTGTCTGTTTTGTTTGAGCTTCTGGTCTGGACTGCATATTATTTTTCTCTTCTATTCACTCTTTGACTGCCACCAGGCTGTTAATGGCCAGGCTGTTTGTCTGACATCCTGTCTGTTCTCCCTCTGTCTCCCCCTTGCTTTATAACCCACAAGAAGCTCTATTTGGCTCTATCTGGTTTCAGACAGCGACAATTAGGAGTTTCTCCTGCATCTCGGCTACTCAAAATCGAGTTTCTGGTGACACATAAATGTGCACATGAATGTGCACGATAAATTGTTATTAGCCTTTGGTCTGGTCAAGGATACTAACAAACCTGGCTGGTATGTTGCGCATAATATACTCCCGACATAATCTGTGAGGCAACCCAGCACTTCTTGGCGTTGGCCGTCAGTCAAAGTTAGAGGGAAAAAGTCTGACCAACCGCATATCCTGGACCTTTCTGGCGCAAATCGACCCCCACCCAGGATTCAAGACAGCGACCACGCTACATTAAACCCTGTAGTCTATGGTTGCTGTTTCGAATCCTGGGAGATGTTCGTTTTGAGCCGGTGTAAAGGTCAGGACACACGAAAACCTTATATAGTCTGAGCAGACCTCTAGACTGACATCATACACAACACAAAGAATATTGCCATGCATGCCTATCAACACTGATTCGCGCAGGCGCCCTTACAGGAATTAGCTTGCACCGCTCACTTCGCACAGGTGCGATTTTTAAGTGTGTGTGTGTGCATATGAGGCACGCGTGCGTGCAGCAAAATAAGTGTGGGCTCGCCGAGCCCACGCGAGCCCATGGCATCTCACCCCTGGATGTCATAGGTCAGCTATAGACATAAATGGAGATCAGGGATATCCATATATGGGCATACAAGGCACAAGAACGGAATGTGATGTCACAGGTCAGTAAAGACATTGAGGCGTTACAGACAAGATACGGAATACGGACAAGATGTGACGGTTTTCATAGGCATGTTTGAAGGCCTTAAGTAGTCTTCTCCAATCACTGGAAGCAACAGTGATCAGGAAATGGTCATCACCTGTCAGTGAACATTCACTCTCACACACACACACAACATGCATGCACTGATAACACCCCCCCCCCACACACACACACACACACACACACACACACACACACACACACACTGACACACAACTCCACTGCATACTCACACTCGTAACACCGTGTAACATAATCACTCTAATTTTCACCATTTCCAAAACCACATTCACTGTTGGTCTATCCAGAAGAAGGGTTCTATTTTTGAAAATATTGCATATAATGACATGCTCAAAACAAGGATGCCAGTTTGAAAGCAGTTAAATCAAGAAGGCGTTGACTTCATTCAGGCTAGCGTAGGTTGCATGCAACACATGACCATTCAGGCGAGAATGCTGAGCATGACAGCTAACACATTTCAGTCATGGTGTGTGAAAGCTGGAGCAGGAAAAGACGCATGGTATTTAGAAAATATTGGCTGGGGCTGAGAAAGACCTGGCCATTTGCAGGCATTCAGACAATCCTGTCTCCCTCTTACAGACCACACAGTCATCATCCTTTCTCCTCTCAGTGCCAGGAGCAAAGCCTCCGGCATGCCTGGGGTTAGAGGTTTCTGTGGTGAGTTATGAGACTGGATTGTGGTCTGAATCAGGCCGTGCCGTCAAAGCTTCAGCAGTCAGCGCAACTATGTCTCCTGCTAATCAGTCGACGAATAGTTATACCTGTGAAAATGAACCAACGCTGAGCAGCATCGTATATCTCCCAACTGATCCTTCCTTTTGTGTAACTATCCTCACTGAGCGAGCCATGTATTTTAAGCTGTGTTGATGCATCAAACCACTTGACAGGGTCGTATAAATTAGGACAGCTGAAAGTGTTTTGTGGTCCTTACTGGAGATGCTGGGCTTGGCTTAAGCCTATAGTTTATTGTGACTGTAGGTCGCAAGTTTACTATGAAAACCGGCACATCTTGTCCACGTATCCGTGTATCTCTGAAGGTCACGCCTGACACTGTAGTTCCCCTGGCACACTTGTGACATCACAGGTGATATCACCTATGTAAAAGTCCATATATGGGTATTCCCCAGAATCCCTTTTATGCCCATATATGAAGATCCCTGATGTCATCGATATACATCACTGGCCAGATGGCCAAGACATGGCCCATTATCTGCTAGGCTGGTTCAGATAGGGATAAGGGATTGTATGTTGTGATGTCATGGGAACCACTCTAACAGAATCCCTTTTATGCCCAAATATGGAGATCCCTGATATCATCAATATTAAGCCCATATCAAGACTTCATATGGGAATGCCCATATATGGAGGAAGACAGCCCATATCTGTGTGGCTGGTTCAAACAGGGATCTCCATGTATGGGCATAAAAGGGAAAATGAAAGTGATGAATGCATGGATCTCCATATATGAGTACCAGGGGTCTCCATGGGTAACTGGTCCGATATACATCACTGGCCAGATGGCCAGGAATTGGCGCAACCTAGGGCGAGGTCGCATGTCGCCCTGAGGCGTCTTACTAGTACTTTACTCCACTGCAATGACATGACACCGACCCTATCTTATGATGGAGTATAAATCAAGCTTCAAGGGTAAGCAGGAGGGATTGTGTGCGTGCGTGCGTGGCGCGTGCATGCGTATGGAGTTGGTATTGTCTAAATAAGGCAGCTTCTCATCCCACAGGCATCTGCATCGCACCAGCTGTGTGCCTGTGACAACGGTAAAATAAACCAAAGTGTTTGCTGTGGCAACATGTTAGCGTGGTAGAGCGGCTCAGCTCAGCATGCGGTCTCCCTGTCACTCTGATCTGCACTCCTCTTACATCAAACAAACACAATTTTCTGCCACACAAAAGGAAAGAAGCCAGAGATGCCACAAACCACTCCGGAGGAGGTGGCACCCCTCTGAGCCCTGCTTTGTGTTGAGGGGTCCTTTTGGATTGAGAAAAGCAATAAGAGACAAATTAATTATAAAAGCAAATTCTGTATTACATGTTTGTCACGTGTTGAATGATGACATGCATCTGTTCGTCCATTTTTCTTCCATGAGAGCAGATGGGGGGGGGGGGCAGTTGGTTAGTCACGACTCCTCTGCCAGCAGACGAGCAACAGGGTGGGAGTGTGTGCATGGGTGTGCATGGGTGTGTGCATGTGTGTGCATGTGCAGCTCTCACAGCATAGCTTCTCTCCTCTCCCCACAGCCAATTCTCCTTTCAGACTTCAGAATGCCACAGACCTGGTTGCCAAGGTAACCCAGCGTGTTGACAATGGAAGACGGGTTCACCTCTGTGTTAATCACTGCCTAGCAATAATGGCTGAAGGGAGGGGGGGGGGGGGGGGGGGTGAATGCCAATGGCTGGAGTTTGTCCCTCTAAGCACAGGTGCACACAGCATTGCAGAGCTGGGGTGTGGGATGAATGCTAGGGCTCTATTGCTTAATGTGTGGAAGGAAACAGCTTTCTTCCATTTTCATCGAGCAGTGGTGAAGTTAAAAATCAATAACGCTGAGGAAAAAAGAGGATGCTCTAACACCAATAGTACTTTTTTTTTCTTCTTTCAGAGGGAATGTGGGCTTAACCACTTTAGCCTGATGTATACCTTGTTGTACGGCGGTGTCGTGTGCTCACACGCCTTAACAAAATGCCCAGTATAGGGTTAATGTGGTCAAGCCTGTGCATATAAATTAAGCTTAAGTCAGGCTTCACTTTCTGCCCTGTATCGATTGTATTCTTGTTGTTACTTGAAGATTGTTTTGTATATAGGCCTAACTATTCAACCTTATATGGGCTGGAAAGGGGTGTTAATTATTTTCATATGTTACACACATAAATAAATTGAATAATGTTTATAAATAAAAAATATATAAGTCAGATGGGCAGCAATCTAGTTTCCTCTAGTACAAACGCCAATAACTAGCCTTGTATTAATTCAGACCTTTCACTCTATCTATAGAACAGAACAATATTGCGCTGTCCAAATGTTCGTGCGGATATCTGAATATGTGAATGATGGCAATAGACTGCACATTATCTTAGTTCTTAAATCGTCTTAAGTACTGTACTTGTGAAGTACTTAGTATGATGTTGTGGAGTCATCAAAATCATGTAGCCTAGAATGAAATAAAGACAGCGCAGGGCTTGAAGTGATTATTATCATGTTATTTGCGTGATCTTGGTATAAGTTAAAAATGGGAATTCTATACCAGAATAGCCTGTGGGTCCGGAGCTCTCTGACCAAGAGTACAACTCTGCAAACTAAGAAATCTGCCCAAAATGTCTTTCCCTCAGTCCATGAAGGAAGTCAGTCAAAATCGATTTCCTTTATCGCGAGTCAAAGCAGCAAGGGAAGCAAATAGTGACTGTGTCTTAAGAGACACTGTGTGGGCGAGGTGAAACATGGTGCATCTCTGCCCACACATGCACACGCACACGCACACACACACACACACACACACACACACACACACACACACACACACACACACACACAAACATCTGCTCTGTCTGCTGCCTCTGCAGTCAGTGCCACTATAATGGAGGCTTACGTTGACAAAGACAGGGCCATGGCCCTTACATGGGTTGAAAGTACCCTACAGGGGTCAAAGTCAAGGTGCACCAGAATGTGCACTCATAAATGTATTATTGCGACTGTAGGTTGCATTTAGTATGAAAACCTGCAGATCATGTCTGTCTGTCATAACAGCACAAATCACTGGTACAATGTCAACTAAAAGGAGATCCTAGTAAGCTTTACGGCTTATTTACACAGGAACCACTTACAAAAGCAGAAAAGGGGGGAGGGGGGGTGGAGACATATGGGCTTTGAATAGGCATGACTCCTGTTAGGGCATCACTAACCTAACCCTATGAGTAGAACGTTGAACGTTGACTATGATCATTTACAATTTCTCCAACCTCCAAATACAAGCCCTTTGAGTGCAGAAGCTCATCCATTTGCCCTTATCATCAAAGGCAAAATGTTCTGTTAAAATGTGTCTGTTTGCTAGAGGTTGAAGCCACCGTCCGCACCGCTCTGATAAACCTGTCAAAGACTGGTGGCTGCCTTCCTTAAGCACCTTCCATGTCACACTTCAATGACTGTGAGAAATTAGGCGTACTGAGTCTACTGTAGTTGAAATGCGCAAATGTGCAGACAAGCCAGCCAGCCAAACATGGTAAGGGGTACAATATACTGAGAGGGGATTGGGCTCCTCTAGAAATGTGCATTATTTAGTTTAATAGAGATAATATACAGATATTTATTTTGATAGCAGTCATTTTGTTTTTGTTACAACCATCAAGGTTGCTGAAAAATGTAAAACATGAATTCATTGAGTCAGTGTCTTAAGCGTTAACACATATTATGCATTGCAATTTGCTTATAACACAGTTTAATTACAGTTATAACTCATAATAATGCTTTATATCAATATTATAATAACCATGATGTTAATTAATAACATTATTAAGCGTTTTATAATTTGTTAGGTCAAGTTATCAAATTTCATAGTTGCTGGACACGCAGACATTTGTTTTTGCAAGTATTGTTAGTTATTATAATTGCCACAGTTGTAATACATTGTTATAACGTATTATAATCACTGTTATAATGCATTATAGTGTGATTAGAAGTCAATATTGGTCATTGGGTGCTTTCTGCTTTAAAGTTGTACCATGTAACTTTTTTTATAAAACAAATCTTAAAATTGTCCTAACTGTTAAATCGCTAAAGTTTTAGAACACCCACTCCGTTATTTTCAGCTTCTGAAGCCTTCTCTTTATATGTTTTCTATGATCCTGGCCGTGGACCGGATTTCGCGCCATAAAGACGTAATCTGCATCATCTGTATACGTTGTGTATACGTTGCCCAATCACATCGCCGATCATGCACACATGGTACACTACCGGCCAATCACAGCGCATCTTGAAGTGGGGTCGCCATATTTGTAGTCACCCGTGTGTCTCTTTACTCAAAAGGTAATCTCGCCTACCAGGCAGGGTGAAGTAGTCCGTTTCTCCGGAATGCCTGAACGCACAGGAACCAGGGACCCCTCTAAAGATAGCTCTCGGCGTTGTGGAGGCAGACGCGGGGGTGTGAAGGTACGAAAAACGGGCGAAAGACGCGAACGCGACCGCGGTTTGCTATATGGCTACTGACCACTAGTTGAGAATCTTACACAGTATAGCTTTAAGTAAAACGTTGTGTTGTTCTTGCATAAATGTAATGCTATTTTTTTTATTTACTTTACTTAAATCACTCAATGACCACTTAGTGACTTATAAGCACACTATAATGCATAAGTGATTATAACTTTAAATGCTATTAAATGTATAACACCAGAATTATAATAAAACCATGATCATGGCCGAAAGAAAGTCTGTCAGTGAACAGTAATGATTAAGTATGACTGACTGTATAATTTAGTTAGGACATTAGTTAGTACTTATAGCTGTACGTATGCTATAAGCTGATAACAATGCTATTACACTTAAACGTATACATTATAAAATGCCTTGTGATTATGATTGTTATAAATAATTATGATAAATGATATAGGCTTGTACTTTCTCGTCAGTTCATTGAGTATTTATGAGATGTTTTAACTAATTTTACAGTGTTATAAGTAGGCTAGATAATACTGCATAAGTATGTTTATAAAGCATTATAAGCATGGGATACATAGTGTTATCAATAAGTACAACCAAATGTAAGCATCTGACAGTGGGAGGGGCAGTGGTTCAGACCTGGTCTTAAAACCCAATGGATTCATTTATTTTACAACATGATGAGATGTACATGCTATTATATTTTTATCACAAAAATGCTAACATAAAACACACAACACAGACATCTGATTTATGCTGCTGGAAATATACTGTACAAATAGATTTGTCTGTTTTCATACTATACAAACAACACCTGATTCAAAAACACAGACCTAAAAGTTGATTACAAAGATTAAAATCTTTCAAATGAAGGAGCATCTGTGAAAACATCTCAAAGGACATTGAGAGCGCCATTTTACAGACACAATGCGTATACAAAAACACAGAGGATAAAGGACAATCCAATCATCGCAAAAGCCACACAGTGTCATCCAGCAGCGCTAGGCTTTATTGATGTAGCCCTCCTTAATTAAGAAGTCATAGATTTTGCGTGTCTTGTTGACGTCGATTTTGATCAACGCCCGGGCCTGTGCCAGCCGTAAACCTCCCTGCCGCCTGCACTCGTTCAGCAGCGCCTGCTTGTACTCCAGGTAGGCTCCCGGCACCAACCGCACCACCTGACAAAGCTACAAGTACAACACAAGGGTGAGGGTTACACAAACACACCGGCATACAGTATACTAGCTCTGTTTTACCCATTAAGACCTGAGAACGATTCCACAAAATGTCTTCTAAATCAGTAGTTCTCACACAATCTTAAGATGTAAAATCAGACGTACAAGCTCGCGGCATGGTGCGAACTGCGAAGTGACGCGCTGTGCTCTTGTAGGTCTGCTATTTTTGAATAGCCAACGCTAAAAATAAAACAGTGTTACAGATGCTTTCCCGGTTTTAATGGGTTAAGCAAATTACACTTTATCATAATCGCATTGCTCGCCAAAATTCTGGTTGAAAATCAGTTGTTTTTGGCAAAGTGTAAATTAGGCACAATAGCAGATCTACAAGCTAAAACTGTCACATTGGTGACACGTTATGACCTTGTAGATCTGCATTTCCCCCCCGCCCATAAGGATATGCCCAGTATAGGAATGACAGGTTGAAAGTGATGAATGTGTTCAGACAACAGACAGCTGTACAGGACGTACCTCTTTTTCCTGTTCATTGAGCTTTTCTGTTCCAGGCAGTCCAGTCAGGTTGAGAGGAGGGGCACTTCTCCGACCTGTCGCTGTACAACAGGAAGACAGACAGGTTACACACCCATTGTATAAATGTCTATGGACGCCTCGAGATAACGTATTGGCAGCTCCATGACATACAGTTAATCCCTTTGTTGGAAGAGGGCACTGGCAAATTGTGTATTGTGGAAAAGTTAATTATTTTCTGTAATTTAATTTAAAGATGCAGTGCCATGACATTTTCCCCCCTAAAACATGATTATCAGGTATTATGATTATACTAGGAGGAAGATTTTTTTTCTCCAAAAAAAGTGTACAGAAAGAGTTAAAATTGGGTTTTTATGTGGCTACACCCACCAGTTCATTAAGTATGCCTGGATGGTCAGGTGGGTGGTGACCCAGCTGAAGTTAGCCACACCCACAGTGTTGGGTGTATGGTAAAGGGGGAGGGGTTGATTATATGATGTCATTTTATCAGTGTTTTTGGATCTGCACTTTTGACCCACAAGGTGTCAGCCTCCAGGAAGAAACCCAAAATACAAAGGGAGTACATAATTGCTCATAAAAACCACACCAGGGGGTCTAATGAAATACTGTCAACCTCATACACATGAAACCAGAAAAAGTACAAAACTATGGCACCACCTCTTTTAAAAAAATTACTTTCATATATTCTACATACATTGCGCATGCAGTGAAATATTCATGTTTTATTGAAATATTTTTTTTATTGTCAAGCACAGGACAAGGCATACATTGCATGCAGTTACATATTCAAAATACTTTGTTGTGGCATACAGCTCATGAATATTAAAAATCCATATCTCACAATATTACACAAGACCACTCAAAACAAGTATTTATAATACAGAAACATCAACCTTCTGATGTCAGAGTTTAAGTCCAGTGTGAAATTTCCACAGTCAGTGATGATTTGGGGTGCTATTAGTCAGGGAATTTTAATAAAACCCTGGGAATAAATTCCTTACCAAACAATTTCTTCACCAATGTGTTCATAAAGGTGTCTAGTAACATATCTAACAAAGATTGAAATTCAACATCCCTAGCAAAATGTTTGACAGCTAGGGTAATTCTGAGTCTCATTCACTTCTATACTCTGTACTATAAGGGAAAAAATCACTCCCAAAAATCTGCTTTAAACTAGCCCTTACCCGTTCAAAGATATGAGCTCCGAAATGATGTGCAGTGTGTGGATTATGGGATGTGCACTGTGCACACAGTATATGAGGGATGGAAAGTAACTTTAACTGGTGCTTGCATGCTAATATGTAGGAGCATCAATGTAAGAAATACCCGTTCCATTTAACGGCTACAGAGATACTGTGTACCGATCTGCATGATTTTGGACAACATCTGTAACAGGGCCAGAACCACCCTTCCCCCCCCCCCCCCCCGCCCGCCCGCCCGCCTGCACACACACACACTCCCCCCCCCCCCCCCGTGTGTGTGTGTGTGTGTGTGGGTTTGTGTGTGATTGTGCATGGCCTGAACAACAGAGGGGTCTAACTAGGTGTTTTTATTTATTCTGAATCCATTGCAAGCATTTGTTTTGCACGAAAAACATTCTTTGGGCCAAATACACCTTGTGAAAAGTGATGACTCATCACTAAACCAGTTTTTTTGGTTCTGTTTTTAGCCCAAAGAATGTTTTTCGTGCAAAACAAATGCTTGCAATGAATTCAGAATAATTAAAAACACCTAGTTAGACCCCTCACACCCCACGTAAAGCATATTTTTGGGAGTGATTTTTTTCCCTTATAGTACAGTGTATAGTAAGTGAATGAGACCCAGAATTACCCTAGCTGTCAAACATTTTGCTAGGGATGTTGAATTTCAATCTTTGTTTGATATGTCACTAGACACCTTTACGAACACATTGGTGAAGAAATTGTTTGGTAAGGAATTTATTCCCACATTTGACAGTTATTCTGCTAATTTTCCCTAACTATATGGTATCTGCTGCTTTTCTTTTTTTTTTTTTTACACATATTCTGCATAATGAGTACATTATACTTTTGCTACTTTAAGTACATTTTGATAAGAATATTTTGTACTTTTACTTACTTTTAAATCTTTAATTCCGGAACCGACGGATTTCCAAGCAGATTTTTTTTGTGTGAACGGCGTGCACACACGTGGTGCATGATCTATGCATGGGCGATTGGGCGTGCACTATGAATTACATGGAAGTCTATGGAGACTTGTGGCAGCCTGGCACTTTGGCAGCCATTTTTAAATGGCAAGGTATTTGTTAAGTAAAAAATTAGTACTTTTTCCACCACTGTTTCCACAACTATTAGTTGCCTAGTGGTAAGCGTGTGTGTGTGTGTGTGTGTGTGTGTGTGTGTGTGTGTGTGTGTGTGTGTGTGTGCACTGGTTTTTGTATGTTTGTGGGGACCAAAATCTGTATACACAGTCACGTCATGGGGACCAGGTACGGTATGGGGACCAAAAATCAGGTCCCCATGAGGGAAACTGTTAAAAACCAACACAGGAGCTGCTCTGATGTGCCTGTGAAGTTTTTAGCATTGGCCCATAAGTCACGTTTTTTGGTCATGGTGTGTGTGTGTGTGTGTGCGTGTGTGTGCTCAGTAGCTTTATATGTTTTGTGGGGACCAAAATCTGTATACACAGTCACGTCATGGGGAATAACTTCATCAATTCTGATATTTGAAGTCGTGTATAAGCTAACACAGCCATAGTTGTTATACCTGATTTTTTTTCATAGCTGTATAACATTTAGAAAGGGTGGTCCCCACATGAGATGATTAAAATCATCACATGTGGGGACCACCCTTTTCATCATTGTGGTCCCCACAAATCATAAAAACCAGTATGTGTGTGTGTGTGTGTGTGTGTGTGTGTGTGTGTCTGTGTGTGTACATCATACCTGACATTGTGATGGTCGTGACAACAGGAGTGATGCCAGCGTCGCTGTGTACAGAGGGGAAAGAATTCATCACTATATGTCACATACACACATGCCTGCATGTCTGTTCATCATCCACTCTCCCCCGGGTTCCTCATCCAATGAGGGAATGAATCATCACCCAAAATACACTTTTTTAAGCAATAATTGACAACTTGGAGAACATCCAACAATAAGGCAGGCGCTGGGTTGAAAAACCCAGCGCCCTCCCCCCGTGCTGCTACCTTGCCGTGGTGGGGAGGCTTGCGTACCTCCGTGACTCTGAAAGCTATACCGGAGGGGGTTCATACCCTCAGTAGGTGCAACCATGCCGGGCAGGTTTTAGAGTAGAGGTCGGACGAAAAGCAGCACCTGGTCCTCCAGGTTGGGGGTTGGGCGTGGGGCCAACTACCCCACCCCGTAAAACAATGGCAGTTACAGAAACGCCGACAAGAAGACTAAATGATGACACGGCCCTGGGAGAGAAAAGCTCTTCAGCTCGAAGATGCATGACGTTGTGTGGTGAAACCCAGGAGCCCCTGGAAGCTGCAGGACCGACCACTCTTCTCTCAACCAGAGAGAACATAACCATTGGAACATGGAATGTAAGAACAATGTACCAAGCAGGGAAAACCTTTCAAATAGCACAAGAGATGAAAAACTACAATTTAGCACTACTAGGAATCAGCGAGGCAAGATGGACGCAATCAGGACAGAAAAGATTGATGAGTGGAGAGCTGCTGCTGTACTCCGGCCATGAAGATGAGGGTGCCCCACACACAGAAGGGGTAGCTCTCATGCTATCAAGATCTGCGCAGAGAGCATTGTTAGAATGGGAGGCCCATGGGCCAAGGATCATTACAGCATCGTTCAGAACAACAAATGAGAGGATTAAGATGAAGGTCATCCAATGCTACGCACCAACAAACAACAGTGAAGAAGAAGAAAAGGAGGAGTTCTACGACCGACTTCAAAACATCCTGGACAAACAATCAGAAAAAGATACCACCATACTAATGGGAGACTTTAATGCAAAGGTAGGAAATGTAAATGTTGGATACGAAGAGGTGATGGGAACACATGGACTTGGGGAAACAAGCGAAAATGGAGAGAAGTTCATGGACATCTGTGCACTGAACAAGCTTGTTATAGGAGGTAGTATCTTCCCCCATAAGAGGATCCATAAGGCAACATGGGTATCACCAGACCATACTACAGAGAACCAAATAGACCACATTTGCATAAGCAAGAAGTTCAGAAGATCACTACAGGATGTGAGAGTTAAAAGGGGAGCAGATGTAGCATCAGACCACCACTTGCTAACTGCTAGACTGAAACTCAAACTAAAGAAAAACAAAACGGAGACAACAGCTAACAGACAGAAATACAACGTGAGCCTATTGAGGGAGTCAGAGAAACAAGAAGAATTCAAACTTAAACTCTCAAACAAATTCGAAGTTCTACAGGACCTACTTGAAGAGGAGAGCAGTATTGATAGCCAGTGGCAACACATTAAAGACACATATACATCCACATGCAAAGAAGTGGTCGGCTACAGGAAGTTTCAACAAAAGGAGTGGATATCTACAGAAACCCAACAAAAGATCCAAGTAAGAAAAGAGAAGAAAGCAGCAGTGACAAATAGCCGCACAAGAGCAGCAAAAGCAAAGGCACAACAAGAATATACAGATGTCAACAGAACGGTAAAGAGGAGCATTAAGGCAGACAAGAGGAAATACATTGACAACCTAGCAGAAGAAGCAGAGGAAGCAGCAAGAAACGGAAACATGAGACAGTTGTACGACACCACCAGAAAGATGTCGGGCAAATATAGTAGGCCACAAAGACCGGTCAGGGATAAAGAAGGAAACAGCATTAAAACAAAGGACGGCCAACTACATAGATGGGCAGAACACTTTGAGGAACTGCTTAATAGACCCCCACCAGAAAACCCCCCAGATATCCAACCAGCACAGACAGACCTCCCCATCAGCTGTGACATACCCAGCAGAGAGGAGATCAGGAAAGCTGTCCAACAGCTGAAAAATGGGAAAGCAGCAGGGCCAGATAACATCCCGGCAGAAGCCCTAAAGGCCGATGTGGATACCACCGTGAGCCTGCTGCATCCACTTTTCAAAAGGATTTGGGGAGAAGAAGAGATACCATCAGAATGGAAAGAGGGTCTTATTAACAAGCTCCCAAAGAAGGGAGACCTGGGAAACTGCAATAATTATAGAGGGATCACACTACTCTCTGTGCCAGGGAAAGTGCTAAATAAAGTTCTACTGGAAAGAATGAAGGATGCAGTTGACAAGCAACTAAGAGACCAGCAAGCAGGATTCAGAAAGAATCGGTCTTGTGTCGACCAGATTGCCACTCTTCGAATAATCATAGAGCAGTCAATAGAGTGGAACTCCTCGCTCTATGTTAACTTTGTCGACTACGAGAAAGCATTCGACAGTGTACATAGAGAGACCACCTGGAAGCTATTGAGACACCATGGAGTGCCCACTAAGCTAGTGAACATAATTAAAAACAGTTATACTGGAATGACCTGTAGAGTCATACATGAGGGACAACACACAGACCAGTTCGAGATCAGGACCGGGGTCAGACAGGGTTGTCTGTTATCCCCATTCCTGTTCTTACTAGCCATTGACTGGGTTATGAGAACAACAACATCACAAAGGAAGAATGGAATCCAGTGGACATTATGGACACAGCTTGATGACTTAGATTTCGCAGACGACCTGGCACTACTGTCACATAATTATCATCAGATGCAAGAAAAGACCAAAACACTGGCAGAGACTTCCTCACAATTAGGGCTAAATATTCATTTGGGAAAAACAAAAACCATGAGGATAAATACAAACAGTGCAGAACAAATCTCTCTAGGTGACACCATGATAGGAGAGGTAGAGTCCTTCACCTACTTGGGGAGTATCATCAGCAACCAGGGTGGTACGGATGCAGATGTGAAAGCGAGGATAGGTAAGGCAAGAACAGCATTTCTACTGCTCAAGAACATCTGGCGCTCTAGAGAGATACAGCAAACAACTAAAATCAGAATATTCAACTCCAACGTAAAATCCGTCCTGCTTTATGGGTCAGAGACTTGGAGAATCACTAAGACCACAATAAATAAAGTTCAAACCTTCATCAACAAATGTCTCAGAAGAATCCTGAAAATATACTGGCCGGACAAGATCAGCAATACCGATCTGTGGATAAAAACCAAACAACTCCCAGCAACAGACGAAATTGGACGAAGAAGATGGAGCTGGATCGGGCACACACTGCGCAAGCCAGAGTCAAACACCACCAGACAGGCTCTGACGTGGAACCCGCAAGGGAAGAGAAACAGAGGCCGGCCAAAAAACACCTGGCGGCGGGATCTCCAGGCAGACACCAAGAGACTGGGATGCACCTGGTCGCAGATAGAAAGGAACGCCAGTGACCGTGAACTCTGGAGGTCCCTTGTCGACGGCCTATACCCCAGTAGGGGTGTAAGGCGTAAGTAAGTAAGTGGGTTGAAAAACATAATTACAACAGCAGGGCTATAATGAAAAAGCCAGAAATAATTATTTGCGCTGGTACGCGAGACATGCAGTACTGAGCACGTGTGCTCCATTTGTCTCAGCATGTTCCGGGGGTTTATGTGCAGGGGCGTCACAAGGGGGGGAAAAGTGGGACTGAGTTACTAGGGCCCAAGTTGGAGGGGCCTTAATTATTTTATACTTTAGCTATCGGTGCCGCGCTGTGAGCTTGTTTATCTGCTTTTTTTGAAAAGTCGTGAAAATATGTGCAAATCTTTGAATATATGTATTTTTTAAGCGAACATTTGTAACTCAAATTTTGCTTCTGGGGGGGTCCCTGGAACTAGATATTTTGAGATGGGGGTCCGTGGCCAAATACATATCATTTTGGGGGTCCTTCACATGAAATGGTTTGAGCACCACTGACATAGAAACATCGTTTTTTCAAAAAACCTTAGGAGGATTTTGAAATATTCAAAGACATTTTCACGATTTCTCAAAAATTGCAGATCTACAAGCTCACAGCACGGCACTCTGTGCCACGCTGGTGAGCTTGTACATCTGCTATTTTTCAATAGTTAAAGCACGAAATAATGCGTTCCCAGTCTAAATGGGTTAAACCCCCTCCCCCTAACATTCATGGGGGGCCCGAAGTGAATCCCAGGGCCCAGAATTTGGTGCGACGCCCCTGGACGACGGAGGTCACGGTCTGTGGAGAGGAGGATTACAGCTGCCCTCCTGACAGACAGGAAGTGAAAGGGACAGTGGTCTCACATTGCAGCCTGTTTACTGAGCCACTGCTGGCACGCCCGGCCATCCTGGATGTACTGTAGCACATCACACAGCATGGTCCTCTTCCTCCTCTCATCCTCCCGGACCCTCTTCACCTGCTCGTACACCTTGGCACCTGCCAGGGGATAGACAGACAGTGGGGCAGGAATTAGCTCGATAAAAACATACTACAATCCCAGATTCACTTATGAATGCTGCTATTTTCTTGTGTTGTTTTAATTTTGATCATCATCGTCATTTTTAATCCTGTTTAATATTGTGTTGTTTTTTCTTTTGTTAATCTTTTTATGTAATGTTTTGAGCTGCACTTGATGTCATGAAAGGCGCTTTACAAATTATTATTATTATTATTATTATTATTAAATCCATTCAGGAAAGTGATGCCTGGATTGATCAACTATGTGGGCTTAACTAAATTATGTCGATTCAGAAAAGATCCTTTGGTATAGTGAGTACTGGGTGTGTTAGGTTAAGACATTCTACAACAAGAAAAGTACTATGAAGAGTTAAGTCAAGTTCAATACCTTTTATTTCAGACTCTTCAAATCAATGTCACCGTCTAATTATTTAATGTTTGTTAACAATGGTGAAAATCATAGAAGTTCAAGACATTACTGACATTTTTGTTTGGAAACATCCATCCATGTTCTTTGTATTTTAAAAGGGGATAGAATTTAGAAAATTCCACTGGAAAAAAAAAAGCAGTACAGGTGCTGCAACAGTTTCCTTCCTGTATTTTTGTACAACATGATGTGCTGCCAAAAGTATTAAGGGAGCTACAACTCAAGTCTGGACACAAACAAATTGCCCATTCATCTCTGCTCTTTAGTGGAGTAATTAGTGACTAATCTGAAACGGAGCTTTGTTGAATTTCAAGCCAGCCAAATCTGAAACAGAGCTTTGTTGAATCTCAATTCACTGCAATCTGAAATTCAAGAGGTGAAAATTGACTCACCACAGAAGGACTTGACCCCTGCTCTCCTGTACTCCTGTAGTCTGTGGATCTCTCTCCGCAGATCAAATTCCACTGGAAAGGAAAGGACATGTTGTTGCTGGGTGTTAACCACAAGTTCTAACCACAGAACATGTCTAGTCCAGTGGTTTGAGATATTAGCTCCAGAATCAGACACAAACATTGACAGGTTTGAAAAATGTATCATGCTCACAACGCCTCGCACTGCGAGGCGTTGATCGGCTATTTTCAAAATGTCTGAAAAAACAAGATTTGACATTTTTTTACACAGGTTTCTACGTTTCTTGGGCTGGATATGGCAGCCTGGAATGGTTTTTCAAGTGCAGCTTAACTTGGCATGTTAGTAAATGAATTGCACCTGTGCAGCTGACCTGCGAAACCTGGGAATATACCATTTTGTCAAGATGGGGAGAATACAAGTGTGTAGAATATAATCATAATACGTTGTTAAAGTGACCATTTTGATACATTTTGCATTTGTAGTTATTTTACTGTAATTTAATAACATAATAACCAGCACAGATAGAAAAAGGGACATTCATGGATTTATATTTAAAAGTAACTTTTATTTTCCCCCCTGGACCCAGTATAAACAAGCAAGAGTTTTGTACACCTAGTACAATGTGACAGGTGTGTGAGAGAAAGAAAAGACCAAAGATGTGAAGAGCAGCCTAAGCCTTCATATTGGGTGGGTGTATCAGTGATTAATACAACAGCTGTTTTAGATTTTGACTCTGTCTTCTGTTTTTGTATATAACCCGCCTATTTCCTGTATTGTATCAGACCTGACACCTGATGAAGACCTGCGTGGGTCGAAACGCTGTCAATCTTATTTAATATATTTTCTACTGGGAGCTAAGAAACTGTGTGCGGACATCCCTTCCTTCCCCAGCTTATGTATTGTTGTTCAGCACCTGCTCATTTTTGTTGGGATGAGCGTGCTTCCCTTTGGACTATTTTTGATTGTAATACCAATGTATTGTTTGATGAGATGTTATATACTGTATCGTTTGATGTTCTGCCGATTGCCATTATGAGATTGTTCCTTACATGTTCAGATCAATGATGTAATATTGTGTCGTTATCTGATTGGTCCACAATTTTCAGCAAACTAAAAATTTGCAGAAATCTTTAAAGAACTGAAGAATGTTTACATCACAACTCTTCCCTTGTATTATGCAGAATATATTCTGTATCATTTACATGCCCTGAAGGTGGCTCTGTGCTGTGCTGATCTGCTGAACCAATTTTCTATTGTGATGGGACCAAATAAAAAAGTGAAATGCGAGTATTTTGTCCTTAACACACAGGGTGCTTTTCCCGACGTAAGCCGGAATATAACTTTTCCTATTGTAAACCGTGGCGTGTCATCTGTGGCACCCGGCTAGCACTGATGCAAAAATTCAAATTCCCATAATCCTTTGAGAGATGTAGTCATCCGAAAATGAAAACCTCTGTTTACTGCAATGGATTACTGTGAAGGAAAATGGATTTATCTCGTAATCTATCTCCAGATCGCATTCTTGTTTAAAACAAGCCCTTCACTACGAACCAAAACAAAAGCACGGATGACCGCGGTGGTAATTTTTCTCTCCTAGGTGAAAGAAAATACGAGCGTATCTCTGGACCGGAAGTAATCTGATTACTGTTGGACCGGTGGTGCATACGAGAAGGTAAATAAAAACCCTGGCACTGGCTACTGAATTCATTCATTATATACCTGACAACAAATGTGCCTGAGTAGACGATGACATTTTTGAGGTAATGATTTGGGGATTTTTCCATATTGTTTGCAGTTATTTCTTAAACAGGTTTCAATGCCTTACATTCAAACATAGATATCAGGATTATTTTATTTTTAATCATACCGATTTTAGCATTTTTATGCTAAAATCATAAATATATTGTCTGATACCAATAACATAATCTGACATTTTATTTGTGCAACGGCAACCCTTTTCATATTTTGAGAATATGCTCACTGGACTTTGGGATTAGCACTCTACAGGGAATCTTCATTGTTGAAGAAAGAAAATCTTTGGATCTGAATTCATGTAGACATCTAGTCTTGAGCACAAAATCTTTCATGATTAAAAAATTAAGCTGTGGCCCACTGGCCCCATATAACAACAAGCTCACTTCCAGGGGACTATGAATCAGATATGCATAGCTATTTAGATATGTGTTTTCATTGATATGCATGTTAATACATAGAAAGAAAGTCAGTATAGCAAAGAAAATGAATACCACACATGAATACCACAATGTCTGCCTGACATTCACAATATCAAATAGTCAGCGTGAGGAAGGCCTCAGGTGATCTTTTCTAAGTTACTATTTCTGCCAGAACTGCGCACCCAATACACGTGAACTGTGAACTATTGTATTCTTCTGAGTGCTCGCCTCTCTCTTTTTCAAGTTACCCTATCTTCCGCAGCCAGCACTAAATGTAGACACAAAACAGTTTTCTTTTTGGGTCTACGTTTGTGTGGTTCTTAATTCTGTGTGTTAAACATACATTTATACAGGATATGGCTTGGAATGTAACGTGTCTGACTTTCTGAAGGCACTGTGCTTTCTCTATTGTAGAAAAGTGTTGAAACTTCTAATCTCCGCCACTAAGCAATGCGCCTACCAAGGGCGCAAGCCGCTTGGTGATGGCAGCCGACACTCTGATCGGTTTTATTAATGTAACCTCCAATACACACCCAAGACTAATTCAGGGCCGTTTAGCGCATTGTGCTTGCCACAACGGACATTCTAGCTTCCTGAAAATAAACATTTTATTCAAGCTTTTTGTGCACCCTGAGTGTCCAATGCATATAAAGCTCAATACTCACATGCATGACTTTCGATGAACTTGTCATGCTCAGTGGGCCCAACAACCCTGGCAAATCGTCTCATAGCATCATACAGTTCCTGAACCTCCTTTGGGTAGCCACGTTCCAGCACTGAAATAGAAATGCAGATAGTGTGAGCACCCCGAACACACAAGGATAAAAACATTGTACATGGTATAACATTGATTCATCTAAGCCAGGGGTCCTCAACGTTTTCAGGCCAAGGACCCCTTAGTTGAGAAGAGAGATGAAGCAGGGACCCCCACAACCTTATCATAGATTCCATATAGTTGCATCGTTTGACAGCACAATCATCAGTGTATTTTGGATTCATGTCAATTTGTGTTTTCAGATATTTAACCACTTGAGCCGTCATTACCTAATAAACTTGACCTTTTACTCTGTACTTAGTCTGCTCTTTTCCCCCTCTACACCAAACCTCTTTGGCGAAAGAGGTTTTGCCGATCTACAAGCTCACAATGCCTCGCAGCCCTAAGGGTCCCGGACCCCCTGTTGAAGACCCCTGCTGTATAGCATTGATAGATAGAGAGAAAATCTCATATCAAACCCGCTCACAGTACCAGTCTCCCATTGAGACTGATAACCCCCCTTTCCCCATATGGAATTCATAACATTGCAGTGGACAGTCATTCACACATTGCTCTCCTTTATGGGGAGGTTCCATAATATGTCTCTGTTCCCACATGCATTGGATGAATGTAAGGCCCCCTACATGCTTCAAAATACTCCATCCTACATAAGAACTTTCTTCTGACGTCCGGTCAGAAAATATGTTGTTGACCATTGCCTTCATAGTGCCAAACAAAAAGGTCCCCCTGTTGAAGACCCCTGGTGTACTATATAAACACGGTTATTTTAATACCTGGACACCCTCGGGTATGGGATCAATGGGAACTACACACGCAGCTCATAGCGCAGCTGTTTGTGTCTCCTCGTGTAGCGCCAGAGAGAGAGAGAGAGAGGCAGTTCCCCTGAGGTACATTTACTCCATTGCTTATTGCTCACCTCAAATGTTTTCAGAGACATATTTTAATCTACTGTTTAAAACGAGTAATGCACCGGCGTCCGGCCGTCATAACATGTAGCAGCCCAAAAGTGTCTCCCTAATGAAAATCAGGTGTGTTTGGAGGAACATGACATATGGGAATGGGAATCACACAGGTGAATGGAATCATTATTCATACTTATTCATAAAGGCTGGTGTAATCAAGTAGTACGTTTGTGTTTGACAGGAAGGACCCTTGGGTTATCTCTATAAAATGGGTGCCCAAAAAGGTTTTGGCTAAATTCAAAATGACCGCCTAAAGCAGTTGACACAAAAGAAAACATAAAGGAACAATGGGACATCATAAAAGTATATAATTTGGTATGTACATTAAATACTCCTTAATATCCTAGAAGGGGTTATTTATGGTTAGTTTGTTTTTTGTTTAGGTTTTTTAGAAACTTTGATTATATTGTGTTTTTCTCTAGATAGATATCCATTGACATTGTTATATTGCTATTAATGTACTGACATATTATCTTGTTTATTGTGATGTTTTTTATCTGCTTATTGTAAGTCACTTTGGATTAAAAGCGTCTGCTAAATGCCTAAACTGTAAACTGTTTGATGGTTACTCCTTTTAAAGTGCTTAGCCAGGAATCAAACAGTTTTGCAGTGCTTGAAATATACACGTGTTCTGTATGATTTTATTTCAAAATTGGATTGGAGGATAAACCCCTTTAGTTGAGATGCATCATCTCGTCTTCCAGAGGGTCCTTGATGATAAGACAACTGACAATGAAAATGTCAATGATCTAAGGAAGGACCTGTTTGCTCAAAAATGTTTCTCAATGGAAAACATTCCTCCCATACAGGGTGCACTGCTACTACATTCAAATCGAGCAGTTAAATAAGATGCAGAGTAAAATAAATAAGAATATGGAAAATATGCAAAAAGTTAGATAAATAAAGAGTTTCGAAGAATAAAGTAAAAATGTTTGCAGAAAGTAAAATAAATAAGATGATGTCGTAGAGTGTAATGTAAACAGAAGTTAGACTGCAAAATAGGCCAGGTTATGCAGACTGCAATTGTCAACAGCCATTTAGAATTTCTAAAAAACATGGTCCCTTCCTAAAAGGTTTTAGACCTAAGTCCGATTTGAAAATTGCCCACTGTTTTTCTGGAAAACGTATTACTCAGCCTCTGTAGCAGTTAGAAACAAAATTCCAAAACTATTTGATAGCTTACACCTTTGGCCTTCATAGCAAAAAAAAACATAAAATACCTTTCCAAAAACTACTGTACTACTTACTGTACATACTGTAATACACAAAAATGTGTTCCCGGCCTGATGTGTAGCCAGTCCAGAATGGGTTGATAAACAAGTAAACAAACAAATAAATAACCCCTATAATACCCATATAATAAGAACCTCTCAGTGTACCTCTCAAATTATACATGTTTATGACATCCCTTACTCCCTTTATATTTTCTTTCTTCTAACTGCTTTAGGCGGACAGTTTTAATTTAGCCAAAAAACGAATTTCCTGTTTAAAACCTTTTTGGGCACCCCTTGTATGATGCACTAAGATCATCAACCAAGGGACATTAACACCACATTTCATGCTTTTATGAGATACTTTAGGTATCTTTGGCATCATCTGTCAACGCTGTAGGCAGTAGGCACCCATTTTCAATTTTGTCAATAACTCTGTTTTAGGATGACCCGAGGGACATATAAAATTGTATAAAATGTCATGCTTCACTGTGTAACACATTTTCACTTAATTCCCCCTACTATGTGTGTGTTAACAGATTCAATGTGACTGGCCCAGACTATGAGCCCGTGATAAACTACAGCCTTGCACAAAAGTCTGTTGGTCAAACTGCTTCCAGCAATAACCAAGGCTATACTGTACACTAAGAGCCTTCAAGTCTTGGATGCAGCTTCCATTATTACGGGTGACACACACACACACACACACACGGACGCACGCACGCACGCACGCACACACAGTCTCCATGACAACCGGGCTGCAGCTCCACAGCTACTCTGGGTAGCCTTTTGTCTTGGAAGACTACAAAGATAAGGGAGAGGAGGGCTGACTGGAGGCAGGAGGATGAATAAATAAAACATGAGAAGAGCACTCTTCAACTCCCCAAACCACAACACATCTCACAGGGCAACACCTGGAGACAACAATGAGCTGAACAATCAGAAGGAAGGTTTTGAGTGGACAAATGTATTCATGGGGTCCCTTGCCATCTGACCTCCGATGCATGAACCCACGTCATGGAAGGCATTACATTACCAGGCTTCTTGGCAAGATCCAAATTGCGTGGGATGGATCAATAAAACCTCATGAAGACCCAATCTATTGTGTCATTAGAACGGCAGTGTTCATTTCATAGGCGTCTATTCATAGACAGGCTCATTATGCCGTGGCACACGGTCCGATTGGACTATTTTCAGCCGCAATCGTAAATATGAGCTCCCACACCTCAGCTGTCCAAGGCGGCCACGGAGGTTAACAGTGATGGTTATTGCACTGGCGTTGTTTACACGGTGCAGCCATAGAAACTCAGACACAGAGCCAACCTGGCTGCTAGATAACACATGCCTTTATGGGAAGCTAGACATACAGTAGCCAAGCCAATATTAGCGTACAGTACTCACTCTGGAACTTCCTCAAGTTAATCAGTCCATGGTCTCGAATAATCCTGCAAGAAATTGGATCAAGTTCAGGTTACTTTATTTGTAGGTAGATTTGGTTTGCTGTAGTCTTGGCACACATTTAACAAACTACACACACAAGTTACTACCGGCAAATGTCAAGTGCACCATTGCTCAAATAATCACTACTTGAGAGAAGAACTAAATATTATAACCACTAAAATAGTGTTTTTCTATTTTAAATATTCAGATAAAGGCAGATTAGCGGTCTTCTAGTAATAGCTTGATCATTTTAAGAAGTAAATCATACCCAGTGCTGATACAATTACCTTGGCAACTGTACATTCCAATAAGCGTTTAGTATTAATTAATTTAATTTAGTCTAAAGATACTTACACCCTAGGGGTGTTTATTGTGTGTGCAATTAATTCACCTGAAAACATTTTTTTTTTCTCAAACTGTTGTTTCATGATAAGTACATTACTACATTCAGACAAAACCCGAATATTATGCGGTGATAATTTTTATTCAGAACACGGTCTATTTTTCTGAGCTTGCACACTGCGAAAAAAGCCATCAACCTGTATGTAAGAAGTATCAAATGTATGCATAGTTGTTATGTGAAATGTTCACCGACAAGTAATTTTCATTTTCCTATTGTTTACTCATCATGCCCTGATGTGTAAAGATGTTAAGATTCTAATATCTCTACTAGCAACCTTTAGAGTGCATACAACTCCTTGCACCCTACACCAAAATCTTGGTTCTGAGGATGGTGCTAGAGAAAGGATATGAAAGGATATGGAATCACTCAAATAGTTAGGGGTCATTGTCCAGGGAGCATGAATGCAATCATCAAGTTTCATGCTAATCCACTAGCTCGATTGACCCTTTGTCAGCCTTCTGGTTGTTCCCTGATTGACCAACCAGTAGGCTCTTTCTGACCTAGTTCCGCCTTATGGTCGTTTATGTTGAATTTGCTAAAACATAACTTGGACAAAAAAAACATGATATGCCCAGTCACTATACTACATCCTTTTTACTCCACCACGTTTAAATTAAGAATTGAATACACAGAACATCAATACGAAGCAACTGAAAAACACGTTATTTCAATGGTAGTGGATGGAGAGAAAGGATTTTTGTCCAACAAGAAACAGCAACCAATCGGTGCAAAGAGGGGCACAAACACGGGCGGGACTTGACAAAGGGTCCATTATGAGATATGTTTTGCAAGTGAAAACTTTGGCTTAATGGCGAAGGTGGAAAGGGGTGTCACCCATTGACCAGCACAGACAGAGTTCTGCCACTATTGGGGGGAGAAAAAAACACAAAACAATACGGTATAGGTCCATAGGACTAATTGTTGCTTGTGGTAGCTGTGGTGACAGTCTATGAGACTCAAGCCAAACAATAACTTGTCAAATTGGTGATGAAATAATAGAATGAGGCAAAACGTTAAAATTATGAGGACACACCATGACTGAACTCTATGGCTGAAGGGGTCACTCACTGCCTAGGGTCTATAATTCTGTGTCACCAGTTTGGAGGCACTCTGACAAGCTATGAGGGGAGGAGACAAGGCACTTGGAGGAGCTCGAAACCCCAGATGCCTCGGCTTCACAGCCAGACATGCCATTCCACAGTGTTCGGGGGGAGAAAGAACTCGTTAACGCTGATTTACTGATGGATTTATTCCCGCAGGGGTTGGCTGTGCGTGCACTAGAATGACAGCGTAGCAGACTGAGGGCTTCTGGGGAATGACATAGCTGGAAAGCTGAGCAGTAAAAGATGGCCTGTTCCAGGAACACCATTTGCCACCATACTTTATGTTGGACGTGTTCACGTGTTATGGTTGTAAAAGTGTTATGTATATGGCCGCTACAGATTTAAATCACAATATTCTTTAACAGAATATGCTATTTGGGTTGTTGAAGCCAGGAAGGGACTTTTCTGACTAATCAAATGTGTTTCATGTTTGTAAAAAACTGGTGAAGATGCAGTTTTAAGCCAAAACCACACCAATAAATAAAACTACTCCAAAAAAAAAAGACGTTTTAAGGCCACTCCAACCCAATGCAACTCCTTGCAACTGCCATCGGGGATACTGGTTGCGAGTAGTTTCATGCAGTTGCACGGCGAATCATTGGTGTGGAGTGGGCTTTACAATGGGGCTTAATCTTGATCAAATTAAACAATATGAAAAGAACTGAATAGAAAAACAGATTGTTCTTTGTCCTTTAGCTTCTATATTACACTTAAATAAGTTTCTGTATATATTTCTAGGAAACAATACAGTCTTGAGGCTAAAAGCCATTAATATGCAATAAATACATATTCTCTGTGAATAAGGAGGTATGGTAGTTACAAAAGCAAATATTGTATTTTGGTGGTCAGAGAGCTCAGAAATCAAATTAGTAGTTTTTTACAGGACAACATAATGTGAAGACTTATAATGCCCTCTACTGGTAAATTGAGGTAATTACATTATAAATGAGAGGAAGGAAGGTGAACTTACTTCTTTCTGCGTTGTCTCTCTTTCAGTCTTGAATGATATATATCAACAACTGCAACCTTGAGCGCTAAAGAAGACGGTTATGGACAGGGTATTATTGTGTTGTAAATGCTTAAGCAAGTGTCATTAATATTTATTTAAAGGAATAATAAAGAAAATGATCTAAAGAATAGACCTACCATGTAGTATGTCTGAGTCATCATCCACAAAATCAATGTCTTTCAAATCCCATTCAGCATAGTTGTCAAATTCCTACATTGGATACATAGGACAACACAGGCTGCTTTTAATAAACCATCTTATATAATTGGCCTGAGATCTGTTTGATGAATAAGTACATTTTATATAATCTAAATGAGTGCTCTTTATCATACGAGTAAAATCTACAAATTCGCCAACTAATTTGCTAAGGGTCAGCAACAGACAAAGGACAAAAATCTCAATAACACTAATAGAGCCATCTAGTGGTTATCTCGTCTTACCTTTTGTTTGTGGCGCACGCACACACACACAGAGACAGAGAGAGAGAGAGAGAGAGAGAGAGAGAGAGAGAGAGAGAGAGAGAGAGAGACATGCAATGTACAATTCAGTAGAAATTAAAACTAGTTATGGCAGAAATGTTCCTATCCATAAACCAGAAACTCTTCTGACCTCCATGAAGTCTGCTCTGGCAGGCATGTATCCAGCCATGTCTCGAGAAAGCACAGAGTCAAATGTAGGCCTGGGAGGGTCTTCTGTGGCTGTGGTAAGATGGAATATGTGCACACAAAAATGTAAGCATGTATAGTTGTATACACCACTCAACAACAAAACAAGAAACTGCTGTAGAGGCCCCTGTTGAGCACAACTTTGGTTCATTTTGAGGGACCAGTCTACAGACCGATTTCTCAGAGCAGCAACCATAACTGCGGTGTCAAGTGGCATCGCTTCGCACAGCAACACCACCGCTACACAGCAGCGCTCTGGAAAAAGGTCTATACATTCTGATTTTGGAGGTTGGTTGACTGCTCCTAAACTTGTATGGGAGGTACATTTAGTGCAGGTGTAACAGAGGTGATCCGAACCTCCCCCCCCGGTTTCGAACCCGGGTCTCCCGCGTGAAAGTCCAATATCTTAACCATCACTCCAAAGGGACATCCCTATGGAATCAGAGCAGATACTAGACTTTTGAGGCTTCAGGCTGGGGCTGCGACTCACCACACTGTGCGACGGTCTACGACCCACCACACAGGGGTTCCCAAACTTTTTGTCTCAGGGCTCCTCATGAATATTTGTTTTAATCCGAGGCACCCCTACATTATAATTTTCACTCCCAGCACCTTATATTTATAGCATATCATCGTTGTCGGGTGGAAACCTTGTATGTCCAAAACCGTTCGTTTTGTATTTATCATCTATAAAATTAACTAAACTAGTGAAAACAGCAGATCTACAAGCACACAACGCCTCACATCGCGAGGCGTTGTGTGGTTGTAGATCTGCTGTTTTCACTAGTTTTGTGTGACAGTCTTGTATGATGAAGCAGGGCTTTGCTTTACCAAAAGACCTACACATTTGAAACTTGGAGATACGAGGTTTCTGCCCGACAGTGACGATATTTTAGTAATTATGTTGCGAGGAAAACGTTGAGATAATAGCCATTTTGGTTAGAACTGACTGGAAATAACTTTGTACTTCAAGTTTAAAATGATACTAAATATTTTTTCAAGTGTCCAAATAAATTCCAAATATTATAAAATTATCTCGCGGCATCCCTGGACTGCCGTCGCGGCACCCCAGGGTGCCCGGTCACCCACTTTGAAAACCCCTGATTTAGTGAATACTTTAAGTATGTCTGCCAGAGTGAAACATTTTAATTTAAGAGTATTATTACTTTGCATTCTTTGCAACACTTCAGCAGAGAATGAGCAGAGATTAGGCAAAGTGCAGCTATAACAGGTGGATAATGAAAGTGGTCACACTAACGTTTGAAGGGAATGGCACTGTCTGCAGAACGAGCCTCCTCCATCTGTCGGAGGCTGAGCAAGGTGGAGGAGAACAGTGGGTTATTGATGAAGTTCTTCATGTAGTGGCTTTCACACTCCTCCTTGCTTTTGGTACGCATCTGATACGCCACATCCTGCCTGAGGAGTTTAAAAGATATTATTATTACACTTCAAGTACATACCATTTAGGACAGGACAGATAACCAAAGATTTGTTTTAATGCAAATGTAAAATATTTTTGTTATATTTAGAACTAAGGAATAAAATTAAAGTTCTTCGCCATCCCCAAAATCTATTCAAACAGAGGCGAGCGATTATTTAACCTATATGAGCTTATATCAGTGTTCCAAAGACTTACTAACCAGTTCCCAAAGCCACAGTCCATAACCGCTTCCAGTAAGGCCACCTCTTCCTGTGCTGTCCATCCCGGCTCCAGTACAGGAAAATCTGATGTCTATACGGATGACGCAGAGTTGTGAGACATGTTACAAATGTATGTGTGTGTGTGTGTGTGTGTGTGTGTGTGTGTGTGTGTGTGTGTGTGTGTGTGTGTGTGTGTGTGTGTGTGTGTGTGTGTGAGTGAGTGATGTCAAGGATGAAATAATACATGGTAGCTTTCATTCCACTTACCATAATTTCATATCTGTGATCACTCTGATGTTTCTTGTATTCAAATCCTCTGGTGAAACACTGAAACCAAACAACAGTTTTATTACTGTCTCATTACTTTTGCTAAACTGTCTGTGTTATTAAGCAATAAGCATGCATTCCACAAGGTCAGTGAAAGAACCTGAAGGCACAGCAGGAAAGGTGAGGGGCCACACTCTGCACACTTGATGTATGGCTCTGCCAGGTAAGAGGAGCATCCTCTGCATGGTGGCTTATCAAAAGGATCGTCTGGAGAGGAAATGATGGTCAGCTCATGACCTCTGCTCTGACTATAAAGGTAAACAGAGCTCACAACACAGTGTTTCTCAAACGTTCACATTTCAAGGTCTCCCCTTAACTTTGACAGTGTACAAATGGAACCCAGGGTTCATTGGGTTCCATGTGTACACTGTCAAAGTCACAGACTTGCATGGGTCAATTTAGACAGAGTCCCTGGAATCCACTTTGAGAACCATTGTCATAACACAACATGAATAAATATTTAAAGACTTGAGAATACAATATTGTTAATTCCTGTTCCATACAGGTAAAATAATTATGGCTAGCATATGTCACCAAGCAAAAATAGCTATTCAATGTCATGCACCCCACAGGTAATTTAAGATTTTGCAAAGCCAATGATATTCATTGATTGTTGTGTTTATAGCGGCTAAAGCTAAGCTAACTAACAACACCAGCAGCATTGTATTGGATTGATGCTAGTAGTATGCTACTTAGATAGCATAGATAGCTTGTGTCACTCGTTCGGCTAATAAGCTGTAATGCACTGCAGGAGATAACGCCAAAAGATCGGTTTTAAGTCAGCATTTTAGCTTGTATTGTATTACTTACTTCCAAACGACGTTAAATGGTCCATTAGATTCTAATTTTAACAAAATAAAGCCGAGCAGTAAATTTTCGGTATCAATCTATTTATCAAATTCTACATGTAAACCTGCGACAGAACAAGTTTGCCAAGTGAAGAGCAATCGAGCATCATGATGCAGACCCAAAAGGTATTTTATTTATTATTGCAGTGGTTCTTTGATTGATTGATTGAAGACTTATTAGAAGGTTGCATAGGAAAAGCAAAGGTACATTTTCATGACAGTACAGTTCACTGGTACAAGGTCAACTAAAAGAAGGATATCCTACGGCTTATTTATGGGCTAGTCCCCCTTATATATCTCATATAACATTGAAAGATCAGACGGATAGAATAGGCCTATAGAAGGCTACTATGCATAGGATATCATCAATAACAAAAAAGAAAAACAAGACGCAGTTGTAAAGGAAAAAAATAAAATAAAAAATAAATAAGAGTACAATAATATAAATATTGAAACACTTTTCAAACGTTTTCATGCCAAGGACCCCCATATTGACACTTTATTAGCCCCTGGACCCAACAGCACATTTTCACGGTAACCATTTTAATTTCAATTTCACATGCATTGGGCTACTGACCCCCATTTAATGGCATTTCTATCTTTGAGACCCTATATTTATATTGTAAAATCAATGTTAATTTAACTCTGAGGGTGTACTTAAACAAATGGAACCAAATTTGTGGTTCCTGGAGACCCCTGGAACTCCCTCAACTTTGAGAGATTTTAAGGGAAAAGGTCTAGTTGTATTTATGGATTGTTCTATATCATATTATTTCATATTCATATTTTTATCGGTAAAAACAAAACACCATTATTAATGGTAGTTGAGTTAGGCTAACATAAAGGCATCAAACGGAAACACTGACACAGCTGCCCTTTTGTTTATTTTGTGTAAATGCCACCCCCAAATCAGTGTTTACTCTGTTTAGATTCTGTCTAATCATTAAATAAGTTAACATTTTAACAGCTTTCGGCTGTTGAAAGAAACTAAACCCATGATATCGTCTATTACTACCCAGATCTAAGAAGAAAAGCTGAAAAGTATATGCTTGCTGCACTAGTAGAACTGTCATTCTCCATCCTACCACAAAGTGGTGATCTTGCATTAGACAGTGTCTGATAGAAGATAATAGCCTACATTGCATCCACAAAACAGTAACAAGAGGAGTGGGCACCAAGGAAGAGTGGGCACCTCGATATTAAATTGGCTGTTTTTCCCTGACAAAATGTAAAATAAAACATACCATTACCATTTATTATATATTTTATATATATTATATATTGTGATGTCAAGTTAAGCATGACTAAAAGCTTCACTTTTCTGTTCTGAATCTACAATAGTGTGTTGCCTGTGGCAACCACACTAATAAGATAATCAGAAAATATAGGATATAAAAATAACTTGGTAACGACCAAAAGATCAAGGTCCGCTTCTCCACATTTAGTTCTGACTCTGTGTTCAGAAAGCAGACCTGTCCCAGATGACCAGAGGGCTCTGGATGGTTCATGCATGTGACGTCACAAGATCAAAAATGTGTTTTGGCCCTAAACTGCTTTATAAAACAACAGTAGTATTTTTATATACATTCTTTGACAGAAAAGACCTCGAGTCTACTGAAAATAAATGCATGGACATTTGTTCAAATGCTGCTGAGACATACACGTCCTTTAATCCTTTATATATTCTTATTTCTTAGCGTGATAATAAACTGTTCATGACTACACCAAGGTTAGGTTTCTGACGTCGGTTGTGTTTTTTAACATTAAGCTGAGTGATGACTTTTAATTGTTCATCCTTCCAAAAACAGTTACTTCTGTTTTTTTTTCTTTGTTTAATTGTCTTGCACCTCCAGTCATTGATTGGATGCAGACCAACTGGAGGTGCACTGATCTCTATAAATGGCCTGGATATTGCTTTTATCCAAATAGCTTTACAATGTCTGTTACATTCAGCCATTCACCCACCGACGGTAGAGGCAACCATGCAAACCTGTTCATTGGGAGCAGTACGGGGTTCAGTGTCTTGCCTAAGGACACTTTGACATGAAGCCAGGAAGAGCCAGGGGTCTGGAACCGTCCAGTTCCCAGACAGCTGCTCTACATTCTGAGACTTTCTGAGCCACTGCCAGGTGCCAAATAGATTATAAACACGTGAAATTGTATAATGATGCATGCAACAACAAACAGAGCAAGAACCCCCCAAAACATGTGCAGCCTACAGGTATTTATATTTCATACTGTCTAAAATAACAAATATCAAATGAGTGTGCCAGTGTGGGCAGCATCCACATGGAGGGTAACAAATGAGATCAGATAACACTCCCTTGCCATGGCCCCTACCACAGCATCGTGGCAGGTGGGCAGATAACTGCTGTTTCCTCCCCCCAACCACTCTTCCTTTCCTCAGCTCCATGCCCCCCGAGTCCCCCTGCCCCCAAAGCCTAAAGTCCTCAAACCCCACGTGAATCAAAGGTTGTAAGCCTCAGGGCACAGAACATGTCTGAACATGTTGCTTTTTTACACTTTCTGAGTTAAATGAACACTCAGGATTTTACTGTGGGTTTCTCTGTAAAAGAAGTGTGGCGGATTATGCAGTACCCAAACAAACGCTCCACCCCATGCATCCTGTCACCCTCCTCCGCAACTCATTCTTACTTCGCAGCACTTCCCAGCTGCTCTCATTTGAATATGAGGGCCCCAAGAAGAATAGAAGTGCATCTGCCACACGCCACGGCCTGCACTTTCACACTAGAGATCGTCTGAAACAAGATTAAGGTGGTTTCAACAAGCAAAAGAATAAAATCCTTGTACAGAGTTTATTTAACTCTGAGAGTGTACAAAATTGACCCAAAATGGCCCTGCAGGGGTCAAATTCGGTGTTAAATTAATACTGAGGGTTTTAGTGTGTGTGTTAGAGATACAATGAATGTTATTTCCTATATTGGACTTGTACATTCTGTAGGCATAGGTCAATAAAGGTCCGGATAAAACTTGTATTTCTTGAGTTTGGGATTAATGACGTGAGCAGTAATCACGTATTCTCCATAGGATACTTTCACCTCTTATGATACCCACATCTGGCCACTAGCTTTTAATTAGCACAGTGTTACTACATGCAGATTATGTTAATGCTCTTCATTAGGGCTGGGCAGTTGATACAAAATAATGAAAATTATAAACAAATACCCAAACTGAACTTTAGAACCTCTAACGACTTAATCTTACTCATGTAAATTGATCGATTACTTGAGAAGCAAGTTTTTCTGTGATAATTTTCTATAATTTCTCATTTATCAACAAATCAACACAAATCATTCTAAAATACTTATTGACTAAATCGATTAGTCTGATTAAACACTACAGTGGCTCAGGGGTAGAGAAACCGTCATTAGAACACGAAGGGTTCCCAGTTCAATCCCGGGCTCCCCCAGAATTAGTGTTGGATAGTCCTTGTCCTTAATTGAGCAAGACTCTAACTGCTCCTAACCCCTAACTGCTCCTGATGAGCAGGTTGGTGCCTTGCATGGTTTCCTCTGCCATCGGTGTATGAATGTGTGTGTGAATGGGTGAATGTAATGCACAATATCTGTAAAGCGCCTTGGATAAAGGCGCTACATAAATGCACCATTTACCATTACACTTGTGCCATGAATTATACAGAACTTTGTTGTACAATGTTGGCATACAAAAAGCTTGTAGATCTGCTATTTTCAGAGTTTTCAAATAATCGTTCATTAATCGTAATCGAGGCAAAGATTTGAAATAATGGTGATATTGATTTGAACTTCACAATAGACAAACTTTGACACTGTTTATTGCTATGTATGTTTGTGATGAAAGGAAAATAACATGGAGGTGCACAAGGCTCGTGTGGATAGAATAAACTAAGGTAAGTGATAACATCGTTTGGCATGTTACATAAATGTTTCCTCTGAGAAATTACTGATTCAGTGCTTTATTTGATAGAAAGTGTCACCATTGATCGATTGATTGAATACTTTATTAACAGTTTGCAAATAATTCAGAGATACCGTTATACAATAATGCTAAAAGGACAACACAAAAAAGCCCTGTGGGTTTGTTTCCATTGTGGTCATATGTATTCAATTTATCAAGACATACAATTCTACCGCTATACAAGAAATCATCAATAGTAGCAAATTGCAGACAGGTGCTCTTTTATGGTGGGTTTGAAGGAGGGTAGGGGGAGCAGCACTTTTTTTGGTGGCTGGTGGTGGTAGGGCATTCCACATTTTGGTGGCTAGTGGCTTCATAGTAGAATGAATTCATCCCCATGTTTGTGTCGAATCTGGGGGATTGAGATCAGTGGAACTCCCTCTGGTGTTGTGGGAGTTTCTCACTCTTTTGAAGTGGTTTGACAGGTACATGGGTCCCTTGAGTGGCTTGAGGTGAGTCCTAGGTGTGAGCTCTAGTAGTAGTCTGACTGTGGTCAAACAGCCATGGAGAGGGTTACATTCCACTGCTGACCCTAAGCTTTGTAGAGAGCTGACCGTTGCATGTTAGAGCACCTCATGCATGTGTGTCTTAGCAGGGGACAAATGTTTTTGAAAAGAGCGTTTACTAATTAATGTGTTCATTTTGTGCATCATATTAAGTGAAGATTTCTTTTTTGTATGAGACGAATTTAATTCTATACTGTTACAGTCAATCAATGTCATATTAATCACATAACGGATATGCCATTCTCAATCTCCATACAGTGAAATTGTGACACCTTGGTGTTAAATCGTCCATTTGTAACTATGGGGTCCATTTGGTTACATGTGTGCACTCTGAGAGTTAAATTAACTGTGAGGACTGGAATATTCAACTATTGTTAGATCGGGATAAAATCGCAAGCTAACCAAATTCACATGGCTAAAAAACCTGCGGTCAGTTTATTCTTTACTGAGACAGTGTGTGTCCCTCTACATGGGAGCTTGGGGGACATCCTCTTCCCACTGCAAAGGTGGCTCTGAGGAGTCGGCACAGGGAAAGTTCAGGGAGGTCAACAAGAGGGTGTGGAATGCAAGTGTTTCCCACGCAGGCAGCACACCTCCAACACACACACGCACACACACGCGCGCACGTGCGCACGCACACACACACACACACACACACACACACACACACACACACGTGCTAAGAAGACATGTGTTTGGCGTCAGAACAGCGGACCGGAATACCACGAGGTCTGCCCCGGGGTTTTAGCCAAAGGCCTGCAGTGTTTCAGGGGCCACTGGGTTAATTCAAACAGATGATGTGAACAAATCGTGCTACGGCTGAAGTGGGAGGAATTTAGGGAGAAAATAGAACAAGTAACACAGGGAGAGTTGAGACGAGTTGTGTGACTGAAACCAGGAAATGCGGCCGCACACCCACATTCCAAATGCTCATCCCTATTGAGTCCACTGAGGATAGAAGAGGAGCTCCCCCAATGTAAATACCCTGTGTGCAGTGGTGTAAAGTAACTAAGTATGTTTACTTAAGTACTGTACTTAAGTACAATTTTGAGGTATTTGTACTTTACTTGAGTATTTCCAATTTCCAATGCTTTTCTACTCCACTACATCACGGATCCAAATATTGTACTTTTACTCCACTACATTTATTTGAAAACTTATTACTAGTTACTTTGCAGTTATAAAGTATAATATTATAAAACATACTTAAACCACTTTAGCGCTATTTTATACCTGGGCTATTTGAAAATAGCCGATCTACAAGCTCACAATGCGTCACAATCACGACTGCTGTTGAGTCTACTGAGGATAGAAGAGGAGCTCCCCCATGTGAAATAGCCTGTGTGTCCTATGGACCACTTCTGGCAGAATGGATCTCCCATAACATTGTCGGAGCGCATCAGCAGTCGGAGCCCTGATGGGTTCCACACACCCGTTCTCTCAGTGTCACCCTGCATGGGGAGACACCACAGACAGCCTGGCCTATTGCTTTAGCCCCGCTCCCAGCAGCCCATTCAACGTTTCTAGGTCTCCACACATAGGGGAGGGCTCCCCTAACAACAATATCCCCATAGCCTAATCTGCGGGAAGAATACAGATGTGCATTAGGCGTTATCTCTGATGGAGTTGGGGCAGAATGCAGTAATAACAGCGAGGGGTCAGACAGCCCAAGAGGACAATGTAAAAAGGGTTTTGAAAAGGGGCTGGACTATTGGAGCTGGACCAGAGATGGCTTTGTGCCCTAAAGCTAGAGCTTCAGCAAGTCTGTGGGAATAAAGGCCAATTCATACTTCGTCGTACGACTGTTGATCCTCGTGGAAAATGAAAGTTTTTTTTATATTTTATATTCAGCAAGTGACATACAACTAAGTAGACATTGGGCATTAACAATGTCTTTACTATATGAATAATGCTTAATTTATACACCATCATGGTGTAGTTTGCCAAGATTATCAACAAGCTCTTGACGTGCTGCAACACTTTGTGAGCATGTATTGTAAATCAGCCTTTTCCAGCATTTTGACACCTCCATATGGTGAACTATAAATCGGGGCCATCGGGCATAATTGAAGATGACCTCATTCGACGTGACATAGCACTTTACGAAACTTGACATTGCCTTCGTTCCACAAGTTGACAGGAATGAGTCTTGTCAGCACTGCCAACCCTTTCCCCAATGGTGTTGTCAACAGAGTTAAAGTATTCTCGGTTGTCACCTGCTCCTTGAAAGTGAATGCTATAGAGTGTAGAAGTGGAGCAGGACCTGGAATGTAACCACACACACGGACGCTCGTGTTTGTGCACACACACACACACACACACACACGCACACACGCACACACGCACACACATGCACACACATGCACACACAAACAGAGACATAAAGATATACATATTGCTTTTGCACCAGTCAGAGGTCATGACCATGCCCACCCTATCACTTTCTACCAAACAGCAGTAACGTTCAACGTTGGCCCCACAGTTGCAGCCCACCGTCTGGGTGTCTGCTTTGGGGTCATTGGGGCAACAATGCAGCAGGTCTGCAGCCCAATGCCATGGAGGGGATTAGCTGACAGCTGTCAGGGAGATTGAAAGTTATTTCCACAGTTCACAGCTCACTTGAGTACAAATATGGGCTATTTAACAGACATGGTCGTCATTATAGGTCTTGCCTTTATTATGCCATTGTTGTTTAAACCCTATAGCACGTTGTGATTTGCAAAAATGTAATAAATGTATAATAAAATGTATTATTATTATAGGTCTGGTGAAGACAATCAGTCGACCCAACACCAAGACCCGGAGAATATGCTGCTGTCACCTACAGTCCTGCTTTCACTCTCAAACTGTAAGGTTATTGCAGCCATATCCTGGTTTTCCCTCAGCCCTATGTCCCCTTAACGCTTGCGGCCGAGGGAACTGGGCTTGGAGGCATCAGTAAAAGCGACCTCGATTTATTGGACAAAACAAAAACAGAGACACACTGGAAAATAAGCATTGGTGTGGCCTAAGCATTACATTTAGCCTCTACCTAGTGAATAGATCATGTTTGTTGTCTGAGGAGGAGCAGGTTTCAGAGCCTGTTAGATGTGTTTGTCATGGCATGCCTAGTCTCTTCCTAGCGTATAGCCTGTGTAACATATTGGCACAACCTCAACAAAGATTTGCAGCTGTAGCCAAGATTAACAGGGCGGGTCCACAAATATACAGTAGTATACGCACATGCATGCACTCATGCGCCCACACACACACACACACACACACACACACACACACACACACACACACACACACACACCTGCATACACACCTGCACATGCACATGCACCCACACGCACACTTGCACACAATGCACAATTCCTTAGTAACAGACAACACATTGACATCAATATCAATATCTACTGTATCAATACCAGCTAATATGATTTTCACTAGAGTGGCCTGACTCCTGGCTGTCTCTCTCTGCATTGCTTAGGGCGTCTTAGGTGTTGGGTGTTAAACGTGTTGGAGACTTTTTATGTGAGCGGAAAGCTCTACCAGTGTCTACCAGACACTCGGCAGACAGGCAATAGCAAGCATACCACAGCAATTCACACATTAGCCAGTATAATCCAATATCACAATAAAATGTTACTTGTAGTGGCCATGTAACAGCTTCAAAGTTTAAAATGAATATGGAGTCATTGTTTGCAAGCTTGGGAACAGCATTCCTTTGGGACAGGACGTGCTTGGATACTAGGATCGGGCATTTTTAGTATGGCATGTGGTTCTGAATGCTGTAGCACAGTTGAGTGAATAATCGCTGTGTATTGGTGCTTTAACTGGCCTCAGCCCTGCACATGAACATATCAAAACCACATGTTCCAGCAGGATTGTGTCTATGGGCCTATAAAGCTGCAACTCTGGCAATAGAACATCAAGCCCTTGAGTCATTAAGCCACACAGGGTCCTCTTTGCATGTTTAAATTTTTTCCCCCACTTGGCTGATGCAATATAATACAACATACACGTGGGGTGTATTTCCCTGACTAAGGGGTTTAGCATCAGATTTATTGTACAATACTGTTCTTGAAGGGAATCTAGTGTTGACTGCATGTGGATCTCTGGCAGGAAAATATGCCCTCTCTGGGCAACAGAGATCATAGACCAGTTGACCTTACAAAACCACACTGTAAGGAAATACTTATCTAATTGACCCTTTGTTTTAATACATATTCTCGTTTTTGCTTCATTTAGATTGAACAGAAGAGGGACTAGAAACAGAGAGATGGGGAAGGATTTGCAACACAGGTCTCCAGCTATAATCAAACCTGTTGTGATTGCACAGAAAATTACCTACTGGTGCATCCCAGGAATCTAGATGGCTCTTTCAATAATAATACTTTATAGAACTATTCCTATTTTAGGAAGAATGAGAATTTTACTACTTCTTCTCAGATATTTGAAGACCTTCTGGTGGTGTCCCATAACGGTAGTTATAGAAGCAATTCTGTGTTCCCCTGGTAAACGAGTGATTGGAAGTGGTTCTATGCACTATGAACCATTGATCTCCAGATATATCTAGATATAAATGGCTCTTTGGTAGTTCTATTATAGTCCTAACTCCAGCAACCACTGGCCATTTAGTGGTTAAGTGGTCTATGCATCTGTATTTGGAGCCAAATTATCCTCTAATGATGTAGGTTTGCACTGTGTTTGAACCCACACTGCTGATGTTATGTTCTATTAGTTTCTCTCTCTGCTGTCCAAAAAAGTATACTTCATGAGGCAAGATGACAAAACTGTTTTGATTTATTAGAATGCCTAAACAAATAAGGGGCGCCTTTGTATCCAATAAATATTGCCTTGGAAAAGAATCATAGGCACACTCATGCAGCTATACTTGGAGGAAAATCTACTTCTAAGGATTTATGACCTTGGTAGAGTTGTAGGGATGTCTGTCTGTCTGTTTGTCTGTCTGTCGGACACACACTACCTCATAATAGGTGTTATGGCTGTTTTTAAATCTGTGAAACAGATTTCATTAAAGACGTGCGATTGTGCTGAGACATTCAGGCTACCTAGGCTACCTAGGCGACCTATTTGCCTATTGGCTGTCTCCATGTCACATGGTAACCGAGCTAGTTTCATGATTGGGAGCGGCCTTGCGCTGTTCTGGCGCTGTTCTTCTTCTCGAGTTTGGAAAAAAAGGATCCGTTCCGTTTGTCACATTGTTATGATCGTAAAACTATCTAGTTTTAACGTCCAGAACGTTTTCTTTTTGAACAATAAAAACATTGACAGCCAGGGGGAAAAAAATCCATGAAGGACACGGAATGCAATCGTTCACTCGCCGTTGGAAAATTGACATATATTAGACTATTCTGGATGTGTGGCTAACGGCTAACGCTAACGTTAGCTAGCGCTAGCTGCAGGCTAACGCAGGCATGTTATACACAATTACTCATGGAATAAAACGGCGACCCAACTCGGAATGCAATCGTTCACTCGCCGTTGGAAAATTGACTTAGACTATTCTGGATGTGTGGCTAACGGCTAACGCTAACGTTAGCTAGCGCTAGCTGCAGGCTAACGCTAGCTAGCGCTAGCTGCAGGCTAACGCACGAGTCACGGTGTGTAATAAATTCACTTCAACCTCGTGTTGAGCAGTTAAACCTATTTGCTACGTACGTCTACAAAAACGTTCTTATTTCAAAGATAAAGTGCTTACTGAAGTCTCACAGATGTCACAGTATGGTACGCTCAAGCAGAATTAACCGTATCTTCTTTCGTATTGTTTAATAAACAGCATTTTAATCCGATCAGACGGCATTTTCTGTTGTTTTTCAGCCATGGGACCCCATCGGTTGCGAGGTGTACTGCACTTAGATACATTAATACCTTTTTAAGGAAACGACGACCGATCGGATTAAAATGCTCCTCTTTAAATAATACGATCATTACGGGACATTCTGCTGGAGCGTACCCTATGGTGACATCCGTGAGCCTTCACTAAGCAATTTATCTTTGTAATCTGACCGTTTGTGTAGACGTACGTAGCAAATTTGTTAAACTGCTCAACAGCAGATTGTGTTGAATTCACGGTTGGCGCAGCGTAGCGTCTTTACATTTAGCCCAATAATGCTAATCTACAAAGCAATAACTGATTGATTGATTGAAGAATTTATTAGAAGTTTGCAATAGAAAAAAGTACAGTTTCATGACAGTACAAATCACTGGTACAAGGTCAACTAGAGATCCTAGAAAGCCGAGGCTTATTTCCACAGGAACCACACTTTAAGTATCTCATATAACATTGAAAGACAGACGGGAATGGTCGATAGTGTGTGGGGTTGGCTAACTAGCTAGTACATGCTAACAGGGTTTTTTTCTTTCTTTAATTTTCCTATTTCCTTTTCTGACGAAAATACGCAACCCTTTTTTGACTGATATTATATGATCAAACGGCGTATGTAGACATGTCCGTTCCAACGGTTAATGTGAACCACTTGTTTACTCAATTGGGTATTTTGTTTACGGCGAATTCTATTGCGCCTGTGGTATGCTAATATGCGCTGTTTCTTTCTCTCCGTACATGACGATTACGTTACGGCGGTTTAGTTAAGTGTTAGAGAGCGATCGAATGCTTTGCACTTTATGATGACATGATTGTAGTCGAGACTTCTCGACATGTTTTCGTTGTTTTTATACTTCATCTTCTTACGATGTGGCTCTAATATGCTGATAGCCTGAGTTGGTTGTTTGTTTTTGGTCGGTGGCCGCCATTGTGTGCCTCTGACAGGATGGACCAAACTGTGAACTCTGAACTCTGAACCACGCTCGACCTATGCGCTCGACAATTAATGGTTCTACGCTGCCTCTGCCGGCTGGGAGGTGGTATCACTACTATTTTTGTTACTTTTTCTTTTTTGGTTGTAACAGCAGCCTCTCTCGACTGGCAGGCCTTACTTTATTTTACAACTGACTCATGGACATTAGTTTTTTTTTTCTTTTTTTACCTTTTAGATAAATATGTCGCCACATAGCACCTTCCCTCTGGGATTACATAACCTATTATGTTTTTGTTTTGTTTTTTTAAATTTCTGATGTCTGGGGGCTGCCTTTTGGGACCCGGTGGCAGTCCAGTATTGGGGCGTCTGGGTGGGCAGGTCAAACTTCCTGTCCACCACCATGGAGCACTACCTTCATGGTGCATTCGGCTTGGCCGGGCGCTCCAACGAGCACAATTGGCTGTGTTTGTGGGAGGGAAGTCGATTGGGGAGGAGGAACAGATTTTGTCTCTGCATTAACGGTTCCCACAGTGGTCAGGGCGCCTGTTCAGAGAGGGGTGGAACCGGGGAGGATAGCGTGTACCTCCACATGCGTTACGCCCCCCTGGTGAAGCTCCTTAATGTCAGGTGAAAAGAAGATGGTGGCATGACGGATCGGGTATCGGAGGAGACCCGTTGTTGTCTTTACCCTCCCAATGACTACTGTGGGGATTAGCAGGGATAGGTCTTAACGTAGAGTATGGGGATGGGGGAATTGGCTTGACACTAAATTGGGTATATGGAGGGAAAAAATGTTTTCTTTTATTATCTCTTAAGGGCAGGGTTTCTCTTCCTTACAACTGAATGTGTACGTACCGTGATCGCCTCAGATCTTGTGTTATTTTGTACCAATGATTATTGTGATTGGAATGTGATTTGGGGTGCCATCACTATGTGTGTACCTGCCTCATTGTGACATTGTACCTTAATAATAAAAAAGATTTGAAAAGAAAGACAGACGGATAGAACATAGTACTTTATCTAACTTTAACTAAAGTTTAAAACATACATAAACCACTTTAGCCCTATGTTATACCAAGGCTTTTTGAAAATAGCCGATCTACAAGCTCAACGCATTGCGGTGCGACGCGTTGCGAGCTTGTAGATCTGCTATTTTCAAACATTTTGTACTTTTACTTTTGGTACTTTAAGTACATTTGGATACCAATACTTTTGTACTTTTACTCAAGTACATTTTTAATTCTGGACTTTTACTTGTAACAGAGTGATTCTACATTGCAGAATTGATACTTTTACTTAATTATAAAAATGTAGGTACTTTTTCCACCACTGTGTAAACGTTTGTGTTCTCATGCCAATAAAGCTTCTTTGAATTGAAGATTGAATTGAAGATTGCTCCCCATGTGGCGGAGTACACAATAATGGTAAATAAAGTAGCTTACTCTAAAATCATCCATCCATCCATCCATCCATCTTCAACCGCTTATCCAGCATCGGGTCACTGGGGTAACAGTTCCAACTGAGATTTCTAGAGTTCCTTAATAATAATTAAAATAAACAATACTAATGATTATAATTGCGACCGTCAGGTCGCAGTTACTATGAAAACCTCCACCGCCTGTCTGTCTGTCTGTCCGTCAGTCTGTCTGTCTGTCTGTCACGTCACATCACACTTTTTTGCCCCTATCCATGTGAAATTTTCCACACAATCCTTGTCTGCCAATCCACAACCTCCACCCTTCCAGGGACCCCCGCAGCTCCAGGGACCCCCGCCAAATTTTTTAAAACACATTTTTGAATACTGCTCCTACAGTTTTTGCCCTAAAATCACACAAATCGCTACACAGTATGTCTACACTTATCTCATCGACATGGATCTGTCCCATATAGCGCCACCATCAGGTCGATTTTTTAACACATTTTTGGACCTAAATTTTTTTTTTCTAATTTTTTTTTTTCAAACTTTTTTTTTTTTTCAAAAAAATTTTTTTTTTCAAACTTTTTTTACACTAACGTCAACACACCAATCCACAGATTTTATATTGACTGTTTGTCAATTCTTGTTCCGTCTGCATATGGTCTTTATAATATACAGTAAATATATTGTGGAAAAATAAATAAAATAATATGTTTCTACTACATAATAACTTAGGGTGTGGAGTGGACTTTGGACATGTGATTTTATCACAGTTATAAGAACACAATGGATGTCTCTGTCTCTTTGGAGGTCTTCTCAATAGCCACTACATCCAGTCATGTGAGGGAGGGTGGTATACTGTATAATAGCTGAGGAAACATGCTTTAACCATGCACTATAACCCTGGAATCCCAATTTTGGGCATCTCATTATGGAAGATCTACAAGCTCACGATGTGTCAGAGTGTGATATGTTGTGAGCTTGTTGATCAGCCTTTCTCAAAATAATTTAGGAAATGTTTGAGGTTGAGTGGTTAATAAGGAACACAAACAATGGAGGTACTGTTCAGTGGTGGAAAAAGTACTGACATGTTTTACTTAAGTAAAAGTATTAATACTGCAATATAGAAATCCAAATACACTGTTACAAGTAAAAGTCCAGAATTAAAAATGTACTTTTGAGTACGAAAGTACTGGCATCAAAATATACTTAAAACACCAAAAGTAAAAGTACAAAAGCTTGTAGATCATCTAGCCTAGATTAAAGTCACAAATGTATGTTTTATAATATAATCATTTATATCTGCAAAGTAACTAGTCACTAAAGTTTTCATATAATTGTAGTGGAGTAAAGGTACAATATTTGGATCCGAGATCTAGTGGAGTAGAAGTAAAAGTATTGGAAATTGGAAATGCTCAAGTAAAGTACAAATTCCTAAAACTTTTACTTAAGAACAGTACTTAAGTAAATGTACTGTAAATGTTACTTTACACCAATGGTACTATCTTATCTATCTATAAATGCGAGAAGTCTCTGCGTGTCTGTCTGTCTGTCTGTCTGCGTGTATGTAATCCGCGTATCTCGAGAACCGTTCGTCCCACCGGCTTCAGATTCGGCACGCGCGTTCTCCGCCGCGGCGCGGAGTGCAGTGCCCGGCCTCGACCCGACCCGACGCGCGTTTTTTCCGAAACGGCGCGAAACGTTCGGAATCTCCTTATGCGGAGCTGATTGTTGATTGTCGTTCGGAATCTCCTTATGCGGAGCTGATTGTTGATTGTTGACATCAGGCTGTTCCGGAGGAAATCGGCGCAAGCGCTGACTCATTGTGACATCATTTCATAAAAGGCTCTGACATCGCGTACGCAACATGAGTCAACACAAAATGCCATGGTTATGTATCTCCATATGGGCTACATATATGGGCATATGGGCACTGCTGACTCATATGGGCATAAAGGGGACACAGATATATGGGCATAAATGGACGTATCGGCACAAGGGCTGACTCATACAGAGATCTCCATATTGGGCAGATCTCCATATGGGCTACATATATGGGCATATGGGCAGGGCATATGGGCAATCTGACATCACTTCTGCTGACTCACGGCGCAAAACGTTCGGAGGCTGTTCCGGAGGAAATCGACCCGACGCGTGTTTTTTCCGAAACGGCGCAAAACGTTCGGAATCTCCTTATGCGGAGCTGATTGTTGACATCAGGCTGTTCCGGAGGAAATCGGCGCAAGCGCTGACTCATTGTGACATCATTTCATAAAAGGCTCTGACATCGCGTACGCAACATGAGTCAACACAAAATGCCATGGTTATGTATCTCCATATATGGGCATATGGGCAGATCTCCATATGGGCTACACAGATATATGGGCATAAATGGACGTATCGGCACAAGGGCTGACTCATACAGAGATCTCCATATATGGGCATATGGGCAGATCTCCATATGGGCTACATATATGGGCATATGGGCAGGGCATATGGGCAATCTGACATCACTTCTGCTGACTCAAAGACAAACAGTTAAACAGATGGTCTACATATATGGGCATATGGGCATTCTGACATCACTTCTGCCGACTCAAAGACAAACAGGCAAACAGATGGTCGCTGACTCATTGTGACATAAAATGGACGCAATTTCCGTATATGGGCATAAAGGGGACACAGATACAGAGATCTCCATATATGGGCATATGGGCAGATCTCCATATATGGGCAAGAACCGTTCGTCCCACGGGCACGCGCGTTCTCCATATATGGGCATAAAATGAATGCCCCCATATAAGGGCATAAAATGGATTGCAGACAGACAGATACAGATATCTCCATATATGGACATAAATGGACAGAGGCAAACAGATGGTCAAAGATCTCCATATATGGGCATAAAATGGACGCAGACAGACAGATACAGATATCTCCATATATGGGCATAAATGGACACAGGCAAACAGATGTTCAAAACGGGTCCTATGACAACAGGTATAATGAGGTTTGCATTAAAGGGGGAACCGGCACTGTGTCTGCAACACAGTTGGAGGCACAGACAGATACTCCATATATGGGCATAAAATGGACGCAGATAGACAGATATCTCCATATATGGGCATAAAATTGACCCAGAACTATAACTGCAGTGATCTCCATATATGGACATAAAATGGACAGCGACATACAGACAGACAGATACAGATAACTCCATATATGGGCATAAATGGACACAGGCAGACAGATGGTCAAAACGGGTCCTATGAAAACAGGTATAATGGGGTTTGCATTAAAGGGCGGGGCATTCATTCCCTATTTAGATTGTTCCGAGTTGGCCAGGTCGCCGACTAGACGCTGGGCCGCCCGAAGGGCGGCCCAGCTTCTAGTATTTACAATTGGCTTAAAGCCGCAGCCCACTTCAAGCAACGGACATGAAGCCTCCAAGCAACGGACATGAAGCCTCCACAAAACGGACATGTTTGAAGCCTATACTCACACAGGCACTGAGAGAGAGAGAGAGAGAGAGAGAGAGAGAGAGAGAGAGGGAAGGGGAGAGGAGCGGGGCAGTGTATCGAATTACATTTACAACAGAGAGGGAGGGCTGTGTCACACACACACACACACACACACACACACACACACACACACACACACACACACACACAAATAGCTAATAGTTAGCTCACAACTTTCCACTTTTCTCTTTCACCTCAATCGCAGTAACATCCGTATACACCATGTCATCGCATCACCAATACGTTTTATTTTTTATTTTTTTCAAAACTTTTTTTTTTCCAATTTTTTTTTCTTCTCAAAAAACTTTTTTTCTTCTCAAAAAACTTTTTTTTTCTCAAAAAACTTTTTTTTTCTCAAAAAACTTTTTTTTTCTCAAAAAACTTTTTTTTTCTCAAAATTTTTTCTCTTCTCAAAAAACTTTTTTTTTCCTCAAAAAACTTTTTTTTACTCAAAAAACTTTTTTTTCTCAAAAAACTTTTTTTTCTCAAAAAAAACATATTTGGCCATTACACACACCACACTGCCGCAAAAATAGTATAAAACAATACATCAGATCGTGGCCACCCTGTACCTCAGGGGTTTGTTTTCGACGAATATCTACTCCTATAGACGCAACGCGACAACCTAGAGGGGAGGCCGGCGTAGCCGGCCGACCTTCTAGTTGTCTACAGCGGTGGGGTTGCTATCATGTCAGGCCTTAGGGCGGCTGGATATAGGCAGTGTACCGGCTTGCAGATACACAATGTTCCTTGTCAGCGGCCACAGAGCTGAGTTTCTGTGACAATACTGTAGGACAGCCAAATGCAAAAGTCATAATTATGTCGCTCACCACAATAGGACTGTGCTGTGGCCAGCCTATGGAACAACTGCTGTCAGAATGCTACCGTGCGTGCCGTGGTTGTTGTTTATTGCGTATATTCTCTCATAGACACTCACTCTCACAGAACAAATGTATAATATTAGGACACTATACAAGGCAACTATGCCCAGTCTCACTGTTTACTTGTGTCTATTAACAGTATACCAGTGTTTTACATTTAAATTACAACGTTTAATCTGGAATATCAGTGTAGTCTGAAGGTTTTTACTTTGGCATCTCATTGTCAGTTTTTGAGAACCCCTGGGCCCTGCAGCTGTGAAAAAAACACAAAAGCAAGCTAGCGATGTGTCCAATCTTAGCTATCAGTAGAGGTACTGAGAGATAGATTGAGGTACAATCTATGCAGTTTGTGAACGATGCTGTCCAAATGTGGTGTTCAGTGACAAAACACTATAAGCCTACAGTCTGAATGCGTGTATGGTGACAGTCTACATCTCCGTTGAGGCCAAATGGAATTTGTCACCTATAGCAGTATAAAGGTGCTTCACAAAATCAACATGGATGTAAATAAGAAATCTGGTTGTTTTTAAATGCATAGATTACAAATCAGATCCAACGTGCGTACAGACAGGCAGAAAAGCCCTGTTTTAGACCTTGGGCTACACCATGAAAAACATGACTATGGCATAACCAAGCTTAGCTTTTGTGCTGGCTAGCCTATATCTGTTTCCTACCCCTGGGCTCCAAGGGGGAACATGAAACCAACGACGGACAAGCAAAGAAGAGCTGCATAGTGTTGACCTTTTGAACTCTAAGTGCTAGAGGTAACGGAGCTAGGCCATAGATGAACAGCACCCAAGGAGTCCATCAGCAGGTGACAACAGCTCAAACAAAATGCACAGCTGTCTGCCTGTCGGCTTGTGAGACAAAGCCATATAGGCTGTTCACTTTGACTGTCGTTAAAGGAAGACCCAATTTCAACCTATTATAATTGGTCCTCACATTATGGTTTTTGAAACCATGATTTAAAATGTTGTATTAACATGCGAACAATGGCTTCCATTATAACATGCTAACTTTCCAGGAATTGAAAGCCTGCAGTTTCTATTCACTAGGATTCCTCATCGATGATGTCACAGGTCGGCGGGTTTCTTAACTGTCCACAGCCCTTTGATCCTTTTCCTCTGCCTGGCCGGAAAGCCATATTTTAATGTTGTTAGTGTTGATGATTTCTTGTATGTTATTGTATCTCTTTAAATGTCGTGATTAATTGAATACACAGGACCACGATGGATCATAGCATCATTGTATAATCATACCAGTGTGTTATTTGCAAACTGTTAATAAAGTATTCAATCAATCAAATTGACATTTGACTTGAAAGTTTGCGGGAGGGGCCAGTTTAGCAAACAATGCCACAAATCATGAACTGATTTGGCCCAAATTCTAATGACACACTGTGAGAGGCTTCTAAACAACGCAGAGCTAAAACGGATTTCACTTCCACACATACTGTAAGTCGTGCCACAAATGTTACAAATGTCACTGTTTGTTGCGACCGCAGGGTCACAGTTGAGTATGTAAACCGCCACATCCTGTCAGTAGGTCCGCGATTCTGCGATTCCACGATTCCGTAACACCTCAATGTCTATGGCTGACCTCAATGCCTATGGCTGACCTGCCCATATACAGTATGGAGGCTGACCTGCCCATATATGGATATGGATGACTCATTCTGACATCAGGATGACTCCCATATCTGTCCCTATGTGACAATGACCGTCAAACAGGGTTTACTCTGTTGTCTGTTGATTCACAAAGGTTTGGGCGGGGCCTATTTCTTACAACAACAAAAAAAGTCATATATCATGAACGCAACATCCAGTCATGCCCAAATTGGAAGCATTATGTTAAGGGGCGCTTTCACTTCTGCCATTAGAGGGCGTCACAAACAAAAAACTCTATTTCCCCCTGCAGCTTCCTTGTGTCCTGAGTCCTGGCGGCTGCCCCCCAAGTCTGACACAGCCTTAGGTAGGCAACCTGACCTGGCGGAGATCTGCATACTTTTCTAGATTTTATGGTCCCACTCACATAGATTACTAATGCTTCTTCATTTGATATGTTCTTCAGAAATACGTATATATGGTATTATAATTAGTGTCCACTGAACATTAACGAGTTAATCATTCTTATGATAAGTATGACATCATTTTGTAGGCAGAGGAGAATTTCTGCCCCCAGTTTCCGTGAATCTTTTTACTATTTTTACTATTTACACATTTTTCTTCTCTTTGTTGTTGAAAGGAAAGTGTTAGAATTATACTTTAGTCGTTATTTTTGTCTCGGATCTGTTGAAATAGCGAGGGACAGAAAAAGCTCTGGGGGCAGAGTTCTCCTCTGCCTACAAAATGATGTCACGGCTTAAAAGCCCCATAGAGTCTTTGTTCATAAACAGAGATCTCCTCATCTTTGCAGCTCTTTAGTAAACAGGAAATACATTTCAGTTTGGGATACCAAATACCAACGATACCAAATACCAATCAGGAAAGATTTTTTGTTTCATCACTTCTAATTTCACTTGATTATCCAGTATACTGTATGAGTTCTCTCTTCCGATAGATACATTTGTTTCTGTCCTGAAAATGTATTTTCCGTTTCACAAAGAGCTTGAGAGATGGGGAGACCCTGTTACTGAACTCTCTAGTATTGATTGCAATCAGAATAGAGCTGTTTATTTTAACACACAAACACACACACGCGTGCACATGCACAGTCGCGCACACAGTCACGCACACAAATCACTTAAAACACAAAAGCCCTGTTGATTGCTGATCCATTGAAACAGAGCTCATTCAATACATTCACCTATACTATTTCTACAGTGAAAAGGCAAGATGCCTCCTCCACACTCCAAACCTCAAATGAACTCCAGAATTAATGAGCATCTCTGAAACTGAATGGATGCTGCTTGGCACACAGTGTGCATCATGTGCATGTGGTTGGTATTCATCTGCCAAACATATCTAGGTTTTGCCTCTTTAACCAAACAGTAGGGGGTAAGTGCATGGGGAGGAGGGAGGGGTGCTCATTTGAAACCCATTTCTACAAGATGGTGTCCCCAATTTGAGACGGAATCAGTTTAGGATGTGGTAATGAACAAATATGCGAGTCTACAGCTTTTAACAGTCTAGCACCAGTAAGACGCAGAGGTCGCGCCATCTGTCTTGGCAGGGGAAGTAGCTAAGAACATAGGCAAAAATCTGAGCTATCCATGTGCAAAAGTTGGAGTCTGTAGAATCAACCGTGTGCTGTGAGACCCCAGACACGCTTACTCAGTTGACATCATACATACGATCCCTTTTATGCCCATATGGAGATCCCTGTCTGTAGAACCAGCACTGCATGGTTAGACTGACATGTATAGTCTATAGCGAAGGTGTTCAAGAGGGGGTCCGGAATTACTACAGGGGGTCCTCCAAATCTTTGGGTGATAGGAAAAAAAAATATTCTTTTTATATGAACCACTTGAACCCTAGTGTCCTTATTCTGAGAACCAAAAATAGCATATCTACAAACTCACAACGCCTTGCAGCGAGGCGATGAGAGCTTGTAGATCATGCAGTGAGTGTGAAAGTCTGTCTCTACTGCTGATAACCTGTAAGCCATCATGCACTTCCCATTTCCCTTTTACAGTTACAGTAGTTAACATACTTCCTGCAGAGGCCAAAGCACTTCCTTTGCCCAACTTGAACTGAGGCTTTCAATAAGCTTATCTTCTCAACACATGTAGTTTTTGTCTACTGATATTCTCAAAATATGGATGGCAGTTTAAACGTAGCTAACCAAGCACTCCTTTATACTTACAGAAGACAGACTGGAGTAAAGCATCCTGCCAAGGCTACCTGGCACACGGTAACATTGCATTTAATGAACTCACTGGTATAAACTCAGAGCTGTTCTCTGGCAGCCCACACATCCCCTGATACCTCGTGCTCCTTGAAGACGTTCTGAGGAAACCTGCCCTGTTCTTCCATATAGGATGCAGGCCACTTATGACTTATTTTTTCTGCATTTTTAGAATTCAGTTTTTTAATGAATATTGCACTGCACTGATAATACATATCTTATACAATGCAAGAATTATAGATAAATACACAGACAGACAACAGACAGACAGACAGACAGACAGACAGACAGACAGACAGACAGACAGACAGACAGACAGACAGACAGACAGACAGACAGACAGACAGATAGAAAGACAAACAAACAAGATATTTTACATTGTTCATTCATAACTTGTGTATACCCCATTCATAAATGTATATGTATATAATTATTTAGACATTATCATAGAACACTGGAACGCTCCCACTGTTCACAGTCAGCTGCTGCAGTCCTCACATCAGACCATGATGTCCATCCTGCTTCTTTTCTTTCTTTCTCAATAGTATACGCCTCCATGGTGGTCTTTGTCTTCCTTTTCATCTTTTCCCTTCTGGTGCCCATGTCATTGTTGCTATGTTGCAGTTGTTGTTGTTGTTGTGGTCCTGCCGTAGTATGTGTCCAATCATCTTCCATCTACACAGCTTCACTTCCTCACTCAGCAGTTTCATCTCAGCTCTTTCTAGTAGCTCTTCAGTAGGCCAACTGACATGTTCTTGACAATGTATAGGTATTAGGCCTACAGAACTCTCTGCGCATTTATGTTATTATTATGTTATCAATACAATTTTAATTTTGAGTATGCCGGTTCACTTTTTTGGTTACATAATGGCTACCCTCTAAACATTTATGAAAAGTATGCGTGTGAAGGTCCATTCGCATCAACGTAGCTGTGAGTGTTAATTCAACTCGAGTGACGTGTACACTTGTACACTCAGAGTTTCAAATGTATGAATTAACGATGAGGATTGTACTGTGTATCTCTCAAACTGTCTTAAGTTCAGAGGAAGAGATAATATAATAGATACTACGTTACTTTATTATTTCATGTTGATGTGACCTGTCATATAGGAGTTGCATATCTAGTGCACATCTTCAGCCTCTGAGTGATCATGTGAGACCCTGTTGAGCATCCTCGGAATGGAGATGCCTTTCATTTTTTAGACCATCAGGAGATGAAGGCTTCCAGTGAACAAGAGCCACAAGCAGCACGACAGCAAATTCTGGTTAGCGAACATCCTCAGATGAAAGAATAGTCAAAGTTTGTCTACAGTATGAAATTGCTGATGTTATCTGTTAACCGTGTTAGAAGTGCTGAGGTTGCTCAGCCCCAGGATCTATTGTCGTTATGGGGGGTTATAAATACTATAGTTTGTAAGATGATGCAGGATAGTGTTATCTCAAAGGCTAACCCTAGCTGTGCTCACCAACAGCCTGGCTGTCCTGACAGGTCTAGGTGGTTCTCCAATGGTGAGGACAAGTCTGCCTTGATGGAAGTGTTTTATTCATGGGCAGGTGGTCACTTCCTCCTAATTCTTTATTGCTTGTCTGTGCATCAGTAAAAAAAGAAGAAAAAAATCTAATGACTGCCAAAAGTACTTTTTTCTATTAATTACTCACCCCATGGAGACTTGAGTTCAATGATATTATTATTATTTTTTTTGTTGCATTCCTAAGACAATAATTTGATTACAATAAAAGTACCCCCATTGATTCCCCTGCAGGGGCAACCACACCATAAAAATATTATTGAACTCAAGTCTCCATGGTGTGAGTAATCAATAGGAAAAAAAAGTAATTTTGGGGGTGAACTACTCCTTTAAGCCGCAGCCAGGACAAGGAAGCATTTTTGAGAGATTTGATGGCATCAAACATAAAAAACACATGAGTGAGTTAGTTTTAAGTGAAAGCTTATCCCTGACTCTTACTTCACTCTGCCATCTATACAGTATAGCTGGTGATGTTATTGAGTGAGCTTTGCTACCCTTTGCTTGCATGCATGCAAAGTGGAGCAATTACATGTTTTAAGGGCCAGCCGCAGAGACATGCAAGTGATGCAACCTTCCATGTATAATGAAATCTACCTTGAGTTAGCGATGAATAAGTGATTAATTAGTTTAAACCTTAATTTCTGTATCATTTAAGATATTTAGGAAAATGTTGCAGAGTGACAGTTCCATAATATACAGTGAAACGTATAATGGCGATAAACCATCTTTTTTCTGTCTTAACATGAAGCTTGCAGCCTAGCATTTTAACCAGGATTACAGAGGATTCCATGGGGGATTTCAGAACACAAATTGCAGGTAGAGATTAATGCTGGCCAAGGCATTATCAGCACAATCCCTACAATTAAATGTAAAAATGTCACCTGTAGATTACAGGACTATCTGAATCCTCCATGCAGTGGAACACATACCCTCAACAAGGGTCAGTTGAAATTGATTTATTTGAGTGGGTATTGATCCACCACTAGTACATCAATCTGATGCATTGTGTAACACTGTCAGGAAAATCAACGGTCTGCCTAGCTTGTTTTTTGGTTCTGGCTTATCAAAGCTGATGAAGTCATTCATTTAGGGATGTTAGGAAGACACATCTGTTCTCCCTGACCACAACCTTTTCCCTCATGTTGACCAAACTACTGAATTGCAGCAGAAGGGAGGACCCCCCACCAGAATATGCACCCAGCTGGGGTCAGAGGTCTTGGCCTCATACTGACCAGAGGCGGGGAGTGTCAACAGAGGACTCTGTCCATCTGCAATCAGAAATCAATGTGACGGATCGAGTTACAGCTCCCCGAGCTCCCTCCCTGACTTCTATACTGCTGGGCTTGCCTTGTGGGCAATGAGAGTGTGCTGTTTCTATAAGGTTTCCGCTCTGTCCGTGATTGTGTTTTCCGTCCACCTGAGATGATCTATCGTCCTGACCACATTCAACCTAGCACCCCTATTATGTATGTAGGTGTGTGTGTATATACCGGTATATTATATAGACAGGGGAACTTCAGTTTTCAGCTTAACCCAGCTGAGTGCTGCCTACAGAGGAGCGCAGAGGAGGGAGCAGTTAGGGGTTAGGTGTTAGGTGTCTTGCTCAGGGACACTTCGACACATTGCTGAGAGCTGGAATCATACCTGCGGGACCTCCGGAGTCCTATAGGCTGGCTCACTAAACATTCAGTAATGGCCGCCCTGTGTGTGTGAGATATACACACGCACGCACGCACGCACGCACGCACGCACGCACGCACGCACACACACACACACACACACACACACACACACACACACACACACACACACACACACACACACACACACACATTGTATAATAATTATCAAAACGTGTTGTGATCTTGTAGATGGGCTAGTTATAATTGACAACATATAAAATAGGAGGTCTTTGATGGCTAAGCAGTGATTTGGTATTTGGTCTACTGATGATGGACACACGCCTAAAGACTAATGTATCATGTCTCACAGGAGTGGGTTGGTTTATATCCGTACTCGTCCCATTGTATTTGTAAGGATGGAATGGAATATGGAATATGGCTGTCAACAGAGGATGGATTGGGGGAGGAGCAGAGGACTGAGTCACCTCTTTGTACCCATAATCTATCTCTATTTCCTCTGTCACCACGAGGCTGCATGAAGACACTTTATGACCCTTTGACCTTAGCTCCTTCGTTCTGGGCTGTCTTCAAAAGACCCTCTGACTGAAATGTATTCCCACTCGAGGCCATTACGCTTTTATTGCCCTGTTTTTCACTTCCTTTGGAAATAATACTTACTGAATTGATCACCAAGTGTTGAGTAAAAGCCTGATTTATGCGTTGGTGACAAAGTGTCGATGCACCACTTGAAAGATTGTTGACAAAAAGTGTCTATATTTGTTTCAGTTGAAAATACACATTTTCTTTATAAGCATTGTCATTCATTCTCTGAACAGCTAATCTCTGGCAGCGTTGGTCCGATCAGCATGAAACTCCCAGACATAGGCCAAATTCATCAAATCTACCTGATGGTAGCAGTATAACAGATAACTCTTGAACAATCGGTTGTACAATCAAAGCAACATTTTCCCTGGATTCCTCGGATCAGGACTTAACTCCCCAAATTCAAAACACAGTTTTTGCAACTACTCCTACAGACTTTATCCAAAACTCACGCAACTTGATACACATTGTCTATGAAGTCATGTGATCAAGCTATATCATTCAGATTTTTTAGATTCCATCCTGATTGGCTACCAAAATGGTCAGGCCCTTTGTAGGCAACCCGGCCCTGTGACCATTTCCAGTTTCGCTGCAGTTGTAAGTCATGTAATGTCTCTGTCAAAGGAACTCTTTGTTGTTCTAAGAGAAATCTGAGCATTTCTTTCATCCAAACTGAAGTGTTTGCTATTATGGAACAAAACATTAACCATTATTTGCTTGAAAGAAAACGAGTGACATTAAAGCTTTATCTACCATTTTATTGTGCTTTTGTAAATGCATTTCAAATAAATAGTACTGGAAGTGTTTGATTTAATGGTGTCATTGTACAAGCATTGACAGTAGTCAACATTTCAGTGCTTGCAAACTGGCACACTTAAAAGTGACACATCCATTATTAATATCATTAGCTGCAGCTGTGTTGCTTACATCACAGTGAACTAAAGTTCAGCCTATTATATTTTTAATCTCCTGTAGTTTAGGATGACAGATCTTTTAACCAGGATGATGCACTGGTGGGGGGGGGGGGGGGTAATTAATGTCCCATTTAAATGCAACATAAACCAAACTTCATGTACAGTATTTCTAATGCACAATCAAATCCCCCGCAGCCAAAGAGGCAGGAGGAAGCGTGGGAGAACAGAATGACCTCATCGTCTTCTCCACTCTCCGAACAAAAGATAATGTTATCTGAGTCATTCATTACTGAGCTCCCCAATATCCCACGTCAGATTGTGTTAGCTTTGTCCTCCCTTGCAGCAGCAGGACACAGTCAAATCCTGAGCGCTAATTTAACTCTGAACATGTGAAAAACATTGTTAAAAAACTGCTTTGACCAGATATCGTTACATTTATTATACACTGAGGAGCCATGATGAGACATATAGTCATTCTTGCCCACGTAACCTCAAGTGACAAGCAACCATTGGCACTGTTGCAGCCACTGATTAAGATTACACTTTATTATCTATTTTGAGTTGGCAGTGCACAGTTTACCCTGTAATTATGCATTCACAGAGAAGAAGAGGAGGCTAACATATGGGGATCTTTGCAGGTGTGTGTGTGTGTGTGTGTGTGTGTGTGTGCGTGCGTGCGTGCGTGCGTGCGTGCGTGCGTGCGCGTGTGCGTGCGTGGGTGCATGTGTGCGTGTATGTGTGTAGGCTATACTGTACTTCATCATATGACAGTGTTGCATGCTGAAAATAGCAGATCTAAGCTCACAAGTATATACTGTACCGCAACCAGGCTGAGCTCACACAATAAGCGGCTATTAATGTGATCACATTGGTTCATCAGTCTCCTCTGGCTCAGACTTTCTCTTCTACCTATTGATCCGTAGATTCCACTCTGTCTTCCAACATTTCTTCAACAGCAGTGCAGGCTTAATGTTGACATTGTGCCAATCTGACACATCCCTGCATGCTTGCATTCATAAAATCCCTTCCCAAACTAAAGTTGAACTTCTAATGCACAGAGCTTAGTTGTCCTCAGCAGCCCACTGCTTACAGCATGAAACCAGGTATCTACCTGTAATGTTTGTTACACTGCAGTGTCACGCACACGCGCGCACACACACTGGTGGCACCACCTGGGTAAGCTTTACATGGCTCCTGACTCATTCATTTGTCATTTGACTTGCTCTACTCTCGCTCTGTGCTGCGCCAGAAAGGATGTTGGACACCGGCCAAAAGAATTCTAAGGGAAGGGAAGGTTATTGATGTAATGAGAGACTGATACTAGTGGCATATCATTCATTGGTGATGAAAGCTGAAAGTCCCTGAGTTCCACATCTATTACGCATTGTTTAATGATTTACGTACTTTTACCCTGGTTTTAAAGCCTTTGTCGAAGCTGCTGGAATGTTTGAATCAACGTGGGTGGCGTTAATCATGACACAAAGTTGAGAACAAAACTAGAAAGGTGTGCTCCTCAGGGCACAGCTAGGTCCCTGCAAAATGTGTAAGGCAGTCATAGCCAACTGGAAAGGAATCTGAAACATCTGACTGATACAATGTAATCACATGACCTCAGAGATAATGTGTGCCAATGTGGGTGAGGTTTCGACAACATCTGTAGTAGTAGCAAAAAGTGTGTTTTTAAGACCAGTAAGACTCCCTAATCGGGAGATAAGCGACCGTAGGTCACTTATCTCCACAAATAGGGCAAACATTTTTTATTCCATAAACTTCCTGATCCATGTTGATGACATGAGTGTAGACATACTGTGTAGTGATTTTCGGGCCAAAACTGTAGGAGCAGTGGCCAAAAATGTGTTTTAAAAATCGGCCTGTAGGTGGCGCTAGAAGAGGGCCATGTGAGAAATGAGGGGTGGGCTGTCCGCGTTGCCTTGGCGGAGGAATAGGTACTGGCCCCGGCTCTCCCGGACGCTCCTAGCCTGAGTTACGGCATTTTATGTGAGCTGCAGTGGCAGGGGGTCCTCCACTGGGGGCGCCACCACTTTTGCATCCGTTCTGGAGCACCAGGAGTGGGTGGTCCCCAGGAATTCCCCGTGAGCAGCTCCGTTGGGGTGGTCATTTGGTCATTTTTGCACATTTGGTATTTTTTTTACACCTGGGGGTCCCCCAGGGACCTGGGGGTCCCTGGAACTCCGGGGGTCCTTGGAGGTTGTAGTTTGGCAGGCAAGGAGTTTGTGTGGAAATTTTGGCATGGATCGGGCCAACGGTGGCCGAGATATGAGCAGGCCAAAAGTGTGACGTGTGAGGTGTGACGGACTGACGTGTGACGTGTGACGGACTGACGCACGGACACCTCGAGCAGCTTTCTGTAGTAAGATGCGACCTACGGTCGCAAAAATGCTAAATGCGAAGGGGCCTGTTATAGCGGCACTATGAGGCTGATTCGAAAGATTTGGGGCACAGGTTCTTCCTTGGACTGTTGAGAGCTTACGTTCAATGTTTCACGCCAACAGAGATTACCTGTTCATAGACACATGGGAGGACAGGAGCGAAAACATATTCTCTGGTCTTCAGCCATATGGCCTTTGGTTGTCCGGCTTGGCAGAGACAATTACTGGCACACAAGTGGGATGAGTCTGAAACAAAGGATAAAGGCTCACTGCATCTTCTGGTTCGACTCTACATCTCTGAGCTACAGTAACACAAGTTTAATCACATATGTTAGAGTGCTTATCTCATCCACAAAGCTTAGAGTGCTGTGTGCCAATATTGCTGATTTCCGGAAGTGGAGGACATTGGAGCATTATTTGAAAAACATGAAACAAACCTATTGGTGTTGATGCATGCACTACAGTATGACTGCTATGGGACTCGGGGAAGTAGTATTGTACAATACAGTATACTAGATATGGAGAGAGCGAAAAAGAGAGAGAGAGAGAGAGAGAGAGAGAGAGAGAGAGAATGAGGATGTCTATAACCTGGCTGTTTTCTTTAGACTTTTCAGTATGGAAATACGGAAATAATCTGTATGCACACGTGCATGCGTGCGTGCGTGCGTGCGTGCGTGCGTGCGTGCGTGCGTGCGTGTGTGCGTGTGTGTGTGTGTGCGTGCGTGCGTGTGTGTGTGTGTGTGTGTGTGTGCACGCGTGTGCAAATTCAGGGATACAGTAGTGAATGAATCCACATTCTCCACAGGATTTGTTTTCTCTATCAGAGCAGAGTGCTTGGGATTATATTGGTGAATGCTCTGAGCTTTTCCTTTATTAATGGATGTACTACACCAAAACATTTCACAAGATCAAACTGCTGGTCAGTTTTAGCCTCAGTACACTCCAAATTGAAAAAGGTGCCATCGCCCATTTTTTCAGCGGCGAATTCCACTGACATTCCTCTGACTGCTTTACAACAGTGGACTCTCTCAGCAGTAGCAAACACAGACAGTGTCCTGCAACAACAAGTCTTAAATGTATGCTGTGTTTGTAGAGAAAACAAAGAGGAGACCTCCTTACACACTGAGGGTGTGGTGGTAGACACGCCGTTACAGCCCAACACATAATGTGCTCCATGTGCTTGAAACTTGACACACTGCGCATGGAGGCACAACAGGATGGAGCGCCGAGCTCGCTGATGATGGAGGACTCCCTGGTATCCCATCAAAACAGCAACCCACTGCCTGAGTGCTTGACGTCCATTCCCCTCCCCCAGTCTCAGTGCCCCAGTGCCCAGCCTCCACTCCATAAACTAACAAACCAGCAGGACAATTCTCCAGACCAGTGGTTCTCAAACTTTTTCATGTCAAGGACTCCTAAATTGACACTTACTAGGCCACGGACCCCCATTTGAAAAGATATGCCAGGGACTGCCATAAGAGAATAGTTTTATGTCTCTAGAAATTCTCAACCATTTTAATTTCAAGGACCCCCAGTTTGAAATGCATTAGCTACGTACCCCTATGTAATGGCATTTTTTATCTCTGGGACCCCAATATTGTAAAATCAGTGTTAATTTAACTCTGAGAGTGTACAAATTTCGTTCCATTTGTATGCTCTCTGAGTTACAGACCTATAAGGGTCCATTTAGTTCCTAACTATCCATCATTTAGCTGGGGACCCCCTGGAACTCTCTCAAGGATGAGAATCAATGCTCCCAAACAGACAGCAAGAGCTGTCTGTTTGGGCTTCGCACACTGCAGGAATATTGTCATGTTAAATGGCAGGAATTCCCCTTGTGTACTACATTTATGTACTGCATGTCTGCACGGAGCCACGGACCACCACTGTCTTGGCAGGAAAGAACATAATTGGGTGTTATGGATATGTTTTAGGGACACAGTCACACGTGGAGGCAGGCCAGTATGACAGACAACAGTCCCATCCCCTGCAATTTTCACTGTGGTAAAACTGACCATATACAATGTAGGTCTCATATTCCCACCCATAAGGACGCATATTTTAAATGCAGCGCTGAGGATCTAGGGAAATGTAAGACCAATCTAATAGTAAATACCCCAAATTCTTTCCACGGATGCAATTATACATATTTCCTATGTATTATTTCTGTACATCTGTCTGAATAAGCAATATAATCACCACTCTGAAGGCTAAGAAGGAGGTATCAATTGGCCAAACAAGACAAGGTTGTCCCATAACCCAACAGATCCATTGGCCTAGTCCCACATGGATGTGTCCTAATTAGAAACAGGCTGGCTGGATCAGGTGCCAAATGTGGAAGATGTATTATAGAATTGTGAACCATTATGCATTATGGTGTGCCTTGTCTCAATAAGAAAGGAATGATAATGGTCGTCAGATTATTCTAAGAATTGTAAAGGACGCCTCAGTATTTTCCCCCATGAGCATAATGCTATATTTATACAATATTCTGTATAGATATTGATATCTGCTAAATGGTCAATTGTAAATAATATATTAACAAGAGTGAAACGGACGCTTCAGCAACGCGTCAGTGTGATGAGGTTTCGGTACCCAGCGTTGGTCAATTTATTGCATGAGTGAAACAGACTCTCTCTCTCTCCCTCCCCATTTCACACTCACTCCACCCCCTTCCCCACCCCTTCCTCTCTCTCTCTCACTGATCAAGCTCCCCCAGGTGAAATGGTCTCTCTCTCTCTCTCTCTCTTTCTCTTACTTTTTCCTCCCTCCTCCCTGCAGCCTGAGTCTGCTGCTTGCTATGTGTTGAAATCAAAAGTCCTGACCTGTATGACTGCACCGTTGAGTCAACTTTCTCTCTGCTGGTATTCTTTCTGGTGTGCGTCTACACTACAGCATATACTAAGAGGAGAACACAGCAGTCTTAATTGAGTGAGAGTTCACAAAATGTAAGAAATTAAATCATCAATTAAAATCTTGAATTAGGGAAAAGTGAAGAATCTGCCTTCTCATTCCCTGCATACGCCAAGTGTGCATTTTGAGATCTATTGGTCCACCCACTGAGGAGAGAAATGAGAGCATTTCCACCCAAAGCAGTCTTAATTGAGTGAGAGTTCACAAAAATGCTTACAAACATCTTACATTTGGGAAAGGTGAAAAGTCAGCCTCCTCGCTCCCTTCATAATGTCAATGTCCAATGTCCATGTGAAAGTTCATATCATTTGGTCAACTACTTAGGTGAAAAATTCGGACAGTCGGACAGATGGAAGGAGAGACTGAGGTTTCATCATTTCATTTTATGGCAGAAATAGTAGGATAGCTGAGTGGTGGTTAAGGTGCTTACCACTTGATTCCTAGCAGTGAGTCCTGAGTTTGATTCCCAATCAAGGTGGACCTTTGCTGCATTTCACTCCCAGACTGTACTAATGAATAAAGACAGAACCTCCCTCCCCCTTATAAGATATAAAGAACAGTCTAACAGATTTGTGTGTGCGTGGCGTGCATACATGTGTTTCTGTGGCACTAGCTCAGTGCAGGAATGGCGCCATGCTTGAACTCATGGCCACAGCTCCAGATGTGTGTTCTACACAGCTCCACACACCCATGTGTATGAGGAGAAACTTTGTAGAGCAGTGTTCCCCAAACAATGGGTCGGGACCCACCCATTTTTATGGGTCGCAAGTGTTATCCTTTTATCTTTCTCTCTCTCCTTTTTTTACGTTTCCCACAAACGAGTTACAAAAATCAAATACAAAATACTGTTCTTGGGAAATGTACAGCCAGAGCAGAACCTTTGCTCCAAATTATTTTGCCTGTTATAGCGCCTGCAGGACTCAGGAGGAAGACTTTTGCTAAATACATTTCTCCTACAGATTTTGTCCAAACATCACGCCAATCGGTACACATTATCTCTATATAGTCATATGGATCTGTCCGATATTTCATATTCCATCCTGATTGGCTAACTTCGGCTCCTTTTGAGACGTTTTTGAACAAAATGCCTCAAATCATGAATGCAGCGTCCAATTGCACTGAAAAATTGCTGTCCCACGTGCTCTGAGGAGCAAATTGTTCTAGTTCATAACGTATTTTGAGTTTGGGTCCCAGGGAGACACCACGTGTATCTGTTGGGTCTTGAGCTGAAACGTTTGGGAACCCATGTTGTAGATGGACAGAGAGAGAGGGGGGACTACTGTGGCCTCTGTGGGGAATTGAAATGTGATATGTTATTCAGCTGGCATCAGTAAGACCTAATATATTTTAATTATTTCTATAAATCTTTCAAACACCAAGCCTGCAAATTCATCACGTCTCACATTTTTGGGAATATGGTGACGTAATGTGCCATACTGTAAATGACTTGACATATAAAGCAAGTGGGAACGGGGTTTATGGCACTGGAGCACACCCTTTTTATTAACTCTCCTCATTTATTAGGGTAAATATTGCTGATTACATTATGCAATTACCAGTGCTGTAGAAGGCACAGATTAGTATTGTTGTCCAAAAGAGAAGCGCAATTGTGCAATCTATTGTTTAAGTCACTGGTTAAAACATCAGGGTCCTCATAGTTAAATTAGCACTGATTTTATAGAATAAATCGGGGTCCCAAAGATTATTTTTTTTAAAGTGTATCAAATGAGGGTCTGTGAACCAACCCTAACCCTGACCTCACAATAACCTAATGCTTGGAATAATGGGATGTCGGAATTATGAGCGGACCCCGTGTGGAACAGACCATAACTGTCTGGCTGATTAAAATGCACAACTGACAATATGCTGCCACCTTGCATTAGCACTGGGTCAATGTTCATAACGCAAATAGTCTGCTTGTTTACTGGATGGTAATAATGGACATTTAATTTGAAATAAGAATGTATATACATGCATGTCAATGTCAAGACTCCTTTAGTAGCTGTATGTAGTTCAATGATGAGCTAAATGATAATGTTCACATTTTCTCTGATGTTTCTAATAATATTAGCAATGTGGTTTATGAAAGGGGACCATTATCTAATAACAAGACACTACCACATAATATTTATTTGGTTTACTGTATAGTGGGAGAATTGCTAACATAGCTGAGTTGTGTATAACAAAAGAAGAAAGTGCTGTACAGTATGGGTTCAATAGCTCATGCAACAGGTGCTACGTGGAACAGGTATAGCCTGCCAAAATAATTTAAATAGTGCACAAAAATCTAGAATGGAAGACAATTAACGAAAGAATAACCAAGGCACTCTGTCTTCAGGTGACAAACTTTAGTTAATTTATTTTCTGAGCAAGGAAACATGAGCTGTTATTAGCATAGTAGCTGCGTCATCTGAGCTGAGTAGTTCGCTGTATGCATGGTAGCATGAACTGCACTGTGATTGGTCTACTTGTGTGGAGACATACAGAGATACAGTGATGCAGAGATACAGACAAACCTTGTTCTAGATGACTGGCTGGCCCCTTTGGCGCCACGCTGTAAAAAATAACTTAAATCTAGAGAAAGTAATGTTCACACCCTGTGTTCTTTTTCACCCTACATGTGTGGGAGGGGGCTTCGAGTTTTACACTGAGGGCAGGATATAAACGTCTTGCGTCAATAAATCTTCTTGGTCACACCCAAATAAACTTATAAGAGAAGCAGTAAAAACAAAAAGGCCTGATAGCTCACTAAACTCATAAGGAGCATGCTGAGCTAATTGTTTTTCATCTTTTTCAAATGGTTGCCACTGCCTCTTACAGTATATTTCCATCCCTGTAAACTAAGAGAAGCTCGAGAGTTGAGTCATCAGTTTAATATAACGCTTTTATATTTATAGGCTAGCTAAAACTGTTATATTGATTGTTATTCATAACCATAGATTAGTCACCGGTATTGTGAATTGATCACAGCTCTATTGTATTTTATACATGTACACATGTTGTAATTGCCCCATCTATCAGAGAAAAACATTCAAGCCCAGATAGAAGGAATTTCAAGATGGCTCTATATCATGAAGTGTGTTGAAAGGCACACTGCGTTTTTTATTCTTTTATATTTATAGCTAAAACGGTTATATTGTTATTCACAGTGAGTGGTTGTTTTTCAAAAAGATGGTCATAACCCTCGAACCATATGCCATCATAACTTTATATTTTATGGAACGGCTCTGCAAGAAGCTATAGACATCAATGACGTCATAGACAGCTGACCTCATATACCTTAACTACATGATGTCATAGGCTGGTCTGTGAAGTCTCTGAGATCCACTTTGGAGTCAAGTTAGAGTTCCACATTGGAGTTATGCCCTTTCTATGTGGAACTTGCATCCACATCATGTCCTAGTTACTTGCGCCAGCAGAGCGCGCAAATACTGAGTTCAGTGATTTTGTATGTGGTGTATCTGTTTGTGTTTACGCCCGTAGCCAATCAGGGGCCAGCATTCTTGGTGACTTCATCATTAACAGCCAATGAGGGACCAGCATTCTTGGTGACGTCACCATCAAGGAGTGCAACCTGATATAAATAACAAGGCGTGCTCTGCTGGCTCACACAAGTAGACCATACAAGGCCACAAGTGCACAAGAAGCAAGTTGGCACCTCGACAGAGGGCAGTCTAGTTTTATTGTACTTTTTGAGCGTTGCTAACCGCTCCTACATCTGTCTTTCTCTGTTTGTATGTACTAACTACACTAGAGGTTTGCACCCGCTTCACCCGTTTTATAACAGGATATTATGATGTCACGTGAAACTTGACCAATCATGGAAATGGGCCCAGGCCATTTATAGTCTGGTTGATGGCCAAAATGTCATGTGAAGCTCATCAATCCACCAATCCTCAAGCTTATCGGACATATGCCCGTTTATGCCCATCTGATTTGCTACAGGCCTATATAGACGTGGCCCTTATACTGTATATGCCTCGATGTTATGTCGGCACCCTTGATGGTGACGTCACCAAGAATGCTAGTGCCTCATTGATGGTGATGATGGTGACGTAATCACCCCGTTGATGACGTCACTCTGTGTTATTTGAAAGGGTTTTCCCATTGGATGACGTAAACGCAGACACACGACACAGACAGACGGACAGAGATTTGGCTAATTTATAGTAAGATGTACCGGTATGTCCCACAAAGCTTGCCATTGGCCAAGCTTCGCGGGATGCTCAAATAAATAAACTCATAAATAGCACAGCTCACTTCACACCCGGTGTGATTATTTTTGTGTCTATTTTAACAATCTACAATAACAATCTACTTTCCTTTTTCCTAAACTATTGCTTGTGGGCTTCAAAATATTGCAACCTTTCTTTTATAGTTTATTCAAAGAAACCAATGTTTTAAAATCACATTAAGAAAATATTAAAGCGATTGCCAATTTTATCATAAAAGATGAACCCATAAACAATCAACTACCCAAGTAAATAACCTAGCTCTGCTTTTTTTTTTTTTTTTTTATATAATAAAGTGTCACCTTTTCAAACCCGAGGACCAATCCTCTTGCCAGTAAATGTCAGCTTTGTGTCAGGACAGCTTGGCCCGGCAACAAAACATCAATTGATTCCAATTGGCAGAATTTCCTTCCCTCAGTAGCCGCTCCGGCCTATCACGGCTCAGCTTAGTGGAACAGAATACTTTCACCCTGGCAACCACTCCACTCTACCTCTCTTCACTGTCAGAACAACACCGTCCGCTCCCTCCGTCAGATGGCCAAAATCACACCCACCGGTGAACTGAAACTGGCCGCTCCTGCAGCACAGAATGAGGTAACCCTGTCCATCCCCCTGGAGCAGGGACGTGCAAAGAATGTTAGAGAGGCAGGGGCTGACATTTCGAAAAGGGCCTTGTGGTGAAAATATTGAAAATAGCAGACCTCCAAGCTCACAACGCTTTGCAGCGCGGCGGGTTGTGAGCTTGGAGGTCGGCTATTTTCGGTACTTCATTCATAACACACTAAGCATAAAAAGGAAATACTGGAGATGTGGTATGGATTTCTGGACAGTGAGGGCAATTCTTTCAACATAAGATGCTGCATTCAAGTTCAGGAGAGTTTGAACAAGGCAAGGCAATTCTCTTGAATGCTGCCTTCGGGGATGGCATGGAAAGGGGTCATTTGCATTTCTTTTACCACAGTAAAAACTGCATTCATGGTCTAGAGAGGGCACTTTTTACAGACGGATAAAAGGGCAGGGGCTCAAGCCCCCTTTGGTGTCTATGTGTGCATGTGCCTGCCCTGGAGGCAGGGCTGCTCTGTGTGTGTGTGTGTGTGTGTGTGTGTGTGTGTGTGTGTGTGTGTGTGTGTGTGTGTGTGTGTGTGTGTGTGTGTGTGTGTGTGTGTGTGTGTGTGTGTGTGCGTTGCGTGCGTGCGTGCGTGCGTGCGTGCGTGCGTGCGTGCGTGTAGTGTGTGTGTGTGTGTGTGTGTGTGTGCGACTGTGCGACTGTGCGTGTGCGTGTGCGTGCGCGTGCGTGCGTGCGTGTGCGTGTAGTTCGTGTAGTTCACTGGACTTTGGAAGCCAGATTAGATGTTGGAGGTTAAGGATGTTTAAAATGTTTATTGGAAGAAAGTGAGATATCAGACAAACTCAGAGCCAGGAGGATCGTGAAAGTCTGAATGCAGTGCCTATATAGCAGATGCTTGTGGGGGAAGTGATATTTGACCCACAGCACGGATGTGGGGGAAAGATACTCCAGACAAGCGTAGGTGGTTCTGTGTGTTTCAATACAGCTGGGTTCAAACATAAACCACACTATTCTTTTTTGGAGGGAGTAAGCCTTTCTAGACGCCACTTTTGCAATACAAAACTATGTACATGTGAAGTGAACAGAGATGAACACACTGCTGGACCCACTAGCCTCCAACTTCCCAAAATACTCTCACACTGACATATACACATATATACACGCACACGCACGCACGCACACACACGCACACGTACATGCATGCACGCACGCACGCACGCACGCACGCACGCACGCACCCACGCACGCACGCACGCACGCACGCACGCACGCACGCACGCACGCACGCACGCACGCACGCACGCACGCACGCACACACACACACACACACACACACACACACACACACACACACACACACACACAGTGTTAATAAAAATCACTTTTAGTTCCACATGCAACACAAACATCAGGTCACCTAGCATTAATTCCCGCTTGTGTCATCTTGAGCAGTTCTATGCAGCACATTTGCATGCACAATGTACTTATTCCAGCTTTTCTGAAATGACGTTGTCATTAGGGGCGGCTGAAAGAAACCAGGAAGACATGTTAATCTTGCCCTGGCCATCTGGTCAAGATTTTCTCTCTTTTCTCTATTTCTGACTCCCCCACCCAAAGAACAAAACCCCCAAATGTCCTTTTGTAATTGCAGAGGTCATCTGGATTTGATTTCCCTCTGCATGTCATTCAGGGAGAAAAACAAAACACAGAATAGTCATTGCAGAGAGAGGGGGTTACCAACCAGTTACAGAATGAGCTTCACACTGTATTACTGTTCACACAGTCCAGTTTTGATACATCAGCAATGGTGCTCCCCTCCCCCGCAATGGATATTGTCACAGGACATTTGAATCTAGACGTTGTTACCCATAGAGCCTAGTTCTTCCACGCGCCAGAGTGGCGCTGCCCCCAATCCCGGCAGAGTAGTTCCGGTGCAGCGCATTGAGTGACCCTGTGTTTCCCTAATAGGAGTCAGGACTGATCGTGGATAGCTACTGGTCTGGGACGTAAGTCGGGACTTGATCACCCCGGCTGGGTCACCTGGGCGAGGGTGTATGATTTTGGTAGACCCAAAACACCCGTCGACCCTGCAGGCTACATCACTGATGATACGTCCCAGTTGCATCCTCGTGATGTTTTTTTTTCATCATCATGTTGAAAGTAGTTGTAGTGGCATTGTGTCACAAGCCCTACAGGGAATTAATTGTATTTAAGTGTAACACTTTAACAACTTTAGCCAAACTGACAACAGCCTACAGTATATATAGTGTTTGCCAAACTATATAGGCCTACAGTAGCTTGAGGAACAGAATATAACAGGGTGTCACTTCTCCATTCAACTCAATTGCTGCCATGTTCTTTTCCGTCACCTTATTACTTTGAATGCTGTGCACGTTCTTGATAGGAATGTGCTGTCAGATTAAATGCTATAGCCTAATCCATAATTTATAAAAAACAATAAATAGGCCTATATTTAAATGCTTTGCAAAGTAAAATAAGATGTAGTGTACAACATAGCTCTTAAGTTATTTTCAGATTTCCGACTTTTATCAAAATAGCCTACCTGAATGTTGACTGAATGATGCTGCTCAAAACAATTACATAACATGGATCAATCATCAAATATAAATTACTTCTACAATGTCAGTTCTTTGCATATTCATAACACCAGTTTTCATTTGTAGCTCATTGTTATTTCTGCTAAAACAGAGTCAAAATAGTTTGTAGGAGAATATGGGTGTCATAATGCTACTATTGTCGAAACACTTGACCTTAATCAGGGTTATGTGTTCTCTCTAAGATTTGAGGTTCATGAACAACATTCCAACACTGGTTATATGAACCTGTAATATACTATATACACCGGCCAGGATTCTACTATATCCTTGTTTGTAAAGGGTTTCTTACCTTTTTTGTTCAATTTGTTCATACAACGAAATAATTTAGTAAAGCGGCATAATATCAGCCAGCCAGACAGACACACTTTCTTATTATATATTATAAGCCTTATTATAGTCTGCAGACACAAAGATTGTCATGAGGATACTTATAATTGAGTCTCTCTTTGTGCTCATGCATTGGCCATGTGGGCTTTACTATAAAGCCAGATTATGGGATGCATGGTCACAGCCACAGAAAGCCACCACTTAAGGGCTAAAGACTAGAGTCAAGATTAACGTCAGGACCTCAGGCCAAAGAGATTTGTATTCACAGACACAACACAGCAATTTAGTAAACACTGAAAGAATTCCTTGAGTAGCAATGGTTAAATCTGTGCAGGAAGATTATGTCACCTCAGCTAATCTGTGCTGTTGAGCATTTTATGGTCCTCCCAAACAACCCTTGTAAACCATCACTAATTTAGTGAACAAACCAGACTTAAAAACTATAACTACAAGCTACTGCAAATGATGAGTAAAATGTTGGATTAGGGTTTGTGGTCTATGTTTCACCACGGTGATCACAGAACATAAGATTAGTGGCCATACAATGGAAGGTAAACCACTTTGGGAAGTCCAGTTTCAGTGCTCTGTGATTTGGGATTCATTGTGAGTTGCATGGGGAAATGTCTGTTTTTAGAGGAATACACAGCCAATCGGGATGCCTGCAGTCATTCTTACAAATGTGTCTTTGATGTCGATGACCAGGAAACCGCTGGAGGATTTGTAATTATGGAACGTTGCTTGTGTAAACAACGGTCACTGGCAGGCACAAGGAGTTAAGCCTGATTTACTCGTAGCATGCCGTAAATAGCAGATATACAAGAACAAGATCACATCGAGTCACATTCAGACGCGTTGTGATCTTGTAGATCTGCTATTTAGGCTATGAGCATGCATGACACCGGCCCATGAAACCACTGTTAGTCATACCATACCAACACTGGCAGCACCATAAAACAAACCATTCCTTCAATGGGGTTGTCCATCGTGCAATCACAGAACAGGAGAGGCAACATCATCAGGCTAATTTAGCTGCTGAGATCCTTTTGTATTAACCACATGAACCCTAGCGCATGGACAGATTAACCCTGGCGAGGGCCCCTGGCCGATAATTTTTTAGGGGCCCCCCACCCTCCACCATAACCCCCCCTCCCTCCCGGCGCGCACTACCCAGCTCGGATTTTAAGCCATGATGATCATCTGTGGGCCAAGAAGGCACCTGTAGACAACAGAGGTGGGGCCCACATATTTGATTTTTAATTAACATATACATTTAATTTTACTAAATTGTCAATGACCACGCGGCCCAGTTCCCCCCAAGGGCCCCTGAGAGCCAAGGGCCCCTGGCAACGGCCCCACCGGCCCAATGGTTAATACAGCCCTGCAGAGCGTCGCTATATTCTTGGCCATGTCATAATAGTCAAACATTCAGTGAAAATACTATATATGTGTTTAAGTGGTTGATCGGTGAACATGCAACTAATCTTTGACACACTCTGAATAATTACTTATTTTTCAATACTGAAAATAATGCTAGGGATGGTCAGATAGTATTAGATGTCATTATTAAATCTGAGCCATATTTGTTTGCTGCAAGGTTGGAAAAACTATTTAGCGACCACAGTGGTCACTGACCACATCCTTTCTGTTACTGTAGCTAGGATTTAACTGCTGCCAAAAGAATGATGACCTGTATGTTTTATACTATTGTAATTTAGATCTGCAAAGTAACTAGTAACTAAAGTTTTCAAATAAATGTAGTGGAGTAAAAGTACAATATTTGCCTCTGAAATGTAGTGGAGTAGAAGTAAAAGTATTGTAAATTGGAAATACTCAAGTACAGTACAAATACCTCAAAACTGTACTTAAGTACAGTACTTAAGTAAAAGTACTTAGTTATTTTACACCACTGAGTACATGTACTGTACTTGCATGTACACCTAAGCACCCATGTGTGCATATGATGACAAGTGGTTATCACTCTAAAGTCTAAATCATGTGAAAGAATGCCCAACATCTGCTTTTCTCTCTCACAGTACACTGTAATTTATAGTTTCAATGTTTGACAGCTCCTCACACCTTTCAGCTTGTTTGCATCAGAACTGTCGAGAAGAATCCACACAGATGTGTCAAATACTGTTGTTTGTGGCTTGTTTTATGGCATGTTCTTTTCAAGCCCTCGAGCCTTGAGTGCTGGCCTGGGCCTATGCCATGCCTACGAGAGAATGGCCCAGGCCCTATGAACACGTGTTCATGTGGGGCGGCATAGCTCAGGGGTAGAGAAACCGTTATTAGAGCACGAAGGGTTCCCAGTTCGAATCCGGGCTCCCCCTGAGTTACTGTCGAAGAGTCCTTGAGCAAGACTCTGAACCCCTAGTTGCTCCCGGTGAGTAGGTTGGTGCCTTGCATGGTTTCCTCCGCCACTGGTGTATGAATGTGTGTGTGAATGGGTGAATGTAATGCACGATCTATGTAAAGCGCCTTGGATAAAAGCGCTATATAAATGCACCATTTACCATTTATGTTTGAGCAGTGTCCTCCTGGAGAACAAGTGAGAGGACATGAACATTATACTAGCAAATGTTGGTGGTGTTGCCAACTGGGCAGGAAAGCTCAAACACAAACAGTTTTGTGAGACTCATCGCCACTCCAACTGATGCATTTCAGCAGAGGAAACACAGCAGTCTACAGACTAAAGAGACCTTGTTACTCCCACATGTGAGGGAGTGTATGCTCTATGCTGTACGCATAATATCATCGTTGTCGGGTGGAAACCTTGTACGGTATGTCCAAAACCGTTTGTTTTGTATTTATCATTTTTTAAATTATTTAAACTAGTGAAAACAGCCGATCTACAGTAGATCTGCTGTTTTCACTACTTTTGTGCGACGGCCTTGTATGATGAAGCAGGGCTTTGCTTTGCGAGAAAATTTACAAATGTGAAACTTGGAGATACGAGGTTTCTGCCCGACAGTGACGATATGTATGTGTAAAAGAACAATAACAACAAAAGCAAATGTTATGTATTTCTTACTATTTATTACTTTCTTACCTTTTGCTATGTGACTGAGCCAAGGGTAGGTCGATAAGCACTATGCTTCTCCCTATTCCCTTTTTTGGCACCTTGGACACTTTCTCATGTCAAATGGACTCTGTGCCTTGAACTTTTCTTTCTATATTTATTATTATCTTTTGATAATATGCTATGTTCAGATGCACTGATCAGACATTCAATTAATTGTACTGTCCAAAAGTGCTGAAAAATAAAACGAACTGAACAGAATTGTTACCTTTTTTTAAGATAAAAGCTTACATTTTGAACTGTCACACAAATAATGAATCAAACCATATATAACAGTTCCTGATATAATGGAATCTTGTTCACCTGGACCCTTTGGAAATCATTGTTGGATCAATAAACACTTAATAGAGTGAAAGGATTAATAGAGTGAAAGAATGAAACAGCAGGCATTTGCAGATAGGACATTATTCCCAAACCATATCTGCTTTGATTTAGAAGAGAATACTTCTCTTTGCCTGGATCATTACATGATCTCACTTATGTGCTATGAAACTACATCTGCATATAATAGCTGCACAGTTTGTTTGGGGAATTCTGAGGCTGAAATGTGTGAGGGTCAGGGTCCTGTATAGGAAGCATCAAACATAATGTACACAGCATATGTATTATGATCAGCTGGAGATCTCATTGGCATGTGTGGCCAGTGTGGGTGAATGTTTGGCCTGTGAGCATTCTCAGATAAATGCCCCAGGCTATGATCCTATCCCAGTAATCCAGAGTAGAGCAGCCATTGATTGATCCAGCATAAGCAGCAGTGTATTAAAAAGCAGTCGGGGGAGGGTCTGGGTTTTTTCTTGGGTCACTGCTTCTGGTCTCGTTTGAATGGCTTTTGAGAGGGCTTGAAAAACAGCACACACTCATTGACGGGGTGCAGCTGACCATGAATGCACAACATCACAAAATATAATAGTACAAAGCATAACTAATTTATCATCCATGTCCCACTTTCAGGTTTTTATGTTATACCTGAAGAAGCCTTTCAGGCGAAACTTAGGGAATTATGTATACACATTCACTGCTTTTCTTTAGTGCTTTTCTTTTTGGGATATAATTCTTTTGCATTTACTGGTGGGTCTATTTTCCTATTTGTTATACTTTTGAGTAAGTGCCGGTGACTTTTCTTTCCCATTCTGTTGTTGGTGAAAGGTTTTTAAATCTGGAACAGATTTCAACATTTCGTTGTTGTTCTGGCGCGACATACAGGGGACCTTTTGCCTATTGGCTGTCGCGGCCCCCCAGACAATGGGGGAAGGGGGGAAAAGAACTGCATTAGAGCCAATCGCAGGCGAGTTTAACGCTCCTCCAGACTATGGGTTACAAACGGCAACGGGAGTAGAGATGGGATTTATGGCTCTTTGAAGTGAGCCGGATCTCTGGAATCCGTTCCTTTCAAAGAGCCGTTCAAAAGACTGGCTCATTCTAGTTACTATAGTTACTTACTTTGTAGATTTTGATTATAATTACAACAAATAACTTATACAACCCTGTATACATTTATTTCGGACATATATATAGGTACATACCTGCCATTTGAAAATAGCCGATCTACAAGCTCACAATGCGCTTACTTTGTAGATTTTGATTATAATTACAACAAATAACTTATACAACCCTGTATACATTTATTTCTGACATATATATAGGTACATACCTGCCATTTGAAAATAGCCGATCTACAAGCTCACAATGCGTCGCGTTGCCACGCATTGTGAGCTTGTAGATCTGCTATTTTCAAATGATTTTTCTACATTTTATTAATTGGGAAAACCTGTGAAACAGGACATTCTGCATAATGAGTACTTTCTACTATATTTTGATACCCATACTTTTGTACATTTACTCAAGTACATTAACATTCATAAATAAGGATAACGTGCCCACCTAACCCCTCTTCTTTTTGTTGCGGTCCATTTTATGTTGTATTTTCCAAAAAAAGCCTCTTTATTTTATTTTTATTTTATTTCATGTTTTTTTTTATTGTGTTATGTAGGTGGTGGGTGTTTGTGGTGGTGGTGTTTAAAAAAGATGTAAAAAATAAATAAAAAGAAAAGAAAATTATTGCAACTATGGACATAAAATGTGAATTATGAATTGAAATCATTGCAATAAAAAGTATATATATGGGGCTTTTAAACCGTGACATCATTTTGTAGGCAGAGGAGAATCTGCCCCCAGAGCATTTTCTGTCCCTCGCTATTTCAAAAAACAACGACTAAAAAATAACGACTAAAGTATCATTCTAACACTTTCCTTTCAACAACAAAGAGAAGAAAAATGTGTAAATAGTAAAAATAGTAAAAAGATTCACGGAAACTGGGGGCAGAAATTCTCCTCTGCCTACAAAATGATGTCATACTTAACAGCCCCTATATATATATATATATATATATATATAAAAGTACGTTAACAATCCAAACTTCTACTGTGGCAGAGTATTTCCACATTGATTGCAGTATTGATATTTGTACTTATGTAAAGGAATTGCCTACTTTTCCCCACAACTGTTCATTTAGAAAGGAACGGCTCCTTACTGCGAACCGGATCCCATCGTTCATTTCAAAGAGCCGTTCAAAAGACTCGATTCGTTCTCGAACGTCCCATCTCTAAACGGGAGCCAGAGAGAAAAGACTCTGCAGCTGTACATCGGCTATCATTCTTTGTGTTATGCAACCAAATGTTTATTATACAGAGAGAATCATACACGTGTTGGACACGGAATGCAATCGTTCACTCGCCGTTGGACTATTCTGGATGTGTGGCTAACGGCTAACGCTAACGTTAGCTAGCGCTAGCTGCAGGCTAACGCAGGCATGTTATACACAATTACTCATGGAATAAAACGGCGACCCAACTCTATGTTTGCTCTTCTACAAGCTCACAACGCGAGGAGGTTAAGTCTGTCAGAACCGTCAGATTATCTTCTGACTGAAGTTACACAAACACTGATTATGCTACATTTAGCACTGTTAGCCCGACCAATTTAGATAGGGCACGACACGAGTCACGGTGTTGCGCACGTTACGTAATAAATTCACTTCAACCTCGTGTTGAGCAGTTACACCTATTTGCTACGTACGTCTACAAAAACGTTCATATTTCAAAGATAAAGTGCTTACTGAAGTCTCACAGATGTCACAGTATGGTACGCTCAAGCAGAATTACCCGTATCTTTCGTATTGTTTAATAAACAGCATTTTAATCCGATCAGACGTCATTTTCTGTTGTTTTTCAGCCATGCGACCCCATCGGTTGCGAGGTGTACTGCACTTAGATACGTTAATACCTTTTTAGGGAAACGACGACCGATCGGATTAAAATGCTCCTCTTTAAATAATACGATCATTACGGGACATTCTGCTGGAGCGTACCCTATGGTGACATCCGTGAGCCTTCACTAAGCAATTTATCTTTGTAATCTGACCGTTTGTGTAGACGTACGTAGCAAATTGGTTAAACTGCTCAACAGCAGATTGTGTTGAATTCACGGTTGGCGCAGCGTAGCGTCTTTACATTTAGTCCAATAATGCTAATCTACAAAGCAATCCATCATGAATGACAAGCCTATACTATTGTTGCATTTAGGCTCTTTATTAAACTATAAGCCTGTGTTTTATTGCTACACAATAATGGTAAATAAAGTAGTTTATACTCTAAAATAATCCATCCATCCATCCATCCATCTTCAACCGCTTATCCAGCATCGGGTCATGGGGTAACAGTTCCAACTGAGATTTCTAGAGTTCCTTAATAATAATAATTAAAATAAACAATACTAATGATTATAACTATGAAAACCTCCACCGCCTGTCTGTCTGTCTGTCCGTCAGTCTGTCTGTCACGTCACATCACACTTTTTTGCCCCTATCCATGTGAAATTTTCCACACACAATCCTTGTCTGCCAATCCACAACCTCTACCCTTCCAGGGACCCCCGCAGCTCCAGGGACCCCCGCCAAATTTTTTAAAACACATTTTTGAATACTGCTCCTACAGTTTTTGCCCTAAAATCACACAAATCGCTACACAGTATGTCTACACTTATCTCATCGACATGGATCTGTCCCATATAGCGCCACCATCAGGTCGATTTTTTAACACATTTTTGGACCTAAACTTTTTTTTTTCTAATTTTTTTTTTCAAACTTTCTTTTTTTTTCAAAAACATTGTTTTTCAAACTTTTTTTACACTAACTTCAACACACCAATCCACCAGATTTTATATTGACTGTGTGTCAATTCTTGTTAGTTTTCACATTGTAAATGCACTCCAGCTCCTATTGTAGGAAAACAATTATGACCGTGGTTATGATCACTGAGGTGAATATAGCAAGATATCCGTATTATGTTTCATTTCATACTGATAACATTGTGTTGTCCAATCTGTGATCAAAGTTCAAGTTGACATGAATGTGGGCCATGTGGTTGCCGGTGCATACACCAGGAAGTCTCTTTTTCCTTGTTATCTGTTGGCTTAAAATCTGTGGCTTCATGCGGCAGTTTAGGGTCTTGGTCTTAATGACTTTTACAAAAACAAAATGATATATTAAATTAAATCATATATTTGTGGGTTCGCCTGAAAGGCGAGAACACTATGTTATCTTCATTATTATAGAGTGAGTTGAGTTCCACCGCATAGTGAGTTCCATCGCAGACAGTACAAAGGCTCTTAGCTGGAGTATTGGTTGAGCTTCACATGACAGTTAGCACACTGCAGAATATAGTCACGAGCGAGCTCACACTGTTTCGTAGGAACAGTATCTCTAGTTCGGGGGTCTGCAACCCGCGGCTCTAGAGCCGCATATGGCTCTTTAGCACCGCCCTAGTGGCTCCCTGGAGCTTTTTCAAAATTGTATGAAAATGGAAAAAGGTTTCTTTAGGAGTACAGACATGACACAAACATTCTTAACGTTTTCCAATGCTGTAAAAATGTGTAGAATAAATATACAATTTCAACATTCTCTCCAGGATGCGTTGCAGGGAAAATAAACATTTAATCATGAATGCTTATGTATTTGTAGCCTACTTACTTAGTCATTTTGATAGTAGGCTAATATAGCTAATATAGACACTTACTGTTACAGCACGTGTTGCCTTCATTATAAGGCTTATATAAGGCTTTTATTTCTTTGCGGCTCCAGACAGATTTGTTGGTCCAATATGGCTCTTTCAACATTTTGGGTTGCCGACCCCTGCTCTAGTTCTACAATATTCTTGTTGTTTAACAAGTAAATATTGACTGTTCCCAAGGCAGTTATCTCTGATCCAAACATCATTCAACATCACTGTTTTGGTATTGGTTGGCAGAACCAAATAAACATGAAGAATCAGACAACCAGATTTTACTACTATGCACATTCTGAAAACATAAGTACAAGCACTGAGTCACCTTTGAGCATTCTATAGTCATTATCCAGATTCTTTCAGCCTGTTGAGTCAGCTGACTCTGTGTGAGCCCCAGCTGCTAGCATCGGTGGATCCAAGCATCTGTCAGGAGACTCTGCTCAGATGTTTATCACTGCGAGGCCATGGTCTTCTAACTGCAGAAATACAACAGCCAGCCATCCCACGTGCATGACACCGTTTAACTTGAACGTCACTATGGCACCACTACATACAGTAGTAAACCACAGATTCCCTTTGATGTGTGATTCGTCTTTTTTTATGGCTGAGGAAAACCTCAGAGGCAGGGTCCTCCCTTCTCTTATCCAGCTGGCATATGACTTTCAGAACACATTGACCAAAGGCTTGGTGAGCTCACCAGTGAGGAACGCCAGTACACTTGGTGTGAGAATCTGTATAGCGACATTGGTGTACCTGCAATTCATTTACCAAGTGGTGCGTCATGAGAGAGAGAGCAAAGTCAAAGGGCAGTACTGTATGTTGAGCTGCACGTGACTGCTCAACTCTACATGGGAAACACTGAGCTTGCTAACATATAATTAGTTGGTACTATTTTCATTCTGCACAGGCCTCACACTGCACATGGCTGTTTGAACTCTCAGTGCCAGGAAACTCTGAGACTGCGACTTTTGGCTACTACGCTTCAACTTCAACATTAGACTATAGCCAACTTTAGACTAGCCTTCTTGCTGTCAGCAAGGACATATTATCTCACAAATTATTATTCTCCTACTTTTCATTCACTAAGCCTACTCTTCCCAGTCAGTCTTTGCACAACATGGTCATGAAATAATCAAAATATGCACCTCATCATGGAGATTTATGCTGTTACTTTGAGGAAGGTTTCAGTGCACAGTTTATGAAACATTTAAGATTTTGTGCCAACATTTTCCCCATAGGAAAGCAACAACCTACTACACCCATAACAACTGCTTAGCAACAGCGGTATGTCCGATGGCTTTATGATTTGGTCTCACCATGAAATCCAGGCATGACAGAACCATGGGGTGTGAGGAGGAGGAGGAGTAGTGTATAACCTGTCAATCTCTTTCTTAATTTCTTCTATGCAAGCATTCTTGTTCCATGTGTTTGAAAGGGGTTCTCTTGTAGCTTTCTTGTAATGCCTCAAACCTCTGATTAACAGAGGCTGCCTTCTCTATTAATCATACTCTTACTGGACATCTAATGTACTGGCCCTTACTGTGAAGGTGTTGGGGTTTATTGAGCATCTTAAGGTTGGCCGAACGGTCAAGGCTTCAAAGCGTTGTCCGCTAATGGAGTTTTTTGTATTTTATTTACCTCCAAATCATCAAAAGTGTCCGCACAGGATTATTCACTGCATGTGCAAGCCCGGGCAAAAACAATCCAAAAATAAATAAGACTGACAAAAACAAAGTTCCAAATATAGGAAACAACAAATGAAGACACTGCATGTAGCAGGCTAAAACCTTCCATGAAGGCCCTGGCAGCTCTCCCCTGGATGTTGTCCCTGGTTAGCCTCAAGCCGAACTGAACTGTACCTTCACCTGTAGCAGTAGCATGCCTTTTAAACAGGTGAGACAAACCATGACTCAGTCAGTAATTGGTAACTCAATTAACTCAAACACAACTAACCCTGAGTTATCTTACACAATTACTATATACTGTACGTATGTAAAGGAATTCACATGCTACTGACCATGATACTGATATGATACTGACCATGATACTGACATGATACTGACCATGATACTGATATGATACTGACCATGATACTGTCATGATACTGACCATGATACTGATATGATACTGACCATGATACTGTCATGATACTGTCATGATACTGACCATGATACTGTCATGATACTGACCATGATACTGTCATGATACTGACCATGCTATGGAGAAACAATGACCAGTACCTTATAGACATGATGCAGTATCGCTGACCCAGCGGTCCGGGCACCTAGTCTCTAACGTAGGTTCAAGTCCTGATTTTGACGAACTTTGCTGCGATCTTTCCTGTCCTTCTCTACTATAGTATAAACTCTTTAAAAAAAGGTAATTGTAGTATGGGTCTAGTGATCAGTGTTTGCCTTGTAGCCTAATTAAAAAGCATACTGTAAAAGTGAAAATATCGTAAAATACACGTTAGACAAGTTTGTCTTCTGGGTGGGGTGGGGAGGGTGTCTACAATTGATCCATCTGCAAGCTCACAATGTGTTGTGTTGCAACTCGTTGTGACCTTGGCTTGTATATTGGCTATTTTTGGCAAAGATATTCAGAGCCCGAAAACAGGAGGGGCCCTAATATAGAGCCCTGGGGGACTCCGGTCAACAAAGTATAGGGTTTAAGTGGTTAATCTTGCAAGTGTGTCATTATAAACCACACGTCATGCATCTTAATTCACAGCTCAATTTCACCCCACCCTCCCATATTATCCTTTCTGCTCTCAATATGTGTCTTGATTATTAACTTCTTAAGCCCTGTTTTATACATCGTTTTAGTTTTTAGTATTTTTCTTTCTTTCTTTCTTTCTTTTTTTTATGCCAGGTTAAAAGTGGTTTAAAAAAACCTGTGCTCTTCCATGGTTCCTTTATACAGTACATTGTTCTATTACTATTTACTTGAAAAAGGGCAGAAATGAAACAAATTTACACCTGCATTTACCATAGGAGAGTAAATGTAAGGCTAGCACTGTGCCAACAACTAGTGAGTTACGTTGAACAGAGGACTGTCATTCCGGGGACTTTTCAGTGACTTTGAAGTGAAAAGCTGATTTTCCTCTTCCATAAACCCCACGCTGAACATCGTCCAAGTTGCAAACCAAAGCAAACTCCTGGCACCACATCAAAGCAGGGCAAGAAGAGTCTGCTTCACTTCCTCTCCCCGCTGTTTTCACCATCTCTGGAGGTATTAGAGCAAAGACACTACAGGTAGGAGTAGGACAGAGGCTCATGTTCTGAGCAGACACATCTCAACAAGCTTTCTTTGTTTTCAAAGCCTCAGATTTACCGGTGAAATACATCTTTTTGGCGAGTAGTAATGCAGTCATACAACTTGCGGATACGGAGTTTGATGATGGAGTAGGCATGGGATGCAAATAAACATGCAGAGGAACCTCACTTAGAAACCATTTCTTTTAAAGGGCTGAGGTGAGATTTATTTCAAATATAATGTAAAATAGTTGCCTCTTTCTTCTGAACTGCATCTGAAACACAGCTGGTGAAACTCAATAGATTTATCAGTTATCTGTCTATTTACACTATCTACACTATCTAGATCAGGGGTCTTCAACAGGGGGTCCAGGACCCCTAGGGGGTCCTCAGAGTTACCACAGGGAGTCCTCCAAAACCTTTGTGTGATAGAAACTATTTTTTTCTCCTTTTTTATATTAACCACTTGAACCTTATAGCGTCCATATTCTGAGAAATGTAGTCCAAAAATAGCAGATCTACAAGCTCACAACGCCTCGCGGGGGTAAAAAAAAGAAAAAAGCACCAGACGCAACATGTATTAAATGATGGTATTACATAATGACAGTAGTGCAATTATAATAGATAGCATTTTATTTAAATTTAAGAAATTGACAAGCACTCATCAATCAACAATCAACATATTAAAACATTTGTGCCATCTGTTCAATCAAGCTCACATGATGGCGCCTTAAAATAAATACTTTTAAAAAGGAAATAATACATACAGAATATATGAGATTCAAACCACGCGGACAGATGAATTATCCAAATGTCCAAGAGATGAGAGGGAGTGAAAATTCCCAAAGTCAACCCCCGACTCTCCAACGAAAAAATGTATAAAACATTGAAGTATTTTAAAAATACAGAATCTTACAAAAAGTTTCATTTTCTTTACTTCTTTAAATCACTGTAAAATATCAGCTGGTATTATAATAAGAACCCAGGAATTTCCATGTATAATAAAAAGACAGAGAATGTGCTTCTGTTTCTTTTTTTTCTCCTTTTTTTTTAAACATTAGTATTCACATACATTATGAATGTACTGTATAATCAGAGACCTCCAGCTCGCTGATGGTTGTGTGATGTAGGATGAGGTGTATTGCACAAGACTGCTTCTCCCCCCTTCCAACCAGTGCAGACAGCCCAATGCGTGCTGAGCTGAAAATACACTAGTGACTGGTTGACAGGTGCAGTCATTCTCTAGACACCAAAAAAAGGGAAACATCCGCGATCACAAAATAAACTTCCAGCCCTCTGGCCTTTGTCAGTGTTTAGCTGTTTGACTGCGGCTATGCATTACAATAAGTATTTAAACTTATTTCGTGAGTGTGGACATTCCCTTTTTTTAATTGAATGTTTCACCACTTCGCCCCTATCCAAAAATGTTAAATAGTGGACCTATAAGCTCACAACACCACACGCTGTGAACTTGTAGATTGGCTATTTTTGAAATATCTTTTTACATTTCTGAAAGTTTTCAGGTTGAAGGTGGTTAATAATCTGCACACGTTATGAATACAAGTCTTGTGAGTTGAGCGTGCCAATCCTTTGCACCACTCTCTAGACACCCCCATGTTTGCAGAATGACCACAACATTAGCCATGTTTCAATCAGTCCCTTAATAGCATCCATGCGCAGGCTCTGTAAAACAATCCCCTTCACAGCCGAGAGTTCCTATCAAATCCACTGGGTTTTGAGGATATAGTGTCAACGATGTTCACATTTTCTGTGTATAAAAACAACTTTGTTCCATTCAACAGTTCCTCCATTGCAGAAATGACAAAACGTCATCAAGGGGAGAGGATTTCAAGAATACAGGTTAGGTTACAGTACAAAAACGTGGTCCGAGTGGTAGCACATGAAGCATGCACGTGTTGATAATATAGCTCCCCAACCCTCATGCCAAGACATGTAAAAAGGCCACATGGCTTTTCCTTCACTCTTAAATGCACACGTATTCCGATAAGTATGAGTGTCTTGGTCTGCTCTACCAATCTAAAGACCAACAAAGGTGCTTTTCTATTGGTGGACTCGACAACAGATGAACTGCCTCAAAGGATAATAGATGTGTGTGTTTGTTTGGTACATCATAAGTTCCTTAAAGTATTATGAACTGGACCAAACTGCAATACACAGACTCGAGCACTGTTGTAGCTCTGGAGCAGTAACTATAAGAGACAGATCCATAATTTTAAAGGTAGTTTGTGCACACATATCTCACCAGTAATCTCTTACCAAGGGCTTTATGTGTTTTTAAAGAATGACAGGGAGTATACTAGAAGTACATGTAAACAAAAGGCAGTTGGGTTTGAGCCGAGTCTGCTGAGCTTCATTGTAAATCGATCAAGGTGATTAATAAATGCCATTTAGACCTGGAACGCAAATCTGTGTCACTCTAGATTTGAACCACTTTAACTTTTAAGCATTTTATGCTTTAACTATTAAAAAAATAGCACATATACAAGCTCAAAGCGCTGCAAGCTTGTAGATCTGCTATTTAAAAAAAAAAAAAAAAAAAAAAAACTATAAAATGTGTGCAAGTCTTTGAATATGTTGACACGATTCTATAAAGGTCTTCTAAATCCTTCTTCTAAATCAGAGGTTCTCAAACGTTTTCATGTCAAGGACCCCCAAAATTACACATATTTTGCCGTGGACCCCCATCTCAAGATATGTTGATCCAGGGACTGCCAGAAGCAGAAATGTGAGTTACAAAAGTTTGCTTTGAAAATACATATTCAAAGATTTTGCACACATTTTCAAAAATAGATCTACAAGCTCGCAGCGCGGCACTCAGTGCTATTCTTTCCATAGCTAAAGCATAAAATAATTCCAGGTCTTAATGGGTCAAATGACACTTCTTTTCCAGATTCCAAATTTGTTCCATTGTAAGTGCAAAGGCCTTTCCAAGCCATGTCACTCATTCCATCTCCATCTTTCCATTGTCTTTTATAGTACTGCAGAAACCAAAAAATATATATAACTTAAGATAAACTCTCTAGGCACTGTTGATTTCCAAGGCTTTTTGTTGCAGAATGGGGTAAAAGTAAAATAAAATAAAAATAAAAATATGAAAAAAAAGGGATGGGAGCGTGATGGTTCTGCAGACCAAACGCATGTTTTCCTCCATGGCAGATCAAGGTCCTCCAGTCCAGTCAGCCAACCCTACCACACAGACTAGTGCCAATTGTTCTACAGAGGACACGGCTGTAAGGAAAGAACGTTTCTCAAGGATAAGTGTGTATGTAGATGTTTTCAAGGTTAAGTGTCAGTTCCGATCTTAAACCTCTCTTTCTCCTTCATTGTAAAAAAAAAAGGTGGGGGGTAAAAAAGAAAAGGTGAAGGGTCTCGATCAGGCCCATTCAACCCATTATCTTCTGTGGTATCTCTATTGAAGCCTTTAAGAAGATGCAGTTGTCACGGATGTAGTTCCTCTTCTTGACCTCGTCGTGAGAGATGAACTTGGGGTAGCCAAAGCCCAGGGTGCTCTCGTCCAGCGAGTTGCGGCTGCTGCAGGGTTTCTGGAAGTTCTTCCAGTTGGGGTCGGGGTTGAAGGTCTCAGTGATGTGCTGGGGCTTGGAGAGGGACGGGTCGCTCTGGTCCATGATGGAGAAGGTCACCTTGTAGGAGAAGGGCCACTCCAGCAGGTTGTCGTACTCTCCGGGCAGCACGCGGATGTAAATGGACAAGTGAGAGCCCTCCCCGCTGCCGTTGCCATTCAGGAAGGCGGACACCTGGAGCTTGTATCCGTAGCGGTGGGTGTAGAAGGGCGGGCTGAAGAACTCGTGGTTGTTCCGCAGCTTGGCCTCCTGGAGTTTGCGGGAGTAGTCGCTGAGCTTCCAGATGAGCACCCCGTCGTGGCTGACGGACAGCTCCTCCATCTCTCTCCGCAGCTCCAGGATCTCCTGCCGCTGGCGGCCAACCAGGTTACACATCATGGTCAGGTGGGCTTTGGTGGTGTCCTCCAGGTGACGACCAACCGCCAACTTAGGGCACTGCGAGAGAGAAAGAGAGCAAGGTGTGATTGGTCAGAGCCGCTGTATATGAAATGAGTGGGGGACACTATAGCAGTGGTTCCCAAACCTTTCAGGTCGAGATCCAAAAGACAGAGAATAGACGTTTGCCTAGGACCCAAACTAGTGAAAATAGCAGATCTAAAGCGCACAACGCGGCGCAAAGCTTGTAGATCGGCTATTTTCACTACTTCTTAATTATTATTATGTTTCATTTATGGAATTTCTTAGATTTGTTTGTTTTGTTTCAAAATATATAGAATTATTATTTAAAAAATAAATTATACATCTTTTAAAATGTATATATTTTTTAAATGTAGGAAAAGAAAATGGGATTTTTGAGACCCATAAAAATGTGTCCCGAGCCAGTGCACTATAGCACTGAATGCCATTGAGCCACGCTTTATAGGTACACACATCTCTATTACTTGTTAGCATGTGCAAAAAAAAAAAATGTTGTATGTGGAGATCAGCTGTACGCTCTCCCATACTCTGTTTACTGTGCAGGCAGGATATCTGCTGTACATGCTTGGCCACAATGTAAATGCTATACATCGAGAATTTCAGAAGACTTATAATTATGCAGAACTGAGGACACAAAATGTCATGCTCATCTGCGTCTCCCCGCCCAGTACTGGGCTACGTTTTCCTCCAGTGTCAAAAACAGACAAAAATGTGCCATCAGAATTCGTAAGTATCACTCATTAGAACACACCCTACAGGCACAAGACAATTTTTTAGAAGAATCACAGTTTTTTCTTGCTGAGTAGAGATACAAATGAGATAATTTTGTAAAGAAGAAAAACAATCCAACAGCACAACAATACAACCAACAGAGATACACAGAAAACAAGCTAAGTACATCAACAACAAATCTACCGTGGGAAAAAAATCTATAAATAAAGGAATATGTAATAAACATTACAGGACATTGAAGTGCAAAAATCTTACCCTGTGTTTGCACCCGGCATCTTTGAAGGGGCACAGAACAAGGGCACTGCCACAGTTGTCCTTAACATGGTTAGCCAGATCCTCTCTGGCAATGTTGGGTGTGCCACACTGGTTTGGACACTGGACAGGAAACCGAGGGCAGTGATACTGGTGGTTCTGGAGGGGAGACAGACAGAGACAGTGTCCAATATGTGCAATAATGAGTGAATACATGAGCGATTTAATTACCAATCAGTTTATTGCTAAATGCTATTTAATGGTTGGAACATATAAGCTTGCGTTAAACTCATAAAAACAAGCCATATGAGACTGAGATATAATCTCTGGTCCTTGAATAACTACTCTGCCAATGTACAGGATGTGTGTACAGTTATTCTCCTAGGGGAGAACCTTGCCAGCAAAGATACACAGCAGCATACATATATAGTAAACATGCATGGTTGCCACAAGCTACTGACACCTTCAATGCCAGCATTTCTACTGCCATGGACCCTGTACAAACCTGACATTTCTCTATCACCTATGTGAGATTACATAGGTATACACTAAAATATTGTGTTAATTTAACTCTTACAAATGTAATAAAATTGACCTTGTAGTTACATTATTACACTCTCAAGACTTATACATGGATACATTAAAGGACAACCTTGTTTTTTTACAACAAGGGTTCATATTTTAGATTATAATTAGAGAAAAGAAAAAGTGAGTGTTAAAATGTTTTCATTTGGTTCCTTCTATTGTTTTACCGTGCTAAAATGTGGGGCATGCGTACGCATGGGGGCATGCATACAAGTGGCTAAATATGTTCTTTTTAGACACAATAAGCCAGCAGTTTCTTTATTGCTATTTACAGTAACACTTCTAGCCCCCATAAGTCACATCCAACCATGAAAGGTTGCGTTGTATCTTGGGAATGGGCTTATTCTGTGTAAAAGGACATATTTTGCCACTTGCACGCATGCCCCAAACCACTGAAATAAGAATCTCTAAAACAATAGAAAGAAGTAAATGAAATAATTTTAACGCTCATCTTTTATATTCTTTAATTACAATCTAAATTAAAGCTGCAAGCAGCGATGACCGGGCCCTCGCAGCTCTACCCACGTCACAAGGGGCAGCAGCCAATCATAAGGACTCTTAATCAAGTCATATGACATCAGCCACAACTCTCTTCGACAAACGGTTGATGAGTAATAGCCAAAAAAAGGAACAATCAAGTTTCGGCCAATCAGAAGAGGGGGCGGGGCTAAGTTAAACCAATTAAGGTGAAGGACTCTTAGTCAAGTCATATGACACCAGCCCCAACTCTGTACGACAAACGGTTGATGAGTAATAGCCAAAAAAAGGAACAATCAAGTTTTGGCCAATCAGAAGAGGGGCGGGGCTTAGTTAAACCAATTAAGGTGAAGGACTCTTAGTCAAGTCATATGACACCAGCCCCAACTCTGTACGACAAACGGTTGATGAGTAATAGCCAAAAAAAGGAACAATCAAGTTTCGGCCAATCAGAAGAGGGGGCGGGGCTAAGTAAAACCAATTAAAGTAAAGGACTCTTAATCAAGTCATATGACGCAACCCACGCCTCTGTACGACAAACGGTTCATGAGTTAGAGAGGCACTTCCTGTTTGGCGAAGGGCACTTCCTGTTTGGCAAAGGCAGTTTGACGCTTCGCCACGGACACGCCGTTTTACGAAAACTCACGATTTTGATAACTTTTCATCGTTAAGGTGTCTTGTGTACGCTGAGCGTATTCGAAGTTGATCCGATTAAAGCCCTAGGAGGAGTTCGTTAAATTGCGACCTGTGAAAACGGCCAAAAATGCGCCAAAACGCCACTAATTAGTCAAAATGGCTGACTTCCTGTTTGGTTTCGGACGTGGCGCCAAGAGACTTTTTTGTGAGTCCGGACATGATACAGATGTGTACCGATTTTCGTACATGTAGGTGAAACCGTATGGTGGGGCTTGAGGCACGAAGTTTTGTAGGGGGCGCTATTGAGCCATTAGGCCACGCCCCCTTTTGATTTTTTTTAAATACGCAAATTTTCGCCACTTGTGATGTGTGTGCAAAGTTGCACAACTTTTGGAGTACGTTTTGCGGCTCAAAAACGCGATTTATTCGGGGGAATAATAATAAGAAGAAGAATTAAAGCTGCAAGCAGCGATGACCGGGCCCTCGCAGCTCTACCCACGTCACAAAGGGCAGCAGTTACACTATTACACTTATTGCCCTTTTACACTTATTGCCCTATTACACTATTACACTTATTACACTATTACACTATTACACTTATTGCACTATTACACTATTACACTTATTACACTATTACACTTATTGTGCTATAACACTATTACACTTATTACACTATTACACTATTACACTTATTACACTATTACACGATTACACTATTAGACTTATTGCGCTATTACACTATTACACTATTACACTTATTACACTATTAAACTTATTACACTATTACATTATTACACTATTACACTTATTACACTATTACACTTATTACATTATTACACTATTACACTAATTGCGCTATTACACTATTACACTTATTACACTATTACACTTATTACACTATTACACGATTACACTATTACACTTATTGCGCTATAACACTATTACACTATTACACTTATTACACTATTATACTTATTGCGCTATTACACTATTACACTTATTACACTATTACACTATTACACTATTACACTTATTACACTATTACACTTATTGTGCTATTACACTATTACACTTATTGTGCTATTACACTATTACACTTATTGCGCTATTACAATATTACACTATTACACTATTACACTTATTACACTATTACACTTATTACACTATTACACTATTACACTATTACACTTATTATACTATTACACTTATTGCGCTATTACACTATTACACTTATTACACTATTACACTATTACACTTATTACACTATTACACTTATTACACTTATTACACTATTACACTTATTACACTATTACACTTATTGCGCTATTACAGTTATTACACCTAGACACAGTTACACTATTGCACTTATTACAAACCATTGAAAAGATAGCAAATAGGAACTATCAATAATCGACCAATCAGAAGAGGGGGCGGGGCTAAGTTAAACCAATTAAGGTGAAGGACCCTTAGTCAAGTCATATGATACCAGCCACAACTCTGTACGATAAACGGTTGATGAGTAACAGCCAAAAAAACGAACAATCAAGTTTCGGCCAATCAGAAGAGGGGGCGGGGCTTAGTTAAACCAATTAAGGTGAAGGACTCTTAGTCAAGTCATATGATACCAACCACAACTCTGTACGATAAACGGTTGATGAGTAACAGCCAATAAAAGGAACAATCAAGTATGGACCAATCAGAAGAGGGGGCACTTCCTGTTTGGTGAAGGAAGTTTGGCGCTTCGCCACGGGCACGCCGTTTTACGAAAACTCACGATTTTGATAACTTTTTATCGTTAAGGTGTCTTGAGTATGCCGAGCGAATGTGAAGTTGATCCGATTAACTCCATAGGAGGAGTTCGTTAAAGTGCGACCCGTGAAAACGGCCAAAAATGCGCCAAAATGCCACTAATTAGTCAAAATGGCTGACTTCCTGTTTGGTTTCGGACATGGCGCCAAGAGACTTTTTTGTGAGTCCGGACATGATACAGGTGTGTACCGACTTTCGTACTTGTAGGTGAAACCGTATAGTGGGGCTGTTGCGTTGAAATTTTGTAGGGGGCGCTGTTGCGCCATTAGGCCACGCCCCCTTTACATTTTTTTGAATTACGTAATTTTTCGCCACTTGTGATGTGCGTGCAACGTTGCGCAACTTTTGGAGTACGTTTTGCGCCTCAAAAACACGATTTACTTTCGGGAAAATAAGAATAATCTTTGCAAATACAATAGGGTCCTCACACACTGTGTGCTCGGGCCCTAATAATCTTTACGATTACAATAGGGTCCTCACACACTGTGTGTGCTCGGGCCCTAAATATGAACCCTTGTTGTAAAAAACTAAAGTTGTTCTTTAAAACTGCAGATTGTATTGTGTATAAAGACAAATGTGAGAGAAGTACTTTGGACACTGGCAACCTGCCTTTCAAATGTCAGAGCCCGGGCACTGACGTGGATTTCAATGATGAGAGAACGTGTCCACTTAGGTTGAACAGGATTAGGAAACTGAATTGTCTGGTAAGACATTCTGGCACATATTTAGCATTTGGCAGTGTCGACCAAAAAAAGGGTCAACTCCTGTATAACTGACCTGGATTGTGTCGAAGACAAACTCCTTGCCGCAGTACTTGCAGGGCTGTGTGCGTTTGGGGCACTCGGCCATGCTGTGTTGGGACAGGAGACGCCGCATCATCCTCGCCCCGCATTTATTCTCACAATACACACTCTCCTGAGGACAGATGCCCTGATGGTTCTGAGAGAGAGAGAGAGGGAAAGGGTCAAACAATCCATTTGGCGCACTCAAAGATGGGACGATATGAACATTACATATCACGATTATTGTGAAAAAATAAATTGCAATTTACGATATTATCGCCATAATCAAAATATCCCCAACATCCATTATCTTGGGGCAGAACATTTGCCAAAAAAAGCAGATCTACAAGTTCACAACGGTATAGATTTGGTAGAGAGTGAAAAAAGACTGTATCAAGTACGTATATTATAAGTATGTTTTACCAATAGAGGGCTTAAATGGTACTGGATATGCAGCTCGGAAAATAAAAGGTGAATTGATCCCAGTGCATGACGGAGGTCGATATCACGATATTATCGTCCCATCCCTAGGCGCACTGTGACATCACTGACTGCTGTTGTGAGTTATCCCTCGAAAATCAAGCCAACATTCATGTTTTCTTTCCTTGTTTTAATATTCAAAATTAGAATCTTTCTTGAAATGATGGGTGCGTGTGCATTAATAAATGGCTGTATGCGATGAATACGGCTGCTCCACAAAACAAAACAAAATCTGAATGTGAACTAATGCCTTATCATTGAACAAAATAACTCGTACTGTAAGAGAACTGGGGCTTTATAATGATGTGTATATAACAATTAAGTCTAAAAGTGAGAATTTCTACATAAAGGCCAGAGGCTTAAAGCCTATACTTAGTTGATAGGGTCCCCAAGGGCAGGGGTGAGATGCCGTGGGCTCGGCGAGCCCACACTTATTTTGCTGCACGCACACGCGCCTCATATGCACACACTAATTAACAATAAAAACAGCGTGCGCGCATGACGTCATGAATTTAGAGGACCCACACTTCTAAAATCCATATCACGCCAATGCCCAAGGGCAATGTGCTAGTCGCCCTCTTGTTTTTGCTCTACATGAAATATCTTAACCAGAAATAGTCGATCTACAAACTCACAATGCATCGCGTTGTGAGCTTGTAGACTAACTATTTTCGCTCCCCAAAACACAGATGCTAGGGTTCAAGTGGTTAATGAGCTCTAGGATACAGAGGACAGTGTGCATAGGGTAAGAATGGGACCAATTGAGGTGTTAGTGATATTCTATCTATAGAATCCCCACAAGTAAACCACATACAGCATGAAAGGACAAGTTAAATCTCCTCTCCTTATGCCAACACACATGATGTTAGTGACACACTGTAGTGGGAGTCAGTGACATCACTGGAATGGGTTTCTGAATGCAGTTCACATAGGAAGTCTTTCATACAGGCGCAGGTATGAAAATAACGTGGCCTTAGAGAAGTTGTTTACTTCAAAACCCTCACTGGGTTCCAACAGAGAGAGAGAGAGAGAGAGAGAGAGAGAGAGAGAGAGAGAAAAGTGGTACTTGGTATTTACCTCGTAGGCCTCGCCGGTGAACTCACTGCCACAGAACTCACACTTGACCTTCCGCTTGGGGCAGTCATGCTGCAAGTGGTCGGGTAGGTCGCGGCGTGTCAGCTTGATGGAGCAGCGATTGGGGCAGGGGATCACATTGAAGGCGCAGGTTGTAAAGTGACCCTGATGGGGGGGAAATAGAGGTAAATATGTGTCATAAGCCAGTTAAAACACCTTTTAGGCCAGGGGTCTTCAACAGGGGGTCTGAGATCCCTAGGGGGTCCTTAGAGTTACTACAGGGGGTCCTCCAAATCTTTGCGTGATAGAAACTTTTTTTTTATATTAACCACTTGAACCCTAGCGTCCATATTCAGAGAACTTTAGCCAAAAATAGCAGATCTACTGTACAAGCTCACAACGCCTCGTGCTGCGAGCTATCTTGAGCTTGTAGATCGGCTATTTTTGGCAAAGAGCTTTGGTGTAGAGGGGAAAAAGAACAGACTAAGTACAGAGTGAAAGGTCAAGTTTATTAAGAATTGACGGTTCAATTGGTTAAATAACTGAAAACACAAACTGACATGATTCCAAAATACACTGATGATTACAAGTGCTGTCAAAAGATGAAACTATATGGAAACAGGTTGTGGGGGTCCCTGCTTCATCTCTCTCTCAACTAAGGGGTCCCTGGCCTGAAAACGTTTTGAAGACCCCTGTTTTAGGCCACAAGATGACACACAACATCTACAACCAAGGTGAATAAAGGTCGGTGTTTTTAGGGGATCTATCTTGCACGCCGCCTAAACTTTTTTTTTTTATATTTTGAAAAACATCAATCTACAAGCTCACAACGTGTCAATGTAGCTCTAGGTCTATATTACATTCTCTCATCCTAAGATGCAATAATGAAAAAGAAAAGCAACTCTTGCCACTGTGTGCGATCCATTTCCTATACATTGTTGATGATCTAATAGGACACCGCACCAGCCAAGTCAGAGTTTACAGAGAACCAAGAAATGATCAAACCGTGTTACCTCGGGTGTCCCAATGTTATAGCCAGTGGTTATAGCACATACGCTATGGGCTCTAATGTCAGTGAGTCCCCGGTTTGATTCCCAGTCAGCCATTTACTGCCACTCTCTCTCCATTATACATCTATCTAGGGCTGTCACGATATGACATTTTACATGACGATTAATTGTCACTCAAATACTGGACAACTGAATTTCCCCCTTGGGATAATAAAGGTATCTATCTATCTATCTATCTAATAATTGGCGATTAACGATTTAATTGTGTTTTTGTCGTTGATAATTACATTTCTGTTTGGCTTTTAGGCTTTGAAGTTGCATATGGCAGATATGACACATAACCTAAACACACAAATAAATTACTGACATATTTGACAACTTACTACTTAAAAAATAACATTGATAGTGGAAATAGCCGATCTACAAGCTCACAACGCGTTGTGAGCTTGTAGATCTGCTATTTCCACTATTTCTGACATTTTTCAACATTCACGATTATGACGATAAAATAATTGTGACAGCCCTACATCTATCAAATAAAGGATCAGAAATGCCCTGGAAAATAACTCTTGTTACCTGGAGCTGTTTCATCTGGCCTGTCCACCGGCAGCCCTCCTCACTGTGGATGCAACGGATGGGCAGCGCTAGGATCTGCTGCTCCAGCTCTGGGTCTGGGTAGATCTGAGGAATAACAGAGGGCAGGGGTTGAGTCTTCCATTCCATTGACGATAAGTGATATTATCGTATCGTGGAGATTTCATTTATCGTGATATATATCGTCCTCCGTCATGCACTGGGATCAATTCATCTTTTATTTGCCGAGCAGCATTATTCTGTACCATTTAAACCCTCTATTGGTAAAATGTACTTATAATATACTGTTCGTACTTGATAGTCTTTTTTTTACTCCCTGTCCCTACCAAATCTCTTTGCCAAAAAATAGCCGAACTACAAGCTCACAACGCGTCGCAATGCGACGCGTTGTGAGCTTGTAGATCTGCTATTTTTTGGCTAATGTTCCCCCCCAGGATAATGGATGTTGGGAATATTCTGATTATCGCGATAATATCGTAAATCGCGATTTCTTTGGTCACAATAATCATGATATGACATTTTCATATCGTCCCATCCCTAGCACTGACTAACACCTTTTAACTAACCACATGAACCTAGCATCCCTGTTGTGGGTAAATATGTCATAATAGGCAAACATTCAGCAAAAGTAGGAGAATATTTACGTTGCAACGTGTGGTTAGGATGTAGGTTCTCCTATTTTCACTAATAGCATTTCTAAAACGATGTGTTTTATTAATTACAGAGTCAAATGTGATGCACAGTGGACATTCTGAATATTTGTCATCGTTATTATGAGATTATGTTGGAAAAATGAATGAGTTCAAGCGTATGTGGGGAGAATGAAGAAACAAAGAGATAGATGGATAGGTGCTGTAGATGAAGAGGGATTCCCAGGCACCAAATTGTCTCGCTGTTGATTTACAGCTCTGCATGCATCTAGGGCTGTCACCATCGTGATATTTTACGTATGATTTATTTATTATTATTGACATTGAACATCGGAACATAAAACATACATTTCTGTTTGTCTTTTAGGCATTGTAAACAAATGTTGCTCAGCAGAGATATGACAAATAATTTAAATAGAATTTATCTATGACTGACAATGACTGGAACCAATAATGAAAGTCAATAATGTAAATATATTATGGCCAAAATTGGCCATATTTAATTATGGTATGCTCAATTTGTTATTCTTTTTTTTTTTTTTTATTGGAAATAGTCCTACAAGCTCATAATGCAAACTTGCGAAGTTGTGAGGTTGTAGATATGCCAATTCCACAATTTTCTTTTAAATGTTAAGATTGTTTTTTACGATTATGATGATTATGCAAGAAATAATTGGTGAAATATGAAATAACTGTGACAGGCCGTCATGCATGTCCATCTCCCCCACTGGCACACAAGGACAAAGGACAAAAAAAGTCACAAAAATCTGAAACAAACCCCTAAAAAATATCAGGAAATATTAACAACACCTCGTCTGTGCGCACGACTGCACGTGCTTTCTGCAGAGAGAAATGCGTAGCATTCATAATTGGGAGCCATTAACATCAAAGTTAATATTCAGAAAGAGCTGATGTAAAACACATCCGCTATCTCTCTACAGGCGGTCCGTTAAACTCAACGGGTGGCCGTGTCAGATTGAATGCAAGCATTACGGCACCATTTTAACTGGTTAATGTTAATTATAAATCACATTCATTATGCTGTGATGGCCAGTTCTTGCAATCGTCGGCAGTGAAGCAGAGAAATGTCCTCACAGACATTTATACTAAAACAAAGACGCAGAGCCACAGGGTTGTACTTCAGCGTGCAGGCTGTGAATCAGTGTTGATTTCGTCGACTAAAACTATGAGGAAAAATGTTTGACGACTGCGTTTTTTTCACTGCCGAAAACGAAATAAAAACTAAGCTGTGATGACTAAACTGCAGCGTGACTAAACTAAAGCGCGACGCATTGTGAGCTTGTAGATCTGCTATTTTCAGCACGAAACCAAATGTAAAATCAGTCATTACGATGCCATCAAGGCCTGCCAAAATACATTTTAGTCGACTAAGTCAACTGTAGATTGAGTCGCCTAAAAACATATGATATTTAGTCGACTAAAATTAGACTAAAACTAAAACTTTTCAGGTGACTAAATTATGACTAAAACTAAATTACCAACACTTTATTCAAAAGACTATGACTAAAACTAAATCAAAATTTGCTGTCAAAAACAACATTGCTGTGAATACCGAGCAGCAAAAATGCATGTAAACTGAAGCAGATAGTAGTTTTCTGCCATAATCACATGTTCCGAGCTGGTGCCAAATCCTCTAAAATAAACCCAAACAGTCTTCCATTGTTCCGGCCTCTGAATGTGCAGGGGACTACAATAACGACCTCTTAATAACGTTAGACCCAGGCGTTATCAGGGAGGGGAGTAAGCCCTCCAACTTGGCTTTACTCTATTTGCTTTTGCCATCGTGAGCAGTCATCCCACCAACGCTACGTCTCTAACAGGACAAACACATTCCTGCTGAAATGCCAGTAGTATCACTCTCAGCAAGGCCACGCTAGCTCGGCGCTGGTGAGTGGGAGTGCATTATCCGAGCCAGTTCTTTGCGCGGGGAGTGCATTATCTGAGCTAAGTTCATCGACGGGATGCTGAGGACAAGAGTGTAATGAGCGTTACTACAAACCCCCAGACAGGACCACCAGCATGGGGTAATTTACAGGCGACCGGGAGCCTGTGAAGGCCTTGGTAAATAACAATGTCTGACAGGTGTGCGCTGAGCTCATCCACCCTGTGGGAAGTCCTGTTCTTCCAGTGCCATTCACTGGGAGGGAGTTTACTAGGGCCCAAGGTGGAGGGGCTCCTTAATTATTTTATGGCTGTAGCTATTGAAAAATAGCAGATCTACAAGCTCACAGCTGTGAGCTTGTAGATCTGCTATTTTTGAAAAGTCGTGAAAGTGTGTGCAAATCTTTGAATATATGTATTTTTTTAAGCGAACATTTGTAAATCAAATTTTGCTTCTGGGGGGTCCCTGGAACTAAATATTTTGAGCACCACTGATAATTTTTTTTTTTTTTATAAAAATATAAAGAAAATAAAGAAAATCACGATTTCTCAAAAATAGCAGATCTACAAGCTCTCAGCACGTCACTCGGTGCCACACTGTAAGCTTTGCCTTGTATATCTGCTATTTTTCAATAGTTAAAGCACAAAATAATGCGTAATAATGCATTCACAGTCTGTCGCACATCGTGACTGAGAGCGTATTAGCCAGCACTGCTGGCCGGGCATGCTGCTGCCTGGGGTTAAAAAAAAATCTATACTGTTACAAATCTATACTTTATTAACACCGTTTTCATACAGAGAGAGGAATTTCATACAATACAGATTGGCAATAGTTTCAAAATCAGTCAGTGCCAAAGTAGTGCAGCAACAGAGATGATCATTTTCTGTCCATTGCATCTTCGACAATCTCATACAAAGTGCAGAATTAATCCCTTATCCGCATTGCACATTATTGTTTCACAGTGGGGAAACCATGTTAGAGAGCCAAATTCTATGACTCACACTCGTATATAGTTGGCTTGTTATCCCCCCTCTGTATCGAAGCAATTTCTACAAATTATCTCTATTCTACCCTGACATCTAATAATTGTGTATCTTCTCTTTTTCTCTTTTATATCAAAGTGTTTAATTTGAATCACTATGTGTTTATCAGAAGCATGTAGGGCTGCAACCATTATTTTCTTATCTAAAATCACTAATAAAAAGTGTTTTTTCTATATCAACGATACCGTTTTGCAAAGATTCCAATATAACTTTTATACTGTGTGAAAATAGCAAGATTGTGAGCTTATACATCAGCAAGAATTGTGAAATTTAAGATTTCTTCCCTAGAAATAAAACCCTAGTCATCATGTCCTTGGACAATTAAGTAACAAAATTGTGCCACCATAGAAAAAGAACAAATGGCAAAGCAGAACATCCACAAAGAATAGCTGATCACTGCCTGCTGAGGTTGTAGCCAATCTACAAGTTCAAGCTTGTAGATTGGCCATTTTCACTATTTGTCGTACAACTGCAGTAAGTATATATGTTATCTCCTATCACCTGCTGTATATAGGGCTTAAGTGGGTTAAAGTTTGTATATATGCAAATGCTAATCATTTTCCACATACAGTTCAGCTGACAGTGAGTACCGGTAATAACTGTACCTTGGCATAGTCCAGAGGCAGCTGGTCTTCTGGACACTTGAAAACACCCTCACTGTAACAAAAGAAAAGAGGAAAGCATTAGTTAGCAACACCACCGACTACAGCCAGCATGAGCGTTAAACCGTCATACATTTTTAAATAGGCGCGGGATGCATTAATTTAGAGTTAATTTTGAGTCATGTCTGAATGACATCCGTGTTAAAGGGAATCTTTGTGGCTGTCTGAAATGAATATGCCTGCATCGCCGTAAGTTCTTCTTGTATCCCATCTGTTGTCAAACGCTTTCTAAATCGGAGCTCTCTGACTCATCTTATACAGTATGGCGTACAGACTTACAAGAAGAAACATGCACATACACGTGCACACGTGGTCGCACGCACACGCACACACACACACACACACACACACACACACACACACACACACACACACACACACACACACACACACACACACACACACACACACACCACGCTGCACAATAAAGCCTGATTACTTTCTCTGAGCCATTGGCATTTATGTCACTGCACTTTCATCTTCCCCGAGTTCCCTCTCTTTGAGGATCTATTGCCACACATTCACAGTCTCATTACTGGAGAGGAAAAGAGCAGATCTGTCTATTTATAATACATTAAAGGGTAGGTACTGTATGCGTTTTCCTGCTTTTTTATTTCCTCCAGTAACTTCCAATGGGGTTTAAATTTTTGCCCATAGTGACGGTAGGGAGAAGCTGTCAGTCAAACTACTGCTTCCTGCTTCTCTTTTGAAGAATTAAGCAGGAAACACTTCATTGTGGGCAGGAAATACAGATGTCTGATTGGCCGGCGTGAAGAGTGAGGCTGCGTGTGGCTGAGCAGGCACGTGCACACATAAGACATCAAAGGAGGCTTGAGCCCCTGCCCTTTTATCCGTCTGTAAAAAGTGCCCTCTCCAGAACACAAATGCAGTTTTTAATATGGTGAAAGAAATGCAAATGCCCAACATTCAGGAGAATTGCCTTGTCCAAAGTAAACTCTCCTGAACTTGAATGCAGCATGTTATGTTGAAATATTTGCCCTGTCTCTGTCACGCTGCGACGCGTTGTGAGCTTGGAGGTCTGCTATTTTCGATATTTCCACCAAAAGGTCCCTTTAGAACTTTCAGCCCCTGCCTCTCTAACATTCTCTGCACGTCCCTGTGGCTGAGAATGAGATCTGGTTTCACCTCACGCAAACAACCATCACTACAGCATCTCAGAAGGACAGTCAACTCACTGGCATGATTTATGATTTTTAAGTAAAGGACCAGATGAGACGGTAAACCATTGGGGAAGCCCTCTGGCAATGCAGTGCGTCCCCGGCCTGATGACATCATGAAATATTCACGATGGTAAAAAAAACAAATGGAGGTGAAGCTGGAGTTACTGGGTGGAGCCCAGCAGGGGCGTCACAAGGGGGGGAAAGTGGGACTGAGTTACCAGGGCCCAAGGCGGAGGGGACTTCATTATTTTATACTTTAGCTATTGAAAAATAGCAGATATACAAGCTCAAGGTGCGGCTGCAAGCTTGTAGATCTGCTATTTTTGAAAAGTTGTGAATCTTTGAATGTATGTATGTATTTTTTAAGCGAACATTTGTAACTCAAATTTTGCTTCTGGGGGGTCCCTGCCTGGAACTAAATATTTTGAGATGGGGGTCCGTGGCCAAATACATATCATTTTGGGGGTCCTTGACATGAAAAGGTTTGAGCACCACTGACATAGAAACATCGTTTTTGAGCGGTGGTCACACCGTCTCCATAGCGTGGCCGTGTGTGTATCCGTGCGTGTGTGTGTGTGTGTCTGTGTGTCTGTCTGTGTGTCTGTAGCCTCTGGTGTATGTAGCCTGAGTACCCTGGGTGACCAGAGAGGTGCTGTTGAGTCTAGCCTGGCCTGTGCATCAACTGCAACACACACACACACACACACACACACACACACACACACACACACACACACACACACACACACACACACACACACACACACACACACACACACACACACACACACACACACACACACACACACACGCACCCCCCCCCCCCCCCCCACCCCTCAGTTCACACGAGTGTGATTTTTTTTTTTATCTTAGAAGGATTTGAAATACCGTATTCAAAGACTTGCACCTAATGTTCAGCAGATCTACAAGCTTGCAGTGCGGCACTCGGTGCCGCGCTGTGAGCTTGTATATCTGCTATTCTTCAATAGTTAAAGCACAAAATAATGCGTAATAATGCGTTCCCAGTCTAAATGGGTTAAACCCCCTACCCCTATGAAGAACATTCATGGCGGGCCCGCAGTGAATCCTTGTACCCAGGGCCCAGAATTTGTTGCGATACACCCCTGGGTGGAGCCCAGAGCAGTATGACATCACCACCGTGCAGAGACAAAGACACATGGAAGGAAAAAAGGGCCATTCATTCGTGGCTATTGACTAATCCCCTGAGATGCCTTAACGAGTCGTTATCCATGTTGTGATTCTCTGCTGTGCTAGGTCAGAGGTCAGATGAATGAGTAGCAAAAGCTTAAATAACAGCTGGAGAGATACTGTACTGTGTTTTTCAAGATAGTGCAACAAAGTCACAGGTTATTAGGCTTGAACGAAACTATTGTGCAAAAGAGATAAATAGATTAGGTTTAATGAGGAGATGTCAGGACCCCCGGCCATTCCCCCAATTACATTTAAACCAATTAATGGATAACAACCAGTCTGGGATAGAGCAACAGTCTCCCTACACTGGACAAGGGTCGCTTGGAGCTCTAATTCGGTTGGCTGCAGGCTGTAGTGTCATCTGACCGACAACCCCATGTGATGCACGCATGCCCACGTGAGCATGCGTGCACTTTGGCCCGACACGGCTGCTGTGAAATCAGGGCTGGTGGGGGGATGGGGAGGAGGTTCGTAAGGAGAAGGAGGTTGATGAGGGGGGTAGGAATTAGGCAATGCTGCAAGGGAGGTTAATGCACGACGAGACAGCAGTAATTCTTGTCCATTAGGGTCATTGTGTCAGCAGGGAGCCGGAGACCAATTAACGAGTCACACTGGACTATAAAATACGGGTCAATCGATTAGGAACTAGGAGGGACACCGCCAGCAGAGCATCTTCTACTGTATGTAGTGTGAAATTTACTCAGCCAACATTATGGACTCATCCGTTCGATCATGGTGATATCAAGTCAGGGATGGTTTCACAGCTGTGGCCCGTGTGTCGGCGCAGGGACCATGGCTTGTCCCATGAGCACGGTGAGAGGAAATGGGAAGTGACAGACTCTCATTTCTAGACGGGGGAGATGTAAGCTGTGGGTGGGTACAGCAGCCCCATCCAGTCCTGGCCGCTTATCTGATGCACAGAGAGGCAGACAAGCGAAAAGAGCCTAGTCACACAGTGTCAGGATAATTCCCTCCCCGGTCACAGAGAAAGTCCTGCACCAACACATTCATGTTTGGATCACCGCTGATAAATAAAACCTGACTCTCCTGGCCACTTTCTAGCAGAGCTTATTGCCTCTTTATGAAAGTGAATCAAGTACAAAGTGGAGACGATGCCATAACAAGATCTTCTATTCAATTTCATCCTTCTTCCCGCTCTCCAATTGATCCGAAATATCGGAGTTTCAAAATGAATACAAAATGATCGAAACTTAACTCCTCAAGGCCCAAACAAACATTACTATTACACCATAGTGTAGGGACATTCACACTAGTCCAGCTGCTTCACAAACAGCCTCATCAATAGCAACGGTGGCACTGAACACATACTTTTTTATGATCTTATGCAGTATGTTTATGACTCTACTTTGAGAACAGATACTCATTCGGCCCCGTTTCGCAGTGACTTTCCAGGGTCAGAAACTGATAAATGGGTGTTCTAATCACATGTCTGTTGACATAACAATAGAACAGCTAAGTGCTATATAAGTGCATGATAGCAGCATACTTAATATAATCACATTAAAATTTCATTGCCACATTTGCCAGTGCCTCCCCCCATACTGTGAGAACAGAGCAGCCTGCTCTACAGCTGTCCTTGTGCAGTGCCGATCAGCAAGAGATCCTGGTCCGAGGAGGCCCCAAACCTTGGCTAATTATCCAAATCATCTCACACTCACACATGCAGACATGGGTAACTATCAGACTGTCTAAATTGGAATACAACAAAAGCTGTCGCCTGCAATTTCCTGCAATGCACATCCAAGTGCTTTGGTGAGTACAGTTGAGAGAGGGAAGGCTTCATTGTTCTCTTAAACCCTGTAGAATCCCTCTCTGCCAGTGCCTGCCTACCCTTTAATTGCCCCCCCTTCTCTTCCCCCACAAATCTTCGTTCAAGCCCTGAGCACAGATTAAGCAGACATCCATTCACCCTGTGATACTGACGAGAACAGCCGTCACAACACGCTCTGTCACCTCGCATACGACTCCTGACAGGAAGACTTGCGAGAGACGGGACAAATCTCCCAGGTTTAATCTTATGGGTGTAACATGAAGCGGAGTACAGCCGACCCAGCCTTCCTAGCTACAACAAGGCCTTTTCAGAGACGTAAAAAGCCTCATTATACTTCATAGTATGCCGGCGTCGTTTGCCACAAACAACTAATTTTCAACTACAAATGTGATGCAACAGCGAGCAACGCTTGTATGACTAAGTATAAATTAGGTTAAGGCCGGAGGGTAACCTTGAAACCTGCTCCATGCTAACCGGTGCAGAGAGAGACTCACAAACAAACCCTCTGTGTTTACAGTTGTAGCGGGCAGGGTGGTGGAGGCACGCAAAACAAACAAAAATCAAAAGCACGAAGGCTTTTGGCGCACAGAAAGTCTGTGACACATTAACTCTGTAAACAGACCTCTGCGCTCGCAGCCAGAGGAAGGATTTTCTCATGGAGCGAGATGCTATCGGCAGCCTTGACTGGGTCGCCTGCTACGTTTTTTGCTTATCTCCTCCTAGAGCTTACCATGAGGTTTACGTTGGTCTTCAGGCAAAACGCCCTTTTCTTTTCAAGCGAAAGAGCTGGATTACCTCTTAAACACAAGCAAAACCTTAAGTGTCACCGTATAGGCTTCCATGGCCTTCTGTCGCCTAACTGATCTCAAGTATCTGTTTCCACTTCCAGGAAGTTGGGAGGGAGCAGGAATTTTATTTAATCTTAGCTGTAGTTAACCCCCCCACTTCAACCGTTTGAAATCTGCCAGTACCGGTACATATCCAGGTGAGACTGTGTGCAGTCATTAATTTTTTATTCCCAGGCCAACACTTAGTGCAGTAATGAAGGAGTAGTGACACATTATTGTATAGCACATGACCACTACAATAACTACAATTCATGTCCATGATGGCACATGTACTGTACAGTGCATGTGGTCGGTGATGATGAAAATAGCAGGTAATTCCAAGCACAGTGTGGTTAAGGCAAACGTGCCTGTTAGTTGGATTAAGTTGACTGCCTGCAACTACATTTCACACGGTTAGCACAGGACAGGTTCTTCAACACATACTGTAGATCACTGTTTCCAAAACAGTGGATCTTTTTGTTTCCTACATTTTGTTTTGGATTATTTCAAAACATTTAAAAAAAAAAAAACATTACCCAAAAAGTTAAGATTTTCGTGAAGTCGTTTAATTATAAATAAAAGAAAATAGCTCACAATGCATTGTGTGAGCTTGTAGATCTGCTGTTTTCACTACGTCTAATTTCTCTTTTGGGTCTCACGCTAAAAAGTTTGGGAAACACTGCTTTAGATGTCTGTTTAGTAACTCCCCAGAGTCCTTTACGATGAGACCTCCCAGACAATCCAGTGAAGTCTATGATAAAACATTTTAAGATGATTTACTGTGAGCTACATATAGATCAAGCTATCCATCACATGCACACACACAAAAGAAATGGCTTGGCTAAAGTTGGCAGGATAACTACTACTTTACGGTAGTACAATTGTGACTAAATACGCTAAGAATATCATCCAACGGGCACACTGGCATTTATTTAAGACCTTCAGCTGACTCGATGGAGGTTTATTCCCATCAGTTCTTATGAAATCAACGTGAACACAGCTTTGAGAGTGAGTGAATAGAATCTCTTGACGGAAAGTCTGTTGAGGGGGTGGTGGGTAGTGAGTAGAGCTGTCAGCTAGTCTCGTGAATAGCAGAGAAAGGCCCTGATGTAAGTATCCTGTGCTGACTGAGGCATCCTCTACTCCAGTGGTTTTCAACCTGTGGGTCCAGACCCCCAGGGGGGTCCCCACATTATTTTGGGGGGGTCCCCAGATGATTAACTTAATGTGAAATATTGTTTTCTCTCTCAACAGTAAACAGACCAACATAAAGTGTAAGTGTATAGAGGGTATCTGCACATTTCTAAAGTGACAATTTAAGGACTTTTTAATACATCTAAAATCAAATTGGAAAAATTGTCAAATATTAGAGGCAGAAATTGTGTAAATAGCCGATCTACATGTTCACAACGCCTAGATCTGCTATTTTCACAATAGAACCGCGGCATACAAAATGTAATGCCTCAACTCTTAGTGCTTGTCAGAGTGGGGGTGGGGGCGTCCCCAATTAAAATATGATTATTTTGGGGGTCCCGGACGGAAAAGGTTGAGAACCAGTGCTCTACTCCAGTGTTTCCCAAACCTGTCTCTCCCCAGGACCCAAACCAGTGAAAATAGCAGATCTACAACATCTTGTAGACCTGCTATTTTCACTACTTCTTAAGCATCGTTTTCAAACTCATGGAATTTGTTTCATTTATTTATGAAATTCTTTAGAAAAATCTGTGAAGAAATAATAACTGAAAACAAAATGTAGGAAACCCCCAAAAAAGGGGATATTTACATTACTTGTGACCCATGAAAATGTGCTTGGGAAGCAGTGCTCTACTGTGCTCTAAATGAGGTCAGAGTGAAGTGGCAGACAGTGTGGGTGGTGTCGTTTCTACCTGTGTAAGCTGATACGCCACAGGGACAGAGCTCCTTTCCCCCTCTGTTGACTTGGCTTTAAGCCGGCATGTAGACGAGCTCCGCCCTCCCTCGCTTGTCCCAATAAGGGGAGGAGCAACCGCTACTCTTGCTGTGTTTGATGACATACTGGTGATCAACTCCTCCCTAACCACAGGAACCCTATAGCCTCCCTGTTCTGGCAGGGCATGTCATAATAATAGGCAAACATGATGCAAAAACAGCAGATTGGATCATTTCGGTCAAAGACATTTGGTTTAAATGGAAAAAAGGAGAGGGACAAATACAGACCTCTAGGGAGGTCTTTAATTGATTGATTGAATACTTAATTAGTCCAAAATGTAAACAGTGCGGACGTATAGTAAAACACAAAAGGTCCTGGGGACTTGTTTCCATTATGGTCCTATGCTCAATGAAGTACAGTATAGGGTTTAAGTGGCTATGGATGGCTATGTACAGTATGTGTGAGCATGTGCATGTGCATGGGATATATCCAGAGTAGATGGCGCTATAACAGCTTCTTGTGTGAGATTTAATTCCAATGAGATTAGGATTCTACTGTGCATAGTTATGGTTTGCCAAGGATTATGTCATGCATAAGCCTTCTGACCTTTGTAATGACATTCACCCTGACCAGTCATAATATTAAGGAAATATCCTGTGCTTGGAAACAAGACGTTAAACCAGATTGACCACATGAACTTTAGCGTCCATATTCTGGAAGCTCCGTAGATTGGCTATTTTCAGTGAAGAGCTTTGGTGTGGAGATTTGGAGGGCGAAAAGGAGAGGAGAAAGTGAGCCACTGAGCTTGATAAATCAGACCCGATGTGCACGCTTGTCCAGAATATGCCACCTGTAAACTCCAATCTCACTTCCACTGCTTACATTGTTGATGACAAAGGACCATTGGCAGCCACTTAATGTGACGTGACAACAGCTGACAATCTGAAGGGCAATGTCATTAAGAGAAAGAAAACAAACTACATGATGTGACTAAATGCCACACAAACATAAGAATCAGATGGCTGAACGAAATACAGACTTGGGAAATGGATATATACATAGCAGGTAGAGGTAATATAAACTGAGGTATTTTTCCTGTGTTACTCTGCCAAAAGAGGAGAAAATGATGCAAGTGTAGGAAAGAGACCAATACAAAGACTGTGTGCACTGCGTGGGTAGATGTCTGGCACCATTTCCCTGGCTTGTTCTCTTGTTCTCTGTGTCAGATTCACTGAGGAAACTGATGGCAAATCATTAAAAAAAATGTAAATGATTAATGAAAATAGCACATTAGAAGCAGAGCTATCAGCCATCCATCACATGTAAACAAAAGCCAAGAGGCTAGTCGGATTTCTTTTTTAAATGGATTCAAGACTGACCATATCCTAGTTAATGTACATAATAAAATCCACTCTGATTGACCAAAATGCTATGTTACCAAATGGCCCTATCACATAAGAGTCCATTTGCACACTCTCAGAGTTGCAAATGGATAAATTAACACTGAGGTTATGACTGCATAGTCCCAGTTTATGAAATTAGCACTCTCTGTCTTGACATGTGTTAGCACAAGCCTTTGGTGAGCTAATTCAGACTTCTACTATGTTCAAAAGTTAACAAAATATTCTTAATTTTTTCCAAATGTCAGTTTTGTTTTGATACTAAAAAACACATGCCATAATAGCAACGGAAGCCTGAAAGGATATATTTTCTAAATACTTTTTAACCACTGTTACCAAGCTTTCCCCGTGATGTGCTACATATAGAGCATCTTCTTTTGTGAGCAGAACCAAGGGAGACACGCAAGCAAACCAAAATGTCACCAGAACCATCACAATGCCAGAGGTACAGCATAAGATGCAAACATTCTGTACCGCTATGTTAGCAAACAGCATGTGACTCCACAAAGGAAGCAGGCATCTGCCAGAACAGAACCAAGCCACAAAAACAGCGAAGAGGAAAGGATGGATGGATGGATGAATCAATACATGGAGGGAGGGAGATGCAGCCATCTGCACACTGAGCTCCAGCCTCTGGGATGCCATAATCCATCCTACAGTGTGTAAGGAAGGGAGATGGTGCTTACCCGCTTTCAAAATCCCTTGCTCTGTCTCTTTCTAGAAATGGGGTGGGGGGGGGGCTAAAAAAGCACTAGCCTTCAAACCAAAGCAACACTCATTGGACTGCTTTCGTTATGGTGACTTTGTGCTTTTGCAATGGTCAAACCAAAGAAAACACTGTCAAGCACAACATGCTCAGTCTGCTAGCAAGTACATTCTTTTGTGTCTGAATTTCTTTCCAATCCCGACTTAAAGGACAACTTTGTCTTTCTACAACAAGGGTTCATATTTTAGAATGTAATTAACGAAAAGATGCGTGTTAAAATGTTTTCATTTACTTCTTTCTATCGTTATATGAAAACATTTTAACGCTCATCTTTTCTTTTCTCTAATTACAATCTAAAATATGAACCGTTGTTGTAAAAAAACAAAGTTGTCCTTTAACGGACATGTCTATGTGTTTCACAGAGTTTAAATAATTCCTGTGTTTTGGGAAGGATCCGTTAAAAGATGTGCATTAAAAAGGTAAGAATTACGTTCCACAGGCTGAAACTCAAATGAAAGAGCAAATGTAATGCATTTTCGGGTCCTGCTTTACTCTGCCTGTTTTCATCCTCAGATTACAGTATTATACTGCATGGACGAGGTGCAGGAAAATCAATTCAATTTCATTAACTCCCTGCTGATCTGGTCACAGACTGGGGGCTGAGAGAGAAGTCCCATCAATTCAAGCAGGAGCTGAGCACTGCATCCTAACCCACTCAGCAGAAATGTCACACAGGCAGCAGCAGAAAGAGACCACCATAAACATTGTATGCACACATGCGTTACTTACAGGCACTTCAGAGAATACAAAGTGAAACCCCACCCAGAATTGAGGTTTTGCTGGGGGCTTGAAAAGAGATGGTTATGTTTGATCTGGTTATGGGGCAGTTGTGCAGGGGCGGGGGCCAGCAAGGCCACTCATAAAATCCAATGAAACTCCCATGGTTTAACATGCAACACACATGTGAGAAGGACCTACTAGTCTCTGAAGAAGTGCTAAAAGCTACTAGCAAGATACTAGAAGTGTGAAACAGACCACTCTCCACTTTACTACCCAGCTTCACACTGTATTACATAGGTTTGAACTTTGAAAGCACGGTAAGTAGGCAATTGGCACTCGAAAGAACGTGACAAGTCTGGTCTTGAGAAACTGAATTCAAATTAGCTATAACATCTCCGAGACATGGGCAAATGTCAGCAGTTTTTAATTACAGATTGTTGATCTAATTTTAGCCAGGCTTCAGAGGGCAGATGTCTGCTAAAAGGACGATGTGCAGCGATGACGCCTGGCTTTGAAGGGCTGTGGTACTGCCACACTAATCCTGTGGAATGCATACAGTGGACCGGGGGCCTTTGAGAGTGCCAAGGCGTCGACTAGGCATTAAAAGGAGCGCCCATCTTTGCCCACCAGCCGGCTGTACACACATGACATGTTAGACATGACACTGGAGACAGCCATGTCACTTTCCTTCAAACTGTCATCAAGAGGATCAGTGATTGGATGGAAGAGAGGCACAGCATGAAACTGCAACGCAGTGGAAGCAGAGGAAGTGTGTATCAGTACATACAGCCTCTATTAAACCACTGCATAGATAATTAAATGTCTTGTGATCTCAGTCACGCCTTGCTGCCTTTGATATGTCACTGGCATTGGTCATAAAACGTTACATTGAATTTAGGCTACAGGTTTGGCTTGAAAACTCATGAGCAGCATCTTATTGCATTTTCATAATTCTTCTTGATTAAAGTGTCATATGCTGTCATAATATATTGTGTCAAAACCTGATCACTGAGGATATTTTAAGCTCTCTCATCACTAGCCCCTGACTAATCTCAGGTATTCTTCATGGCCAGGATGTCTGGCAGATGGGGGCCAAAGCAGGTTAATGCTAAGCTAGAGATGAGACAAACTGAAATGGGGCTACTCCATCGGCAGATAAGGGTTTCGTTCTTAGAGCACTCTCTTTGATCAGTTAAGATACTGAGAGGAATCAATGCCTTGTATAATATACAGTACATAGTGTATGCGAGCAAGAGAATCTTCAAACTCTGCTATAAGAGGAAACACATCAGTCAGAAAACAATCTAAGCGTAAAGCTTTGCACTATGTGGTTCTCCAGGAGGATCAAAAACATTTACTGGAAAGGGTGACATATTGCCTGAAAGGAACGATAAGTCCTTCGGACCCATCCTGATTTATTCTACCCTCTCAATTTCAGTGGCCTCGTATCCTCATCGAGGAGTGACCGTCATTCCTTGGACACACCAGAGGAGCAACAATAAGGCATTAATGTGTGTGTGTGTGTGTGTGTGTGTGTGTGTGTGTGTGTGTGTGTGTGTGTGTGTGTGTGTGTGTGTGTGTGTGTGTGGTGAGATGAATAGAATATGTAGGGCCCTCACTCCATAGTGTGGATGATATGGGCTATTTTCTTGGAACTGATTGAAATCTAAGGAAATAATGCCAAAGGTAACAACACTATGGGAGGTCCATATTATCAGCAGTAATCCGAGGATTCTGTGAAGGCAGATTATTTCACCACCTCCACACTGCCTCTCCACTCCACTCTGGTTAAGGGCAGCAGGTTGGCTGTTCAGACTTCAGATAATCCCTCCAACCGATAATGTGTTATGGAAAACAGATCTTTTAATTAGCCTGCATCTGCTGCTCCCAGTACAAACATTAAAGTAACAATTGCAAATGTGTAACATACAATTAATTGTTTATCATATTGTTATTGATTTTTTTTAAATTGAATTCAGTGTGGGAACAGCAGGACATTAATTAAGTGGTTTAATACAATTGGATTTATATGAATAATCCATCTTAAGATGTCTGTCCCACTTACTCCAGCCATCATAAATGTTAAATGCTTTCACTGTGTAAAGGTGGAGTATTTTATGGTAGGCTGTATTTGTTTTAGCAACTAATAGACTCTCTGGTTCCCCTTTTATAGTCCAGTACTACAATAATGCCCTAACTGGGCGAAATAGGAATCAATCAAAACTGATGGTAGCGCTGAACAGATAAGCTCTATATGATCCATATGGCTGTTTCCTTGACCCTCAAGTCATAAACGTAAAATCTTAACAGCATGCTCTGGTCCATGTGCAGTAAAATCCTGAGTGTTCATTTTAATCAGAAGAATCCCTTTGTATTCTCAAGAGTTGCAATCAATCACACTCAGGATTTTACAGTTTGTGACTCCTGAGTTGAGTAGGTGTTGAGATATGGGTACACCAGTGTCAGCCTCTGTAATGTGTGGGAGACTCACGGTAGGCCTTATTCCACGGTAACACCGTTGAAATAAAAACGGCATGAGGCCCTCTGTGGCAGTGGCTCATCCATTCATTAACAAGTACCACCACAAGACAGTTCAGTTGCCTTCGTCACAACAGATTTGAGGAAGTTAACAAGTACCACCACAAGACAGTTCAGTTGCCTTCGTCACAACAGATCTGAGGAAGATTAAAAATAGTTATTCGTTTATGCTACGAGTATGACTCAACTATGACTCAGCGTGTTGACTTTGATATACCTTAGTTGAGAGTGATTGGACGATAAGCCGTAACGACTGCGCTGTGTGTCTGTCGGAGCTTTGCCAGAGAACATGCGAGGGCGTGGTGAAATGAGGAGGTGGAAGTAAGAGAATTATGATTTGATTCCCTGCAGAGTCTCCCATGTTAAAACGTGTGACCTGCCTCCGCATGAATCACCAGTCAGCGCAGTGCAGTGCAGGGAAAACAGTGAGGATCCTGGTGCCGTGAGTCACAGCAGGCTTCCTCTCAACTAGAAAACTAATGCAAACTTTTCCCCTCAAAACTCCCCCGCTAAATGCTGCTTTACTTCAAGGTGTTCAAACAGGTAATTTACTCTTGACACCTACACGCACGTCCGCATTATATAGGCAGAGGAAATGCTCCGTCTACTTATTTGTGTCAGAGGGCTGATTCGGGTCAATGAGGTGTGCGCATCACGGCAGTGACAATTTTAGGCCCTGTGCTTTTGTGTCCATGGTAACTGTGAGGGAAGGTGAGCTTCTTTGTGTGAAAGAGAGAGAACAGTTATCAGACGCTAAGGAGAAGCTGCAGAAGCGCACACAACACACACACGCACACACACACACACACACACACACACGCGCACGCACACACGCACGCACGCACACAACCCCTAAGCTCATATTACCAGTAGCTTATCTGCAGGCATGCTTTGGAACCTGTTTTCCAATCTGAAGCATATTGAATAGATATAGCAGATAGATATAGATAGATATAGAATCCCTAGCTTTCTCTACCAGTCTTCTCCGTGAGGCATGCTAAATCATAATAGCTCTCAGCTGTAGCGTGCTTAGTTGTCCACTTCTCTTTTTGGGGATGCTATTTCTTTGTTTAGCGAGGAAGGGTGGCGACGTCAAACTGCCTCCTTTGTCTCAATAGGCCTCAGCTGCATTGCTCCTCTAGCATGTATTCTACTACCCCTGGCGTTGAGAGCAACAGCGAGCTGAATGACAGGACATATCAATTAGTAAAAGAGTAGCGTTTAGCCACCCGTCTCTTATAATAATCAATTTATCATCGACAAGGAAATGATCCTGCTATTTGTTCTTTATTTCCTGCCAGCTAAATCATAACTTCACTCTCCCTGGTACACACAGTGCTAAGTCAAGATGACCTACTCGAATGAACGTTTACAATTTATTCACATTTGCAATGATTTGGTATAACAGACAGACGTTTAAGACTGCCATTGCCTGCCATTAGCGATCGCATGTACCATATCATTCCAATTTCTGTTTGTTCAGCATGCAGTTGCTGCATGACCTGTAAATCAGATGACAGTCACAGTTTAAATGGTACACTCTCTTCACATCCAAGTAAGCATGTCACCCGCTGGTCAATGTGCCATCACGATCAACCACTCGCAAAAGACCCTGCTGGGGAATGGGCAGGGGTGTCGCACCAAATTCTGGGCCCCAGGGCCCCTGGATACAAGGATTCACAGCGGGCCCCCCATGAATGTTCTTCGTAGGGGGAGGGGGTTTATCCCATTTATACTGGGAGCGCATCATTACGCGTTACTTGAAAACTAGCAGATATACAAGCTCACTGCGAGCTTGTGTATCTGCTATTTTTGAAAAGTCGTGAAAAAGTGTGCAAGTCTTTGAATATTACAAATCCTTCTAAGGTTTTTTGACAAACCTATATTTTTCTATGTGAGTGGTGCTCAAACTTTTTCATGTCAAGATCCCCCAAAATGATATGTATTTGGCCGCAGACCCCCATCCCAAAATATTTAGTTCACTTCCAGGGACCCCCCAGAAGCAAAATTTTAGTAACAAATGTTCGCTTAAAAAAATTTGCACTACCTTCCAAAAATAGCAGATCTACAAGCTCACAGCGTGGCACTCGGTGCCGCGCTGTGCGCTTGTATATCTGCTATTTTTCAATAGCTAAAGTATAAAATAAATATGGCCGCTCCACCTTGGGCCCTAGTAACTCAGTCCCACTTTCCCCCCTTTGTGACACCCCTGGGAATGGCACTGGGGATGAATGAGTAGACCCGGCCTGCGCCGCAAGCGATCCCTCGTCCTCGTCCTGAACAAGCCGATTGAGTGATGCATCTGGACATGCAAGTGATGAAGTGACTTCCTCCCCGTGGCTCTTTCATGGCATCAATAGATTGTCTGTGCACAGAGAGGAAGGGCAGGGGTGGGGGGCTCTGGGCATTGTGCTATGTTGACATATCTGAAAATGAGCTGCGAGAGAGATTCCAAGACACCACACAGGGGGCCTGTAGTGGACTTGAGTCATCGAGCTGTGTGGTTAAGGGGTCCACCACAGTAAACAGACCAGAGCCGATGAGAGGACGCTATACGATGCTAAGGCCTGGCAGGAAGGAAGCTATCACCACCAGCACATTTCACTGGCGACACCAGGAAGGGACGGAAAGAGCTGTGTGGGTGAATGGGCATTGACCGGAACATTGATAGGGCTCCTAATTCAGAGTCTATACGCTTAAAGTGAAGAGCTTAACTGCTCTGCTGACACCTGTTCTGCTCTACAGAGGAGCCTTTCACTGAGACAGGTGCCTGTGCATCAATTCACCCCCATGACCACGCTGCCTCGCTCCCTCACTACCAGCTGCTCTCCTTTCAGACTCCACACAGAGATTCCACACATGCCTGGGTGTCAGCTCAGCAACCAGAGCCAGTGGTCACCCAACTACAGCCTGGTGCTAATGACCGCCACTGCGATCCCTGCTAACAATCTCTTTGCCAACAAGTCAGATGCATTTCACATTAGTTTGTTGGACATGGGCGATAATAGTGCAAAGATACTGCTGTGTCAGAGCATTACCCTTTTGAAATACACAATGTCACACATAGAAAAAAGCAATGGGACACTTTACACAAAACAATTACAGTGCTGACACAGATTTATATGAGCTAATTTAAGATTGAAAGAGCCCATTAAACCAGCTTATATTCTGTTCACAATTAAGTTAACAAACTCTGCTTTAATTTGTTTTTCTTAAAGTAAATGCCAGTGAATTTAGCTACCCAACTTTTTAGCTACCCAACTTTTCATGCATATTATTGCATTTTATTAAGTAAAAAAAAAAGATCATTCAGTATGTATAGTTGAAAGAGATGTGTAATTAAGTTAACTGATCCCATTATTGACTGTATACAGTATGTGTGTTGTGCATGTATGTATGTGCTACTTTATGCATAAGTAGGTGCATAGAGCAGTCAGCTTTATATCCAGTGCAGTGACCTGTGCACAACACAAACAGATTGGGGGACGTCAATTAGCACAACAGGGAGCAGAGCGCAGATGTAGCCACACTGTGCACTATGTGGTTCTGGAAGGTTGAGCTGCTTAGCACGCGCCATAAAATGTTCCATGTCTGCGGCTCAACCTTGAAATGTTCATATGGGCCATTTATTGTTTATTCACCCACAAAAAGCCTTCATTACAAAGGTATTTGAAACAAAGCGACTTAAAACATGATTGCACAGTCTTACAGTATGATGGTATGCGTGAATGACTCATAATAAGCTGTTTGGAAGCACACCTCTGGTTTACTCTGCAATGGACACCTGTAGATCATGCAGGAGTGTGACTGTGAGCGCAGAGCTTAATGTGTTATGATAAACACATCTTTATCTTAAGTTGTTTCACATAGCGTGCATACCTGTGCACATGTAAGCACTGGCCATGCTTTGAGATATGGGCCAATTGGCTGGGCTCCAGCAATTGGGTTTGGTTTTAGCAGCCCGGTCCCAGCATGCTCACGTGAAGGGCAAGGTGATCCACTGCATAGCTGGAATGTTTTGCCTCTTTGTTTGGCCCACAGGGTTGGCAGATCTGTTTCAGTAGGAGGCCCTATAGTCATGGGCAAGTTCAGACAAGTTCATAATCAGCTATTGGACTGCTTCATGAATGTTCTTTTGTTGATAAACTGATTAGAAGTCTCTTCTTTGTAGCACACAGACTGTGGTCAAGAGCTGACGTCCAGAGAACTGGTCACTATGGGAGTGTTGTGTTTGGAGAGGATTTCAATGGAAAAGAATCCAAAGAATTTTAAGTGCCTTGTCTGTAAAGTCCATCCCAAGACAAGTGCATTTAGTCACATAAGCTTAACTTATAACAACAATGAGCTATGGGAAACATTTAAACAAACAGCTTTCACAATCTGCCAACTTAAATCTCTTAGTAGTGTAACTGTTAGTAGTACAGTACAAAGCTCTGCAGCTGGGTGAAAAGATGAAAAGATTATGTCAGACATGTCATCATCACAGCTGGACCTCTAAAGCCCCTCAGCATCTTCCCAGGAGACCCTCCGCTATTGCCTCATCCTGCAAAGATCTGACTCACATTTATCTTATGGGTTGAACAAGCTCCAGGGTCAAATCTCAGCAAAACAAGGGTTTGTACCATATTCCCAAAAGGATGGAAAGTGTGATCTCACCAGTGTCACTAGCACTTGTACAGGGCCATGTGGGTTAGAGCCCGACCGATGCCAGATTGTTGTATCCGATACCAATTTGGCAGAATCCTAGACCACCAATTAGAGATGTTTTGTCAGGTATTTTGACAACAAAAAAAATGCAAAAAGTGTTTCTAAAGTTAAGTATATTTAACATATAAGCAAACGAATGAATAAAAATAAACAAATAACATTTTGATAGATAAAATTAAAAAAAGTACTGTATATTAAACTTCAATATATAAAAAGAACATTTAACAAGTAAATATAAAATATACAAACTCCACTTGAGCCCTTTTCAAAACGTAAAAAAAGCCAATCTATCTGTGTGAGCTAGAGCTTCTAGACTGCAATTTTTTTAATATTTTTGAAAACAATGTCTGCCAAATATCAGCTGCATAATTGCAAATACCGATGTGGTCAAACAAGTCAAATAATGACCCATATTTTGGCCAAACTGATATACAGTATCGAACAGGCTCTAATGCGAGTCACAAAGACAGTAAAGCAAGGAGGAGCAAAGTTTCTGTCAGAGGAAAGGGATGCATTTCTGAAATTATATTTCAGCAAGTGCTAAGCTACACATAAATCAAATGCAATGAAGTAAACAACTGTGTTATGTTTTAGAGATCAGTAAAAGCTCTGTTTGAAGGTCTATGTGATTGCGATGCCAGGTTCAATCCATTCAACGACAGTGACATTCAGCAACATGTAGTAGTAGCAACCTATACTATTCACTTCTCCAGAAACACCTCCAAGCAGCATTTCTTAAGGTGACTTAAGAACGATTAGAAAATAACATGCAGCAGCCCTGGATAAAGATACACCCCATAGGCAGAATAATGAGAATATTTATAATTCTACAACTAGGCTAGCTACTGTTGTATTTCAGCATAGGCCTATATTAAGATGTGTTCTCTCATTTTATCCTGCTTTTCTGTGCCAGTGCCCATTACCTTACACACAAATCTAAAATATCTATAGAGCTGTTTCCAGCTGTCAAATCCAAGTGCAACACTTCTGGACAGGGTGCAGGAAGAGTATGCACCTAAACATTGTGGGCTCCTCAATGTTACATTTCTTTCCTAAATATAAAACAAATAAGAATTTGAAAATGGTATGAAGTAATGTTAAGTATAAAAGATTTTAATATACCGTATACATGATTATCAGACCTAAATTTATCCTTCAACTTCTTGTCCATGCCATATGACTGGCTAGTCACAGTTTTTGCGACAATTTGTAGCAATTGTAGAAATATTAGGCCTTAAATGTCACTTGTTCAAATCATATATACTTTACATTTACTTCAGACCATTTTCCAAATTCATTAACATTGAGGTGCCCACAGTGTTTAGGTGCCCACTCTTCCGGTTACCCTAGACAGCATCTTCAGTGCACAGCTCTGAGGAAGCTTCAAACAGACCATCAGTGCAGAGCCCAGGCCTGGGGGCTCCAATCACTCAACCAGCTAAACAACAAGTCTTCTCTGTGCAGCTCCACTGACCCAACATTGTAGTCAGAAGGGGGTTGGATCGCAAAGTCCCCTTCCTCCCGGATGTGGACAGCCAGGACGCCTGTGTGGCTTTGGGACACCTGTGGGGGGGACTGTGAATATGGCTCTGTGATGCACCAAAGGATGGGGATGAAAACACAGTCATTCATTAGTCTTCCATGGCATAAGTCCCATGCAGGATAGAGCCGTACACACACACACACACACACAAAAGCCCAGCTGCCCAAGAGTGGCAAACCTACACACAACATCTATAAGGAACACCCGTTATCCCAGCAGATGTAATGTGCCTCTGTACGCGTTCCTCTAACCAATTCTGTGCGTGCATGTGCGCGCATGCACACATGCTGATGTACATGTTGTTCAAATTCTTCCAAAAGTCTAATCCATCCCTGTGTTGTTCCAGATCACACCAATGCGCCCTTTCTTCCTTCCAAGAAACTCAGCCTGTCTACAAATACGCTATTCTTCTGCAGAAACTTTCTGGGAGTGAAGAGCAAACGGGCTGATGATGAAAGAAAGAAAGCAAGAAGGGGTGGAAGCTGATCGCATCAAGGATGGATTCATCACAAGGGCGTTCAGATTATACAAGTGTGGGAGACTACGGCTGAAAAATTGACTGGTCTATTGCCTACTGCCACGTCAGCAAAAACTTTGACATGTCAGTGAATCATCACTGTTCCAAAACCACTCAACACACCAATTCCTGGGAGTGAATAACTGACCCATGAAAGATTTTCATATTAGTCCACTTCGGAGCTTCCTGTGACAGGAGGGTCTGAGTTAGAACTTACAGAATCACTGTTTATGCCTAGGAAGAACTTACAGAGCAGAACAAACCAATTACACCCTTGTCAAGGCCAGGCACTGTATCATTCCCACAGAGACACCACAGTAACACTGTATGACATAGCTCTGGCTCACTGCAGCCAAGATTGATGACCCATGGGCCATGCCATGTGTGGCACATGGGCATCAGCCCAAAAACCTGAGGACATTTTGATTAAATACCAATAAGTGTTTATTTCTCACCAATAAGAGCCCAAACATATTAATGCTCAAATAAAGGTGAGGCCTAATCAGCACGTGGTGAAATGTTGAGACATGTGACTCACATTTGAATGCTGGAGTGTTAAGCCTGGAGGGAAGGGCTGCCTCTACCCCATGACTCTCCCTCAGAGCTAGGGCAGCCTCCAGGGCTGCTGCTGTATAGTATTTACACATTCCTTCCGTGGCGGAAACACAGCCCATTAGAATCACGTGCCAGCAAACAGAGAGCTATACACCAACTCTTTTCACCATTAAGCCGTGGCAAAGCAAAGGAAGGCCATTCGGTTTTTTTTCCCCCTTCCTTATGTGCCTTTCATTAAATGTAACTCTTAGATCATCTGAAAACATTTAAATGTGACTAGATGAAACGATGCTTACCCCATTTTAAAAGACGTTCGCATTAACCTGCAATGTTATACACTGAAATTCAATCTCTTCAAGTTCAAGATGGAGTTGGGTGATGTATCAATGTTGTGATATGAGACTTGATATTGCCTTGTCTGGGATTTTGATCATCCTAACGTTAAGTGTAATGTTGTCTTTTCTTAAACACTGCAAATGAATCAAATGTCTGAATGTATTTGATGGTTCACTTGCTGTGAAATGAACAACAAATACCTCTACCTGTTTTGGTCATCACTTCCACATTAGTGATCATTTCTCAGAAATGTGTAAATATCTTCTGGCAGCACCAATAGTCAACCCCCAAAATATTGTCACATTATTGATATTAAGATATTCTGCATTTGGTCAAAGATATGGTCATATTTTATTTGGTCAATATCGTGCTGCCCTACTTGAAGACCAGGATTCATAGCCTGCCATGCTGTGGCGAGGGAACATTGATTTTGGGAAGCTTATTGTTACAGAAGCTGGTGAGTTCCAAAGTTACAATGACACCACTGTCAAGAGTGAAAGTGGGCAGACTGAGTTGGCAAGCCTACACTGAATCTCATACAGCCCACAATAACTTAAAGGAGAGGATCAACCTAGAAGCACAATGGGTAAAGAGCATTAGCTAACTACTCTGTCAGCTTCAATAAACTGGTACTCCGGTTAGAATGAGACATGCTAACCCTTTGTGCTGTCCATCCCTGGGTGCTGAAATGTGTCCGGCCTCTCCTGACACACTTTGCCACTTAAAAGAGTTGAAGCCCACTCAATGAACTCAGCTGCATGCATGCTGGATCTTACATCCCTGATAACATGAGATGTACATGTTGAATTGTTGCAACAAATCATCTTTCTATTGTTATATGAATGGCATGGAAAACTGATTATTCAGCAGTGATCACTCGTCCTTCTCTATGTGTATTATTCAGCATATCAAGCACAGCCAACCAGAGTAGAGGGCATAAAGCTGTTTAATTCCGTCTCAAAACATGGCTGGCTCTCTTATGTATTAAAGGCCCAATGTGAATATGTGATAATTACTACTTAATAAGAGCGGACAAAATAGATTTCATTTAAAACAAAAACTTCAGTGCTTACATTTCTGAAGCATGTCTTTTTTAACTGCCTATTAAATATAGCTTAGCCACCCAGTCTTTTCTCTGCCTGACAACGAGCATTGAACATAAGTAATATTTATAGCACTGAATAGTGAATACATAAAATAGAGGAATAAAGGTTCTACTACTTACTAATTAATCATGAAATTCATTAAATAATTAACAATACTTAGTCATATCCGTTGTCCATCAAATGAATTTGGTCACCTTTAAGAACACTACCACTAGTGAGGGGATTAATATGGAAGCTGCATTTTAGAGACACATGACCTTGCAGTGGAAGAGTCCCTCTGTGTCTTGGGTGCCTTATTCCCATCCCATGATGGGATGTGTGAAATCTTTCAAACAAGGCATGCACCAAATGCCCCAGTCTGCTTCTCTGCCCCTGACCCCAAATCTAAATAGGCAACAGCCCCGGGGCAAAATGACAGACAGGGTGGAGGGCAGAGGCTCTCATCCAGCCTTGGTGTATGAATATACTTGAACCATACATTAAAAGTACAAGGCTACATAGTAGGCTAGTAAGGCTACATAGCCTTCTGTACACACACACACACACACACACACACACACACACACACACACACACACACACACACACACACACACACACACACACACACACACAATTGTTCAAATGTAAGGCCTGCAATATAGGCTATATCTAGTCAGTGACAGTGACCTGTCCTATTCTATTTCTAACAGACAAACGTTCTATTATCAGTTAACAGCGCAACTTAATCGCTGAGGGTTAGACTGAACTTACATTGTCTTGTCTCTATGGGGTCACATGTGTTGCAAAGCATGACTTTCAAACGGTAACCCTATATTTATTTGACACCAACATTGAACAACGTACAAAAACACAATAGGTTCGTAGAATGGCGTACTAGTGACAGTCTATTGAACTGATGTATGTTTTAGTGTTAAACACCAACACAGGGTGAAGGCAAGGTGAGGAGGACACACCTACACACATCCTTTATTTACAGTAGCTCCACCGAAACTAGACACGACACGGCTGTAGCCTACAGTAGTATCGCCTACAGTCAGTGGTGGCTCTCTCACGCACACACGAGCACGTGCACGCACACACGCGCGCGCGCACACACACGCACGCACACACACACACACACACACACACACACACACACGACACGCGCGCACACAATCACCCCCTAGCCCTGAATACAGGACTCTCATATACATGAGAGTCCTGGTGCCGCCTCAACATGAGGAGTAGTGGGCAATCGAGCCCTTAACGGTTTGAGCTAGGAACGTCAGATTTCAAAAATAAAGTGCTTACCCAAGCCAGCTTTGATAACAATTTGACGCCGCACAGCGTTCATTACACGCCGCTCCCCGGTTGTTGAATAAAACGCATTTTTGTCCGAAATTATTTTGCTTAACATAGGACGTCCGCCTCTAGTGGACAGTCGCGTCATCGCATCATCTCCGTTCACTACAATGATCAACCGGAGATGACGCGACTGTCCACTAGAGGCGGACGTCCTATGTTAAGCAAAATAATTTCGGACAAAAATGCTTTTTATTCAACAATCCGGTAGCGGCGTGTAATGAACGTTGTGCGGCGTCAAATTGTTATCAAAGTTGGCTTAGGTAAGCACTTTATTTTTGAAATCTGACGTTCCTAGCTCAAACCGTTAAGGGCTCGATTGCCCACTACTCCTCATGTTGAGGCGGCACCAGGACTCTCATGTATATGAGAGTCCTGTATTCAGGGCTAAATCACCCCCTTACCTTAGAAATTCTTGCAGACAGGTGTCACAGAATCGGTGGCCACAGGTAGAGACTTGGACTGGCTCGCGCATCGCCTTGCTGCACAGGGGACACTGGAACCTTCTCTTTGGTTTCTCGAGGAACTTGTAATCAAAACCCGGCATTGCTGCTGCTGCTGCAAAAAGAGATCGCCGTCTCGGGGCCTTCAGTACAGGTGGACGGACGCTCTTTGTCCCGTTTCAATGCTAAAGCAATAACGTGGGCTCGCTTTTACGCCGATGAACGACAGGGGGCCGCTGCGACGTTCATGTCCCTCCTTCGCCACCGAACGATCGTCTTGTGTCGAAACGGGGAGATATTTATCGTGCGTTTCGGTCCCCCCGTCCTCCTCCTCCGTCCTTCCAGCGATCGGGTGAATGACAGCGACAAAAGCAAAGCCTGGACACGAATACAGATTCTCCTGACAGCCTTCCGCGGGTCGACAATACGGGATTCTTCTCGGTCCTATCGGCGTGTTTGTGTCTGTGTGTAGATGCAGTACTGACAGATGGGGAACACAATGCATATCCCTGGATGTGTTTAGGTAGAGCGAGTCCCGCCCACTCCTCCTCCCTGCGGGAGGAGTCCAAACCCGGCGTGTATGTTTCATTTGACCCCCCCTTATCCTCCCCCTCTAGTCTGTATTCAAAGTGGACATTAATCGAACTGCAGTAGTAGCCTCCGGTATGATGTTATGTTAGTACAGAAAATAAGATGTTTTTTTTTGTATCTGTTTTGTCTGTCAAATGGCCACGGCCAATGCACCATGACAGGAGAGTACAGTGTACAGGCATACAGTCAACTTGAGCCAAGCTAATTATAAAGCTCACGTAACGAATAATAATGATGACTAATGTGCTGTGCTGAAGAAAGACCCCAGACCCAGGTTTTGTTTTAAAGGGAGAATCGGAGGACAGCCACACACGGACTAATTGACGTAATGGGTATTTTGATCTCGTGGGGATAAATGCCCCCTGGCGGTTGACCAAACAAAAGAATGTAGCCTACTCTGGTCTTGTATGTTTACACAGGACACAACTATATTTCTACTGCCTATTTGCAACAAAAACACAGACAATCAAATCAAGCTCTATTGTCAAGAGCGAGAGGAAAACAACAGGGGCTTCTTGGGGAGGGTTTAATTGGGTGTAGTTAAAATATAAGACACTGTATTGCCACTGAATTACATCATCATTACATCATCATACAGAAAAGCAATGGTAATAAATCCATGCTTTCTATTTCATGTAATATTCGTACATAAATATATAAAATATAAAAATGCATTGTATTGATAACATAATTACATATTGACATGATTAGCTCCTATTTAGAGATTCAATAACAATTTTCATTGTTATCAATAAAAGAATCAGATCACAAAGAATTAGCAACATGTAATTTGTAGCACTGGCAGTGATGATGGCACAAATGGTCAATTACATCAACAATGTAACTGACATCAAAAGACATTAGAAGGAGATTGGCAATATGTACTTTGCATACTGGAGAACAAAGGGACAATGACACACTAAATAACAGGTGTCTTGAGGACATTGTTTTGGCAGCAGACGTGTTTTGAACGTAATTTATGCAATACACATACAGCCTAAATCAAAAGATGACATGAATTTCAATTAATTACAATATATTTACAGGTTCTACCAAAAAGATGCAAAATTACAGTAGGCCTACTGCAACACCATCCACTGTAGGAATACAAATTAGCCCAGAGCTTAATGCTTAGACTGTTTATTGGCAATAGGGCTGCAACTACCTTCTCACAAATTATTCTATCGATAATTTCTTTCGATTAATCGAATAATCAACATATTTTTTGTTTTTGTAGATCATTTTTTTATATCTACGATTCCATTAACCACTTGAGCGTTATTTTATACTGTATAATAGTGACATTAACATAGCCGATTTACAAGCTCACAATGTGCCGCAGTGTGACACGGTATGAGCTTGTAGATCTGATATTTTTTAAATGTTTACCCTTAACTAGTCTTAATAATATACATAGATTACCTACAAGAATATGTGGACTAATCCAATAAAACACAACATGACCCTTGGCAATGTGCTCAAGATGAATGTCGTTACTTAATTCATTTAAGTGCTAGAAGTCAAGTGTCAAACATGAGAACCATTCTTTTCCCACACAACTCATTCAGCAAAGGGTTAATAGAGACCTAACCAGTTTGACTTTCTGCTGGGGTGTGTCTTTCATCACGGTAACCCCACTCTCAAAAGAAGACAAAAAGGTGTGCTTGAAAGAGCCACATTGACTTCCTGCAAATGCAATTGCAATAAGTTTACAGTACTTGCTTGTGAAATGCACTTCCTTTGTCAGTGAAAAGCTTGACCTAATATCTTTATTGTTCTTATTCAATTAAAACCTCTTGGACGAGAAAGCTACCCTTCAATCAAGTTGACTGACATCCCTTGCAGGCGTTCAAGTCGGACACAGAGGAGGTGAAGAACACTCTTCAGGACAAAATCATCTAGGGACGGATTCCTCAAGCAAAGCTGTATAAACAGGGAAAAGATAAGAGTATACTCATCAGCACTCATTCCATGACGATATTGACACTAAACTATACTGTGTAACCTTTTCAATTAAACAAAAGTATACATTTTTTAAATATATAACGATATTTAATATATTTTGGTACAACAATAACCATTCCGCATAAACATGGTTTTTGACAATTTCTGAAAACACTATTTAGCATAATTATTGTGTCTGGAGTCTGGACCCAACACTCGCACATGACGCTGGAAATACACCGGAAATGCCAAAAGATGCAATGAATGAGTACATCAGATAACAGGAGTATTGTACAACGGGTGATGTGTCATGTATTCTCGACTTGCATGGCCCCAGAGTAGACAGGCACCAGTCTAGTATGTTTAAAAATAGACACCACCTGCATTTCTGTCTCTTCCAGGGATAACACTAAGATGTTTTACTTATTTTCAATATAATATTTTCTAAATCTGCATCCATTTTAATCTTTTCAGTAGCCTTGGTTTTATCTCAGACTTTGACAAAATGTTGTTATGGCTATATCATAACATTTCTTTTTTTCTTTTAAAATTTTTATCCCACGATTTTGTAACCCATTTTTCACCGGGTGTCAATTATCTAATGTAATCCTGGGCGCTACACTCCCGGACTGACCTCATGCTTCCTTTCTCTGCATGACGAGTCCAAGTCACTTCTTTTCACCTGACAGGGAGTTTCCCCAGTTGGACGTAGCGCATGGAAGGAACATGTAATTTAACCAGTTCCTTTCACCTCCATCAGGCGCCCTGGCTAGCCAGGGGGAGGCAGAATAGAGACCAGGATTACTGCATGTTTTTGTGAGGGTAACTACCCTAGGAGACACGGGGAGAACATGCAAACTCCACACAGAAAGGCCCTTTTGCCAACCCCACCTAGGGTATGGGCACTGATGACACGGAGGAGAGAACACGCCCCCAGCACCCACAACAGGAATCGAACCCAGGACCAGCTCTGCCGACTGCGCCACCGTGTCCCGTATCATAACATTTCTTAACAAAAGGTCATAGGTGAAATATTACGTTTCACTGCCAGTAGAGTGTTGCCATGACAACAAGCCACAGATGTCACCGTGAACGGGTGACTCTCGTCGAGCTGCACTGCCCTCGGTATCCCAGAATCCTCTTCTTTTCTTCCTAGGCGACCACGGGCCCCCTTTCCCCAGGTATACACCTCTCCTTCTGAGACAAGAGCAGAAAGAGAAAGAAAACATACTGGTCAGATTAGCCTGGGACGGCTTCCAATTTCGGGCTTTTGATCCGGTCGGGAGCGGATGGGCTCCTACATCATTTTGTATTCAAAACGGACTACAGTTTGGCAGGAAACACCAAATCGGAAACTGTTTTAACCCGTAACTACTTGCGCATGCGCTAACTGGGTTGAAACTGTTTCCGATTTGGTGTTTCCTGCCAAAGTGTAGTCCGTTTTGAATACAAAATGACGTAGGAGCCCATCCGGTCTAGACCGGATCAAACGGCCCGTTTAGTAAACGAAGACCAGGCTTTCCCCCAGCGGAAAGCCTGGTGACGCGAGGTTAGGTCAGATAGATGGACATTGCTCCCGCAGGATTCATACATCTATTCTACACAGAGACTGGGACTTCAGCTTTGGTGTGGCTGTCAGGGTGATCCATCAGTAACACAAACTGTGTGTGTGTGTGTGTGTGTGTGTGTGTGTGTGTGTGTGTGTGTGTGTGTGTGTGCGCGCGCGCGCGCGCGCGCGCGCGTGTGTGTGCGCGCGCGTGCGTGCGTGCGTGCGTGTGTGTGTGTGTATGTGTGTGTGTATTCTGTATATATAGTTATCTCAATTGTCCACCACTTACCAGATCCAATAGCTAAGGAGAACGCATCCCCACAAGCAGCCATGGTGATGCCATGTAACCCTGGCACGAGGTAGGGCACGCGGCTAGTACGTCGGGAACTACAGCCCATCTGTCCATGCTGATTACTGCCAAAGGTAAAGCACTGGCCCTTTTCTGGGCAAAGTAACAAAATGACATTACGCACAACCAACATAACCATGGGCAAAGAAAACACACGATTCACTGTAACCAGAGAGGCAACATGACATACTATATGTCTACTTTCAGAAAATACATTGCATGGATGTACTTGTGGAGGATGGTATGTATACCACAATGAAAACAAGCTTCAGCTTTTTTTTGTGTTGTTTAATTGTCATTAGACAAATGAAATAATAATAATAATGAGATATACAAGCTCACAACATACTGTATGTTGCAATACGACATGTGAGATGGCTATTTTCATTATTTTTGGAGCTGTGTGGAACACAAGCTCCCTATACGTGGCCGTGTGTGTGGGTCTGTCTGTCTGTCTGTCTGTCTCCGTGTCTGTCTGTCTGTCTGTCTGTAGCCTGCAGTAACCTTTTCTGACCACACATGTTAAGGGAGGGGCGCTGTTGCACACACAGACACACACACACACACACACACACACACACACACACACACACACACACACACACACACACACAGCTCCACTTCGAACAGAGGTTCAATTTTTAAATAGGGCATAAGTGACAAAAGAGAATATAATTTCACCTGTAACAGCAACAGAGTGGGATGTTCCAATGTCAATGTAGACAATCTTCTCTATGTTTAGTGGGGCTGACTGGACAGGGGTAAATGAGTGCAATTCTTCAACCTGGTCAGTGGGGCTCGGCTCCTCTCCAACATTTATCTTATCCAATCCCAGCTTGTTAAACCTGAGCACAACAAATTTTTAAATTCACCTGGGGTACTATGTACGTACGCACATGCACGCGCGCGCGCACACACACACACACACACACACACACACACACACACACACACACACACACACTAAGCCACTGGTATCTGAGCAATGCTGTCTCCACTTGGGGCTGACATACACCCTCTTACTCATAGGGCTCTACTTCCTGTCCCAAACCATAGTGAGTAAAAGATCGACAATGAGGTGTTTGTAATGGTGAAATAATGTTGCCTCACAGAATGTGCAAATACGAAAATGAAGACATACAATCCCTTTCAAACCTCCCATCAAATATACAATTGCCAGAAAGAAATAACAAAAGATGCATACCTGTTGCTTCCACAGGCCAGAATCTTGTACTGAGTGCCAATGATCATGGAGCAGTCGACGCCACACAAAACCTTCTGGGCCTCAAATTCCACAGGAACACACACCTGCTGGGGTGAGTTGTGGGAGTCTTGGGTGCCTAGGCCAAGGCGACCTTTGAGAGGAGGAACAGAAATCTGAACAATCAAGTCAAATGGAAAGTTTTCTCATATGCATTGCATCAGTGTCATAACAACATCACATAGAAAACACACACAAAAAACAGTGATTAAAAAGACAGCATGGCTCAATTACCATTGTCTCCTCTTCCCCAAGCAAATACTTCCCTTTCATTGGTCACTGCAAGCACATGGGAAGCACCACATGACACCTGAACCAGCTCATAGCCAAGCAGTGCTTCCACTATCTTGGGCTAGAGACGGAAAAAAACATGGAAAGTCTATATCAAGCTCCATCTCTGTGTCATAACTGATATCCATGACTAATATACCCAACCACCGTTATTCCAATAGACTATACAATTTATTATTCAAAATTGATCCTCCTCTCTCACTTCACTGCATATTGAAAAAGTAACATGCAGCTTCAATCATCCACAACTGTGAAACATAAATTACTACTTGAATGTATTATGTATGTGACAGATTGAATTAAATCATTCTTGCAGCCAGCTATCAAAATTACAATCTGAATGTGAGTAATAAACAACTTTGTGGAATTTATAATGATGAATTAAAGCCTGAATCACAAGGAATGTCTCAGCAGCAAGGAGTTTTATACTATGGCACCTATGAGCAGAAGCCAGAAGGTGATACTGTGAGGAAATTCTAGAAATAAGCAACAACTCACAAACTTTATTTCCCTCTAAATGGGTAGACATTTACCTGTATTACATCATTGAAATTGCCATGTCCTAGACAACCATTACTTCCACTTCCAAATGTCATGATAATACCTCTGTCTGCAAATTGACAATAAAAAGGGGATTAGACAGACTATTAGTTGGTGATTATTGTGTGGACCAACACATTGTCCATAATCCCTAAAAATGGAATACTAATCTGCCACAGTGATAAGTGTCAATGGGAGAGGTGATTAAGCGAGGAGAATGGTCCCTTAATTCTGTGTTATCTTCCTTCAATGATGGAGATGCTTCCTGGAGATGCATGCCTCTAAAAATGCATCACTATATGAAATCACACAGTACACCTTCACACTGAAAAATAATGTTCCATCTTGTTAAATGTATATATAAAAGGTTATTGCAGCCTCACTTTCCAAATCTATCTGTGCTACAGTGTGTAAAGGCAAAAACAAACACAAAGTATAAACACTGATTTCCAGTAGTAAAACCCCACACACTAGCATACTATATTGATGGCTATCCAAAGAGAGATGGTCTCTATACAAACCTGTCATGCAGGTGGTAAAGAGATCACCGCAGGACACAGACTTGATTGTGACTCCCGACTGACCCTCAAGAAAGCGTGAAATGAACTGAGGCTGCATCTGCTCCACCGCACCAGGCAGACTGGGCTCCCCAGATCCTACTGATGGAGCCTAAATGGGAAAATCCTTAGTTAATTTAACTCTGAACAAAACAAATGTATCCAAATGGACCATTGGTTACTTTCTGAGTCACAGATGGAGAAATAAACACTGCACCAAATAAATAAGCAGTTGTGAGGACAGAGCACATTGGAGAAATACACATTGTTGGTACAAATTGAAAGCCGTAAAGCTGCTATACACAGGAGAGTGACTAAAGCAAATATAAAAAGGTAATTGATTGATAATATCATAAAGCGTGGAAAGGGTTTGTCCAAACAAACAACTCCCAGAGCACACAAACCTCCCAGGTGATAAGTCGACCTGACTTTGTGACCCCCATCTTCTGAGTGCGGCCCAGGGACACCTGCAGCACCTCAGTGTTCAGCATGGGCAGACGGAGAGGCGTCGAAATGCCACTGCCCCACGTGTACACAGAGGACAGTGGGAGGGAGTGCACTTTTCCTGTTCCTAGACCTAGAATTACATCTAGATCAGCTAAGAACATACAGTAGCATGCATTTATAGTGTTAAATGTTCACCTACAGATGGACATTACTAACATCTGGATCTGTTGCCTGGCATTCTTCCCCCTGGTCTACCATGAGGACCCGAATGTACAGCAGAGAGCGGCTTCTCAATTCTAGAAAAGTAATACATAATAGTTAAAAGTACTTATTACGTAGTAGTGAAGAATACATATTATGTGCTTTGATTGCACATATGTTAAATCTAAATGTCACATATCCATGAGTACCACCTATTATTGTTCATAGTTAAATGAATTACCTCCGCATTTTCACATTGCCAATATCGGTGTAGAGATTAAGGAGGGGCCTGATACATATGGGGAGAGCCATGATTTCATTGAGCTGAGGCCGTTTGGATGGGTCTAGATTGAGCATGTTCAGGATGAGGTGTCTGAGCTCTGGGCTGTATCGGTCAGAAATTGGAGCAAAGGTACCACTCATGATCTTCAGAACCAGGGCAGGTAGATTCTGAAACATAAAGAGAAGTGGGCGCAACCTTAACAAATGGACAATAATGGATCAGTGTCATACTTGAAGATCTAATGCATGCAACAATAATAAAAAAAAAGGGATTTGGGATATTTAAGTTAAAAATCCAACCCACTTTAATTGAGATTAAAAATAGCACTTCAAAGATGAATGAATCAAGGATAAACGAAAATGTGAAAATACTGTGAAAGAAAATGTTTCAGTACAGCAGCTTCAAAGGCTCTCTTAAGGCTGGCTAGCTCATATAGCACGCAGCCTAGGGCCCAAATGTCACTCTTCTGATTATATGGCTTCCCTTCACACAGCTCAGGGGAGATGTAGCATGGAGTCCCAACCACCTAGGGGAAGACAAAATGGCATGTTGTGTCATGGGATATTATTAATCTTGGGTGTGTGTGAATGTTTGTGGCCGGAATTAAGTAACTACAGCAGAATTATATTCAAATTCACCCACTGTGTAAGCTTTGCTCTTGCTGACAAGGATTTTGGAGATTCCAAAGTCACCAATTTTGACAATCATCTGGTGCTTGTCAAGGAGAATGTTCTGTGTCTTCAGGTCCCTGTGCAAAATGAGTTTATTGTGCACATGGTAAAGGGCCAGTAAGATTTGAACAAAGAAGTGAAGGATGGTGTCTTCATCCAGCAAGGAGTTACAGCGCTTTTGTATATAATCAGCCAGCGTTCCACCTGCATGAAGTAACCACCAGAGCGAAAGATCAGGTTCTTCCCTGTGCAGTGTAATGTATAAGTTGCATTGTCATAGTAGCTCCTACAGTTACCAAATCACACATCCCCTGAAGCATCACAGCAGAAACTGACAAGCTACTGTATGTGATTACTTCTCGAGGAGTCGGACTAACAAGGAATATATGTCACAAGGGCAACACAGAGGTATGCAGCACCTACGGAACGATTACACTGGGAAAGGTGAGAACTGTGCACCGCAGCGTCATATTCACTGTTACATAACAAAGGAAAAGGGGGTGATGAAATAAGATATGACACAGGCCTTACCTGGTGCATACTCCATAGCTATCATGAGGGCTTTGTCCTCCAGGAAGTTCTCATAGTATTCAATAATATTTGGGTGGTTCAGTAGTTTCAGCACCTGACACTCATTCTGAGCTGCAAGGCGCTCGTCCCGTGACATCTGCTCCACTGGGATCTCCTTCAGGATCACAAAGGCCCCATCACCGCGCCTGCGGCACAGGTGTACTATCCTGTCACAGGAGAAAATAGAATCAGGTACTTAATACTTTTCTGACACTTGTTCACATAGTTCCATTAAGTTCAGTAAACGTCCCAGGTTGGCAAAGGGAGAGTAGTGCCCAGGGTGCACTTAACAATTGACACAGGGTGAAAAAGAAATGGGTTACAAAAATCATGGGATAAAAAAAATAATAATAATGAAAAAAGGTTTTGTAAATGCAAGCATAGCATTCTAATAGGTATGATTTGAGGAACAAATACTGATACACTGATCCTCTTTTCATTGACAAAATTCCAAAACTTCCATAATTTTCCAAAATCTCCCCCTGGACCTTGATCCATATAGGACACTTGACATGAGATGAAATGATGAACCCCATGGGGATGCAGCTAATGTCATCTCTGTGTAAATTCCATGACCTTTCCATAATATTCTGTCTTGCTAAAGAAAATAAATAAAAAGTATGAAATATAGGCTAATACAAGAAAAGCTTAAAATCTGATTAATAAAATGTGCCTATTACAATTTAGCAAAGAATAATAACTTTTATTTCAATTTTCATTGTACAATTAAAAAGCATTTCAAATTGAAAAGTATGAAAACATCTATACTAAACAAAAATCAAATGAGCTCTGTTGCAAATGGTAGCCTGTACAACAAAGCAACACACTGGGTATGGGTTACAACAATGTATCCTACAATTGCAATTAAGGCATTTCGCAGATGCATTACGGTTAAAACCATGGTTAAAACGAATAGCCCACTGACATACGACGCAGGTCGTAAAAAAGTATATTGTTTTAGTTCATTTCGTGAACTCGTGACAGCGGGCCAGAACAGTTGTCTTTCAGGGCGGTGTAGGCTAGCGTACAGCAAGAACTGACACATCACTTCAATTTGGGAAAGAAAAAGGACTTCAGAATGTTGTTTTGTTTCCGAAAATAACTCGATGACAGCACAATAATAAAGCTACACAAGCACAGTGTAATGAATTATCGTAAAACAAAATGTAAAAACAGCAAATTGATTCGCGGTTTACCCAAAGGCTCCTCTTCCAACAACTTTGATTTTCTCATACTTCTCCATCGCGCTCCATAGATGTACTAAATAAACATTTCCGTCGTCTCCAGGGCAACCCTTTCCTCCCCCTACATGAAGCAGCGAGGGACAAAAGTACGTACAGGAAATTGAGGAAAAGCCCAAATGTAGACCACTGGTTCCCAAACACTGGGTCGGGACCATACTCTATTGTCGGGACCCATTTGTGGGTCGCGGACACATTTTTATGGGTTCCTTTATATTTTTGTTTCCCACAAACAATTATTATTATTTCGAAACATTTTCAAAAAACATTCCCCAAAAAGAATTTTCACAAAAAAAAAAGGAAAAAAAGAAAAGAAAAAAGTAAATATGCAAAAGTAATTTCATTAATACATCAAACATATAATTTTCCAAATGTCTGTCTGTCTGAGTGTCTGTCTGAGTGAGTGTCTGTCACAGCGTTTCTCCTCAGTGGCTGGAACATTAGCATATGAACACAACTAACTATATATAACTAACTGTAATAGCATTTTTATGGTGTATCTACTATCTATTCTGCATCTAGCATGAGGCTTATCTATTCTGCATCTAGCATGAGGCAACATGTTTAACCAGCTGTGTGTGTGTGTGTGTGTGTGTGTGTGTGTGTGTGTGTGTGTGTGTGTGTGTGTGTGTGTGTGTGCGTGTGCGTGTGCGTGCGCGCGTGCACAGGGGGGTTGTCTGGCCCTGTTACAGATGTTGTCCAAAAATCATGCAGATCGGTATACAGTATCTCTGTAGCCATTAAACAAAACAGGTATTTCTTACATTGATGCTCCTACATACTGTATTATCATGTAAGCACCAGTTAAAGTTACTTTCCATCCCTCATATGTGTGCACAGTGCACACCCCATAACCCACACACTGCCCATCATTTCAGAGCTCATATCTTTGAACGGGTAAGGGCTAGTAAAATAAAAATCTAAGAAATCCCATAAATTAGAAAACAAATGAAGTAGTGAAAATAGCCGATCTACAATCTCACAATGAACTTGTAGATCTGCTTGTAGATCTGCTGTTTTCACTAGTTTGGGTCCCGGGGCCGGGCAAGTCTCATTTCTCTTTTGGGCCTTGAGCTAAAAGGTTTGGGAACCACTGATGTATGTATACGCTAGCTACACCTATACTATCAGGCCCCAGGCCAGGACCCAGACAGAAAGAGTTTTCATAGATTAGCTGAGTGAGTTATTACATTTTAGGCACACTCATAACTGGAACAAATGCCATTTTGCAATATAGCTAAATAGATTAAAATGAATAAAATATAACACTCACACTCTTTAGAACAGCTCAGTGACATATTTGGCCCTTTAAAGCTCAGTGACATATTTGGCCCTTTAAATAGCTCTGTTGACTGCATAGGACATACAATAATATCTGATTGATTGCAGCAGTCAGTGTCCAGGAATGCACTTTGTGTGGGCTAGCTAAAGCAGGTTGTACAGCGAAACTGATGATAAACTCTCAGGTATGTGGGCTACCTGTTAGGAAGAACTGCCTCTGTGCCTCAGCAGTCCAAGTCTCTCTTTATGAGAGCAGTGTGGTGGAAAGTAACTCAATAATTTTGAATTTTGTATTATTATTATTTATTTATTATCTTTTTCCCTTCAATTTTCTATTCTTTTACTTCTACTTCACTACATCTCAGAGTCAAATATTATACTTTTACTCCACTACAATTTGAAAACTTTAGTTACTTTAGTTACTTTGTAGATAGGCCTAGATTTTTTTACATTACATTTTTTTTTAGATTACAAAACCACTTCAGCCCTATATATATACTGTACATTTTGGCTATTTTCAAAAGATTTTTACAAAAGAAAAGTTGTGAATAATAAGCACTTTCTACTTTTGGTGCCTAATAACAGAGTATTTCTATGTTGCAGTATTGATACATTAACTTAAGTAAATAATGTGAGTACTTTTCCCACCACTGGTAACACTGTGTGACTCAGTTCAGTGTGTTGCTGACACATGCTGCTATATTCACATGGTATGAGGCGAGCTTACTGACAAAGATAATCATTGCATTGCATCATGGTGAAACCTCTTGAAGTTTGTGTAGAGTGTGTTGTGTGCGGGACTGGGAAAGTAAACTTATGTATGTTCAGCAGCATTGTCAATATTCAGTAGACTGGTTTTAATAAGCGCTTTATCAGCATTACTGACATGCTATTTGTAGATGTATTGTATGTAATAGACTGACTATGCTAAAGATATGATATTCATAATGTAAACTTATTTCATTTGTCTATCACCTTGGTAGTGATCCATGCATGCATGTCATTGGCATGATTACATCAAAATATTGTGCTGTTGCTGTCATAGTCTGCTCTCTGTGTCTGTACTGATTGCATAACACTGTTGCCTGCGTGCTGCCTGGACTCAATGTGGGGCATACAGTAAAACGTGTTCTGTGGGGCATTTTTCCTGAATAACAACACATTTTATTTCTTCAAGAAGGTGAGATAAGTTTCAATTTATTTCAGAGCCATAATTCATTACAGGCACAGCACATTATTGTTTTGACATATAACCACACATACCCAATCTGTTCAAAATACATTTAAAATGTAAATTTCAAAACACACTATTTTGACTAATAATGAGTTATAATCCCTAGTAAAGTAGTATACTACTTACAACCAAGGACTCAAATGGATTAACTATTTTCCTTCCACTACTCTCCAGACAGACCTATTATTGTTTGAGTTACATTTTGGCTCTAGCTGGCCCTCAATTAAACCAGAGCTTTTCTGTCAGAAGAGCCTTTTCTTTAAAGGCCTCAGGGGAAAGGTGTCACACTGTGATCAATACAATTCTGGAACACTGATGCACCATGATGTTCTTGTTTCTGGACACAACAATGTTTCACCTATTTGCTACTACAGAGACAGAGATGCAATACAGAACTTCAGCATATAGGCTAAATCTGTTCTAATGGGGTTAAAAGTCCCCGTTGATTTCATTCTCAAAATCTCAAGAATCTAGGACCTTAAAGCCCAATGCATAATATCTCACACGTTGAAGATACTAATTTTCAACTGAAATTATTATGTGATGCATATTAATAACGCCAATGCAACAATTATGCAGCAATCACTTTTGGGGACATGCAGCCAGGGGGGAAGTGTAAACTGTAAACGTGGTGAATGCATGGGGATGGTATGGGAAGTGGACAGATTGCACAAGTATCGCTATCGGTGATAAAAAACAAAACAAAGAGTGATATACCAGGACAAAAGCTTGGGTTCACTTCTCAGCCTTTGACGTCGGTGTGAAAGCTGAACTATATTACAAAAGAACCTCTGTGAAGTAACAATGAAACTGAATCTCTAGCTTCGTGTTACATTTCCCTCTTGAGAGCTACTTGCACTTACAGGATATAGATTCCTTAAAAATTCCATCTTTGCAAATTATATAGGCTAGTTGTAATGTATGTCATCTCACAATCTGTTTAGTAAAGTAATGGTAAAGGGCAAAGAAAAGAAAAGGCAGGCCTATTTATTGGGCCTGAAACATCGTATTGGAATCTGTATATTACGGTATAGTGACAGCATACATTGTCACAAATGCCACATTATTTATAGCACACACACACACACACACACACACACACACACACACACACACACACACACACACACACACACACACACACACACACACACACACACACACACACACACACACACACACACACACACACAGGAAGAGATAGAAGAGCAGAATCATTGGCAATCTATGTAGGACAAACAACATGCTAGATACATAACTGAATTGCATGCAGTCATTAATTGTATGCATTAGAAAAGGAAACACTGTCAGTTTTCACCTATAAAAGATACATGAGGATGTCATCTTTCCTTGAAGTATATACCCAATACCACCCCCAAGTGGTGTAGGATGAACTTCCAAGTTACTGAACTCCACAACAGAGCCATTGTCCTTATGGTCTTTTCTTCACATTAGGTTTTGCTGTCATCTGGTGGTGTGTCATTATCCCCTGGCATAGTAGGTATATATTTTGAACAATATTTGGGTCTTTGGGTCACCCCTTGTACAATCTGGCTAGCCATCTAAAAAAAAGTTCCTTTTCCTTTCTCTGCGTATCATCAGAGAGTCTGTTCTTGAGAGATTCTCATCCAGCTGCCCTGCCCTCATTTTGAGGTCACATATAATATAAGATGGAAAAACAACAATTGGTGAATTCTGGCTCAACTCAACGGTGTGCTAGTAACCGCCACAAAGCTACATTGCAAATGTATTATTTGATTTCCATTCCATTAGACTCAGTATGTGAAAGGAAAGGACCCATCAACAGTCAGGGCCTCATATTACATTTGATTATCACAGAGAGTCTCAATATTTGTTACCATAGATAGAAATTGTATAATCTGATCATTTCAACATTTTCTTTGAGGCCTACTGTTACAATGTATATTACTCCTGACATCCAAATGACATCAGATACTGATAAAAACAGTATATCAATGAGAAATTGTGCACTTTTTATGAAGACTATTAGATCCCAGCAAATGTTATTAATGTCAGACTGAAGACCAATATCAACTTTGCATGCACATTTGCAGTAGGTAAAGGAAGACGCTTTACGTTCAAATCAGCCTCATGGTGGTACTATACAAAGCTGCTTTACAAAAGCTGCTTTACATCACAACATATAACATACTGGTCTCAAGCCAACGTGTTGTTGTTATTTATATCAGGTCGCACTTGTTGGTGATGATGTCACCTAGAACGCTGCTCCTCATTGGCCAAGGGCCCTGCCTTTGAACTGTCTGTAATTTTTTTGCAGCGAATAAACTTGACCTACAGTATAAAGATTTTGTATAACATACTGGTCTCGCTTTTCAGCGAGTCCACAATTAGGGAAAAATCTACGTCTGTCTGTATGTGTGTGTGTCTGTGTTACACGTTTGTCTGCGCTGACATCATTCAATGGGAAAACCTTTGGGAAAACACACAGTGATGTCATCCAATGGGAAAACCCGATGTCATCAATCGGGTGATGACGTCATCATCACCATAAAAGCCAATTAAGGGACCAGCATTCTTGGTGACGTCACCATCAATAAGTGCGACCTGATATAAAAGTAAAGGGTGATGTCATAATATTGAGGCACACAGTATATAAGGGCCATGAGAGGGTCCGTCTTTGCCCGTAGCAGCATATGCCAGATGGGAATAGATGGGCATGTGTCCCATAAGCTTGAGGATTGGTGGATTGGTGGATTGATGAGCTTCACATGACACTTGGCCTGGCCAGACTATAAAAGTGGGCCAATTTCCATGATTGGTCAGGTTTCACTTATACTATAAAACGGGAGAAGCGGGCGCAAACCTCTAGTATTATTATTAATAACTAGAAGCTGGGCCGCCCTTCGGGCGGCCCAGCGTCTAGTCGGCGACCTGGCCAACTCGGAACAATGTAAATAGGGAATGAATGCCCCGCCCTTTAATGCAAACCCCATTATACCTGTTTTCATAGGACCCGTTTTGACCATTTGTCTGCCTGTGTCCATTTTTGCCCATATATGGAGATATCTGTATCTGTCTGTCGGTGTCCATTTTATGTCCATATATGGAGATCACTGCAGTTATAGTTCTGGGTCCATTTTATGCCCATATATGCCCATATATGGAGATATCTGTCTATCTGCATCCATTTTATGCCCATATATGGAGATCTCTGTATCTGTCTGTCTGTGTCCCTTTTATGCCCGTATATGGAGATCTTTGTGATTCTGCATCCATTGTATGCCCATATATGCCATATATGGAGATATCTGTTTATCTGCGTCCATTTTATGCCCATATATGAGATTTCTGTCGCTTTTTCAAACAATCGTGGGTCGGGTCGGGTTGAGGCCGAGCACTGCACTACCTGCTGCGGTGGGGAACGCACGTGCCGAATTTGAAATAGGGAATGAATGCCCCACCCTTTAATGCAAACCCCATGAATGCCCCACCCTTTAATGCAAACCCCAATATACCTGTTGTCATAGGACCCGTTTTGACCATCTGTTTGTCTTTGTCCACTTATGCCCATATATGAAGATCTCTGCACACACAGTACCGGTTGCGGAAAACTCTGATGTCAGACTTTATGCCCATATCTGGAGAACGCGCGTGCCGGTGGGAAGAAGGCAAACCCCAATATACCTGTTGTCATAGGACCCGTTTTGACCATCTGTTTGCCTTTGTCCCCACCCTTTAATGCAAACCCCAATATACCTGTTGTCATGTTGTCATAGGACCCGTTTTGACCATCTGTTTGCCTTCTGTTAGCCTTTGTCCCCACCCTTTAATGCAAACCCCAATATGCCCATATATGGAGATATCTGTCTATTTGCGTCCATTTTATGCCTGCCCCACCCTTTAATGCAAACCCCAATATACCTGTTGTCATAGGACCCGTTTTGACCATCTGTTAGCCTTTGTCCCCACCCTTTAATGCAAACCCCAATATATGGAGATCTCTGCACACACAGTACCGGTTGCGGAAAACTCTGATGTCAGACATCAGCTCCGCATTCGGGGATTCATTTTATGCCCATATCTGGAGAACGCGCGTGCCGGTGGGAAGAACGGTTCTCGAGATTCACATACATACATACACATTCACAGAGATTTTTTGTTGACTCCTGGCGTACGTGATGTCAGAGCCTTTTATGAAGTGATGTCACAATGAGTCAGCGATTGTGCCGATTTCCTCAGGAACAGCCTGATGTTAACAATCAGCTCCGCGTAAGGAGATTCCGAACGTTTCGCGCCGCTCATGCCCATATATGGAGATCTATGCAGACACAGTGCCAGTTCCGGAAAATCCTGATGTCAGACATCAGAATCCGAACCTTTCGTGCTGGTTCCAGAAAATCGTGTATCGGGTCGGGTCGGGTCGAGGCCGAGCACTGCACTACCTGCTGCGGTGGGGAACGCACGTGCCGAATTTGAAATAGGGAATGAATGCCCCACCCTTTAATGCAAACCCCATGAATGCCCCACCCTTTAATGCAAACCCCAATATACCTGTCATAGGACCCGTTTTGACCATCTGTTTGTCTTTGTCCACTTATGCCCATATATGAAGATCTCTGCACACACAGTACCGGTTGCAGAAAACTCTGATGTCAGACTTTATGCCCATATCTGGAGAACGCGCGTGCCGGTGGGAAGAAGGGTTCTCGAGATACGCGGATTACATACATACATACACATTCACAGAGATTTTGTGTTGACTCATGTGGCGTACGTGATGTCAGAGCCTTTTATGAAGTGATGTCACAATGACTCAGCGCTTGCGCCGATTTCCTCCGGAACAGCCTGATGTCAACAATCAGCTCCGCATAAGGAGATTCCGAACGTTTCGCGCCGGTTTCGGAAAACCGCGAGTCGGGTCGGGTCGAGGCCCGACACTGCACTCCGCGCGGCGGCGGGGAACGCGCGTGCCGAATCTGAAGCCGGTGGGACGAACGGTTCTCGAGATACGCGGATTACAAACAAACAAACAGACAGACAGACAGAGATTTGTCGCATTTATAGATAGATAATAATTATAATGATTACTACTATTTATGCGACTGTAGTTCGCACTTAACTATATGAAAACCGGCACATCATGTCCGTAGAGTCATAGAGTCCTAGTTTCGTAATGCCTCAATTTTGTTGATATTGTGACATCACGTGACATCACCTCATCAAAGATCAAACCCTGGATATGCATGCATGGAAATGACTGGATCATCACCTAGATCTCCATATATGGAGCTGACCTCTACATTATGATCTGACACCTGTTAGGGCAACCACACTAATAGAATCCCTTTTATGCCCATAAAACTGGACAATGATAGAGACAGATACTGACACGCACAGACGCATGTCTGGGGTCTCACAGCACACGGTTGGTTCTACAGACAGGAATCTCCATATGGGCATAAAAGGGATTGCATGTATGATGTCAGACGTCATCAACATCATAGGACTTTCACATAACGAGCAACCGAGTAAGCATGTCTGGGGTCTCACAGCACACGGTTGGTTCTACAGACTCCAACTTTTGCACACAGTACTTGCACAATGTAAATCTTTTATAGAACCGCCGATCCAACCAATATGCCCATATCTCCATATATATGGATCTCCATATACGTGTATGGGTATCAGGGATCTCCATATATGAGTAACTGGTCCGATATATATTAATAATGAATTCCGTCCTGTGGGACCTCGCCCTCTGTGTGACCGGTCGCTTTTCACCGTTAGGTGTCTTACTGGTTATTATTAGTACAGGTAGTAGTAGCAATAGTAATAGTAGTAGGCTACACAACAATAAGAATGCTTTACATCAGGGCTTCTCAAAGTGGGTGCCGTGGCACCTATAGGGTGCCCTGACAGTCCACGGTTGCCTCAGAATACTTTGATAATATTTGGAATTTATCAATGTCATTTAGACCCTCAATACTTACTTAAACTGTACTTGGTGTGTTCTTTTTCAGCCTACAGTGAGTACATCAAGTCTCTTCAGGAAAAATAGCAGATCTACTAGTGGCGTTGTGAAGCATTGTGAGCTTGTAGATCCGTTAAATGGTTAAACACCAAGTACAAAACTAAGTGGAAAGTGGAAACAAAATCTCTCCAGTTTTACTTGTGGTACATTGGTGGAAAGATTTTACATATTTATATGCCGTTAATATGACAAAAGTTGCTATGAAGTAATAACATTGTAATTCAGGGGTGCTGTGGATGAAAAGGTTATTTACAGGGGTACCCTATTAAGCAAAACATTTTTGAGAACCACTGCTTTACAAAAAACATTAACCAAAATAAACACTTTATGACATGACATTTGAATTCAGTAAAAACTTAAGTTAAGAACTAAAACAAGAGTAGTAGTAGTGGCCTACTAGTAGTAGACTAGTAGTTACTAGTATTAGTAGTTGTATATCCTATCCTCCCTCTCAGTTTACTTCCCTTCCCCTTCCCCCACTGAACCAGAGAGGCCAGCTGTGGGGAGTGAGGTGAACTTCTGTGTGCTCTGCTGCTCTGCTGTGCTGTTGCTGAAATTGGAATGTCTGTTCTCTAAAGAAGGAGGGCGTTTTCCATAGAAAATGTTGATGTCACTCGCTGGCAATGTATGACAAATACAATACCGGCTAAAATAGGCCAATAGTTCAAACTTAAACTTAAATCATAATGGAGTTACTACAGTTACATTACTAGATGTAGCCTACACGATCAATGTTGTTTTGATAATATGGGCGTGTACTGATATACATACAGAACATCAGATTTGATTTGTCGTATGTGATTTGTTGTTACTTTTCAGTAAGATGACACCATCTCTGCCCCTCCTAGCCTTTCTTAAAGCGGGCCACCGCCCACAGCACCTCTCTGCACCACTCCCCCTCCACTTCAGCCACACTGTCTGGCAGTGGCAGGCAGAGCACGAGCTGCTACACGCTCTTATACATGAAAGGAGGAGGAAGGCACCAGGGCTAATCAAGTCGGAATGAGTTGATCCCGGGGAGCCCCTGGATTGGAAGCAGGTTTATAGAGGTTTCTAAAGTTGGAGAAGTAGTAGGCTAGGCTACGAGAGACAGTGAGATAGAGAGAGGGTTGGAGAGGGCCAGGCAACACCCCCCTTTGACAAACCCCTGGATCCAAACAGAGAAGACTTCCAACACGCGTACTGTGAAGTGAACCAGCCTTCGAAAAGTGACAGGAGTTCCAGATCGAAGTTAAAAGAATCATCACACACGGATAAAAAGAAAGCAAGAAGAAACAAGAGAAGAACGGTTGTTGTGTGAAAAAAAGAAAGTGGGAGGAGAGGATGATGGAGGCCCTGCTTCCTGTACTACAGAACCAGCCCGGCCTGTCGGTCGTGGTGTGCTCGCTGCTGTTCAGGGTGGCTCACAAAATTCTTCAGAGCCTCCCGGTACCCAAACTAGTGCAAAATGATGAATTTCGCCTGTGGAAGTGGAGAAATCTGTCCGTTTCCCTGGTGCATTCCCTGCTCACAGGGACATGGGCTGTTAGCTGGTAAGTCTCTACACTGGGACACCATTGTTCATTCACAGTGGATCCACATGATGTGTTATATTGTAGGGTGTGTGTGTGTGTGTGCGTGTGTGTGTGTCTGTGTCTGTGGAGAGCTGTGACACTGACAGTCCGTGGCGGTAGGGAAGAAGCAAGAGCTTGTCCAGACAGGGAGCAGGGAGGGGATGCATTGCATTGCAGCAGAAGAAGACATAATAGACATTTGGCATTTTCAAAGTGGGGAAGGGAAATATATACCACGAGTGTTCACGCCCACACAGAGGTTGTAGGCTACTTGTTGATTTCATTGAAGTTTAGTTTTGGTAGGTTACATTATGGTGTGCTCTGGGGATTCAAACGAAATGTAAGATCATTCATACTGTAACTAGGCAGGCAACACCCAAAATTCAAACAGACATGTTAGTCAGTCAGCCAGGCAATGCAAACACTTGGTTGTGTAATGAAAGTTAGCCTGCACGAGACTCCCGCCAAGATATCTTTTTATGCTGATTATAACCATGTGATGTGATCACCAAAACATTTTAAATGCATTACTAAACTTAAAAGGATTTTTCAAGTAACAAAATCAGCACTTTTCCTATGTTATGATGACCCACTTTTGGTGTCTTTGGCCCCAGAGGAGTGGACACCTTTGAGATTGAACATTGAGGTTTGCAAACCGCAACTGACAAATATTATGTCTACTAGTAGTAGTCTTAACCACAACCCCGATCATGGTGTTCAGGCAGGACACAGGCAGATGAACAGGAAAAACCTGTTGGTTGACTTGAGCTCTGTTGTGAAAGAATTTAGAAAAACGATTTTCTGTAGATTGTATTGGGTGGAGACAATTGTCTTTCATCTAGAGCCCTTCTTAAGGGTAGATTTTTAATAAGAAGTCCTGTTTTGTATGGTAGCTACTTTTCCTGAGCCATTATACTAGGCAGTAGCACACAGTAATAAATGTGAAATATGACATGTTTTAATTTGCATGATACAATAGAATACTTGCTTGTTACTTTTATGGTCATACATTATTTACATACAGGGTACATGTTTAAGGTCACATGATGCAGGAAGATTACTTTAGGCAGATATTTTGCTGCATGTGCCCCCCACCCCTCCCTCCATTATGAGAAAAAATAAGAGCAAAATGTCCACCTTGTGATATGGTCTGTCAGATCATTGATAATACTACTAAAGAGAAAGCTAGAATTTGATTGCTAAGAGATTTTTCCCCCCCCTGTAGCATAGGGATGTTCACACAGGCACTTTAACAATAACTATTCAAATGTTATTTTAAAGATAATTTTAAGTGAAGGGAGGTGGATGGCAGAGTTCAATGCTACAACTATAACAAATACAATGGTGAACAATATAGTTGAAGTGCTTGGTGTGACTGTGAACAGACCTTTAAGTTTGAAGGAAAGAAATCCCTGTACTGATAACATGTGTCCCTCTCTTCAGTGTGTTGATTTGGCCAGAGTTGCTGCAAAACATCCACTCTTACTACACTCCCATGACCTACCTGCTCATCTGTGTCTCATCAGGTCAGTGAACAGGCCATAACACATTTTACTGAAAGGAAAAACTAATATGCAATGACTGCATTGAGCTGTATATTTGTTTATTGTAGACAATGTAAGATGGCATCATAAAATTAAGGACAGTGGACTTGTTATACAGTATGTAACATTTTGCTGTGTTGACAGTCAGAAATCTTATTTCATTGTCAAACTATATCATACAAGGCACCAGGTTTGATCTAATTCTAATAAGTTAACAAGGCATTGTGGGAATGTCACACATCGGGTGCCCAGAATTATTCGACGTTTAATTTGCTGGTGCCCATTGGCAACCCGCCATTTTACCTACCTTTGAAGTACTGGCGAGAAAAGTAATCTGAGTAAATGTAATCCAAGTATGTCCTGTTTATTTCGCGAAAATATTTTCTTTCAGTCAGGACCGTTTTTTTATCAATTCGAAGCCACAGTGTTTGTGTTACGGCCTGTAGAAGAGGCTGCCGTTTTGAGAAAAAAAAGAAAAAAGGAAGAGAATCCGGAGAAAACAGCATTTTTGTGCAGCCGCTAAACAGGAAGTCAACGAGACAGACAGCACGTCCGGGTGACGTAATTTCGCGCTGCATGTTGGGAAATGGAGTTTGTTTCATCACCGCGGTAGCCAAGTGCAGTAGCTACAGTACAGTATAGTTTACTGTACAACGCGTCGAACGCGTCGTGGGCACACGTAAACATCAAAGAGATTGGCGCATGGGCACCACGTGGGCGTTTAATGTGTTAACATTGTTGAATAGATTGTAAGTTCCCAAACTTCCCCATACTTAATATTTACAAGCCTACGGTACCATTCCTGAGAGAATATTAAAGTTACAATCCATACGTTTTATGTCCATTGTCATTGTCTCACTCTCCCGATAGAGGGGGGTAATTGCAACAATGTCTAAACTACAAAAAAGATGGCGTCCAATCTGCGAGAAAGTCATTGCCAACTGTCAGCCGTATGCAAATCAGCAAGGCAGGAGGCGAGGCCTTGAGGCTCGTGAGTGCCAAGCAGCTGATGGCCTTGCGCTTCAACAAGTGCGCCGTCGAAGTTGGCAAGCTGTGGTGGATCGATAATAGGTTATCACTAGCTAGCCTGCTATCGAAATGTAATGTAATTGAATGTAGCTAATCTGTCTGGCTGCAAGTGGATACACATCCCTTCCACACAAAATGTTTGTTTCAAATAGCTTTGTTGGTATTCAAATAGCTTATTAATATTGTCAGCCAGTATGTGTCCTTCCTAATACCATTGTAGACATTTCTATTTCATAGACATAGAAACCACAGCTGATGTGCTAGTTACATTTTATCATCAACACTGTACCATTCAGATTGTTTAAAATAACAGTTTATTAATTAAAACAGTCCCAGATTGTAACTTTAATGCCAACACAATATCTTCCTCAATTCAAATTGCTAATGGGAGGGCATATGGAGGCCTTACTGTAAATGGGCATAAATGTGACACAGATAGACAGACAGAAACGGATATCTTCATATATGGACACAAAAGAGACACAGACGGGTACAACGGATACTAAACTGACTTAATACTGATCTACCCATCTCACCTGAAAGTGGATGGCTTATAAATTGTTATTGGACGCCAAGCTAATCCACTGAAGACTGTAGTCTGTTCTATTCTTGTGCTTCTGGGATATTTGTGGGGTGTGTGTGTGCGCCATTCAGATTTATGATGAGCATCTGTTTGTAACCATGAAGACGCAAATCTGTGGAGATAATGCCATAACAACATCAAACAAACATTATTTCCACAGGGACAAACCATGTCAGCTAGTGTAGATCAGATTACTGATAACTACAGTGGCTTGTTTGTTTGTCTGTCGAGTATCCTGGTTGAATTCTACATGCTGCTCACACATTGAAGAGTTACAGTATACTGTCAAATACTTTGTGTTAATAATCTTGTGCACTGCTTTATGAAAGCAAGCACTGGAGGGGATGATAAAGAATGACCCACAATGGTATGCTAAAAATGTATCAATCATTTCCTGTTTCCTGTTAAGCAGTACAGTAGTTGTGTGATTGGTTAAGAATTATTTATTATTATGAATGAATTTATCATAGCACACATATCAGTCAGTGATATTCACTTGTTTCCTCTCTGCTTACAGGATACTTTTTGCAAGACGCAGGTGACATTATCTTGACTGGACATACAAAAGCATCATGGGAATTCTTACTGCATCATGTATTGGTAATATGCATAATATGCACTGGCTTTATAATATGCACTGGCTTTATTCTCTTACATTACATTCATTGCTGGTTTTGAGTTTTCACAGTAAATATTGTAAGCACATTTGTATCGGTAATTCACTAAAGTTGGCTTTTCAATGTTTTTCCTCATGGATATTTGCTTATGTTTGCTATATTTTAGAGAGGGATAGAGATTTGTCAAATGAATCCCCTGTTTGTCATATGGTATATCTCTTGATTTCATGTCTCTTTCCCCTTTTGCCATGTAGGTTCTCGGGTGCTTCCTGTATGCTCTCTACACCCATCGGTATGTGGCAGGTACTGTAATAGCTCTCTTTGTAGAGGTCAACAGTGTCACCCTGCACCTGAGACTGTTGTTCAAGCTTGCAGGGGCGCAGTCCTCTCCTATGTACCAAATCAACAAAGGACTAAACCTCTTTACCTATGTTTTCTTCCGTCTGAGTGCTCAGTTCTACCTAACCTGGTACGTCATTCACAATTACTCCTGGTTGGACCATGGTCTTTACTTATTTTGTACCATAATGATGATGAACATTATGATCCTAATCTACTTCTACCGGCTGCTACGTGCTGACTTTTTCCCAAGGAGCAAGGCCCATGTAGTACAGAATGGACCCGACAATAACAACAAAAGGTTTCTAAATGACTGAATGGGGAAAAAAAGTGGTCATAGACTTTGCCATGATGTATTTTTGGAGATACTTTTTTGTTTTTGTTACTTTTGGTCTGTTTAGACCGATACTGTTTTTATCATGCCAACATTGCTTCCTTGTGCCACACTGTACACAGCCACTTGGTTCACAACAACTTGTAGAACAAACTACAGCCAGTGGATGATAGGACAGTGGTATATTATGTCCTGATCTGTCTCTGTATGAGGCCTATTGATACTCACAAAATAACCGAAGATACATGCTGTTTGGACACATTCAACTAACAACGACGCGATAGTTTGACATTTATAAATGCGATTTAAAATTGCTATAGATTTGTTGACATTTGTCTCATTGATAATTGAATGTGCACTGGATAAAGGGGTCCTGGATAAAGGGTTCCAAACTGGTTGTTAACATCTAATTGTCTCATGGATTATGCAGTCAGGAGGGTTGATATACTGAAATAACAAGCCGTACAACTACAATAACAAGCAGTACAATCTTTTATTTAAAAAGAAAATAAATAAATAAGACTAATTTGGAAATGGATGATTAGGAATTCCCTTATACATTTCATACATTCCATAATTGTTGACTCGGAGTACTGAAATAACTTAAAATCTGAGAATCAGTACATTTCATTTACACTGAAATTGTATATTTAATCTATTTAGCGTAATGGCAAATTATAGCCAAAGAATGTGTTTCGTTTGTTGCAGTGGCCTTATTGTACCACAGTGCCTTTCAAAAATATAGTTTCGCTGCAAATACAGTAGCCATTCAAAAATATATTGGCTTATTACTTGGCATCGAAAATATTTTCTTTTTCTCTTAAACAAGATATGACTACTCAGGGTGCAGCCAGCATATCTTTTTATATAAATTTATATATTTTCCCAAAAATCAAATACATTTTTATAAGCAAAAGCAAAGAAGAAATTTGACAGAAGCCAAATACATCTGACTGATCACCGGTTATCCTGTGTTGAAATTTTATAGCCTCATGTTCTGGATTGTTGAAATGAGTAAATAATTATTGTTTTTGTTTCATCTTGAAATTTTATGCATTATGTCCAATAAAATGTTTTTCATAGACTCAAACATTTATGATTTGTTGAGTTTACAATAGTATGTCTTGTGTCTGCATGCATACAACGAATCCAAGAATACCCAGGGTAAATCCGGTGACCTCGGAATGGTCGCCACCAGGCACCAGGTACTCCTAAACCTAACCTTAACCTCAGTAAAGCGAATAAAAGAACCGCTGGGGGCGAGCGTTCCAGTTACTACAACACAATCGCACTGCGGTAGGGCATTAACGACTTGTGATTTTTGCAAGTTGACTGAAGTTGAAGTCAACTTCATTGTTTGATAACGTCATCACATTGACAGTGAACAGGGAAACAAAACCCGAAAAGACTTACCTCTGGACTTCATTGATGAACAGCCTAAAGTGTACCTGTCTCCCATACGGCTTTTGTTTTGATATTATAGATTTCATTGCAACCCGCATCATTTTATAATAATCCTAATTCCTACATAATGTTGGATCCAACACGATAACCGACTGCACTGTCTGTTAATCAATTGACAAAGTAAAATCATTCTGACAATAAGCAATCCTACTGCTTGAATGCTGTACACACACACACACAAAAAATATTTTTTCCAACTTTCAACTTTCCTTGGTGGGAGTCGACTTGTGTAACGAAGTCGACTGAGTCGATTGGGAGTCGACTTCGACTGAGTCGATTTGTCGACTTGAGGCAGTTATAGGCTACTTCAACTTCTGTCATACTATCATAGACAGACAAAGTTATATCTAAAAACTTTAAGAGTCCATTACACATTACAGGTCAAAGTGTTGAGCAAGAAACCTAACCTCTATCTGCTCCGCACCCTTGTGGGCAGCATCAGCTGGGTTGAGATGAAACCGAATTTCCTACGTGAGCAAATACAGTAAAAGGCAGGATTTATTTTATTTTTAAGATTTGTTTTTGGGCTTTTATGCCTTTTAATGATAGGACAGTAGACTGACAGGAAATGGGGAGAGAGATGGGGAGTGACACGCAGCAAAGGTTGTCAGGATCAGGACTCGAACCCGCGACACGCTGTAAGGCATCAGAGACTGTGCCTGGACCACTAGGCCAGCAGGCACCCCAACAAGCAAGATTTCAAAGGGTAAAAGGAAAGGTGGGTACCAAAACATTCTGGGTACCATAAGGAAATGTGGGCACCTGGAAGAGTGTGTGCACTAGAAATACTGGGCAACAATTAGGATTTGTGTCCACAAGTGTTTTTATAGCACAGCAAAAGTACATTATATTATAAGAGTTTATTTGGCAAAAGTACAATATAACAAGAGTTTCGTATTAGACAAAATTGTAATATTGGAAAAAAAAAGAAACCACAGCTGATGTGCTAGTTACATTTTATCATCAACACTGTACCATTCAGATTGTTTAAAATAACAGTTTATTAATTAAAATAGTCCCAGATTGTAAATTGTAGATTGCCAGCACAATATCTTCCTCAATTCAAATTGCTAATGGGAGGGCATATGGAGGGCCATACTGTAAATGGGCATAAATGTGACACAGAGAGACAGACAGAAACATCATCATATAAAAAAAATATTTGATTGATTTGATTGAATACTTTATTAGCAATTCACAGAAGAAAAGCACAGGAAATGAAAGTTCAATTAAAGGATTTAAACCTAAGCACTATGGCTTGTTAAGTTGTTTCCTTTGAAAATAATTCAAAGGCCTACATCAAATCTCAACTGCAAAGCTTTTATTTTGGAAAACAAGAGGCGACTGGTGGCTGTTGTTGACTATCATGCATGTGTTTTCGGATTTTTGTTGTTAAATGGCTGAGGTCACGGTGATAACGTATTCTTTCGGTTTGTACATCTCACCTGCACAATCCACTATTAGGATACGGTATGTAGTTGCTAACTTTGTCGTTTTAAAAAGTGCAAAATATTAAACAAAATCCGTGACCCAAACGAACGGCAACATTGGTTTAGATCCGATCAGACTCAGAAATCAGAACCTCGTGGGTGGTTTAGCCCTGAAATAGTCTGGGATCACTTCACTTTTCGGGCTTGTAACCGGTCTGGAGCGGAAACCACAAAACGTCATGTTGTAGTACTCAAAGGACTACAATTTGCCGGAAAGATCAAACCGGATTCAGTTTTAACCCAAAATATTCCCCTGCGCTCAAGGACATACTTTTAGGGCCTACCTAATAAACTCCTTGATGCGGAGTAGTTTTGCTTTTGAAAAATTCGTTTGGTATGTGCATCTTTTAGTCCAACTTTTAGCGACTGGCAAGACTACACTAGGCTACTCGAGCATTTTAATAGGGATTGGGGAAACAAACGGAGGGAAACAAATCAAAGCGACGCCGCTTCTTCTATGGTTTCCGCGCTCTAGGCGGAAACCAAACGGGCTGTTGTGAACGAACACCAGGCTTTTTCTCAGAAAGCCTGGTGGGCGAGGTTAGCCCTGAAACATGAAACGAGTACGACTGTCATGTTTTAGGGCTAGTGGGTGGTGAGGTTCTGAACGGGGCTATAGTTTCGTCATTTTTCATCACTGACTTAGTATCCATCCACAAAGTTGCTAAAGAGTTGTGTTTGCGTGAAACCCTTCGAGCCGAGCGTCTCTTCCAATAGCGGAAAGCCTGGTGATGCGAGGTTACTCTTCCAATAGTTGTCTACAACAGCCCATCGCCCGGAGGGCAGTCCGACAATGATTGGTTAGTCGGTTGTCAGGGGACGGAAAAACATTATTTTCATTCAATATTTTCAAAGATTTTCTTTTTTCCTTTTTTCATGACCTATTGAAGATGTAGCAGTTAATTTCAAGTCTCTTGTTCCTATTCCATCATTGAGGCACGCACACACGTTTGCGGTTGCCAGGACAACCAACCAGCGACTTACAGCCATCGCATCCGTCCGACCTCCAGGGTATGGGATGGACTCAACTTATCCCAAATTCCTGAATGGAAAAATCCCCAAACTGACTCAGCTGTCCCAGCCGACAGACGCAGCCTGTATTTTCCTTCATTTCCGTAGATCGTGTTGCAACGTATCATCCGACTGACTGTAAGTTCACACTCTACTATCTTGAATGAGCATAGGTTTTCCTATGAAGACGCGTGCTTCTAATCTGATTTCATACGAAATATAGGCTAAAGAGGAAACCTATCCGCTATCTTTTAGTTTCGAATATAGCTAAATTAAAACTTGTTTAGGATTGACTTGTTGCGCACTATGGTTGCGCACCGCACCGGTGGTTATTATTATCTTTGTTACTTTCTTCACATGGAACCACACAATTAGCATGGTTGTTAATTTGTGGGCCTACAGTATATTGTTCACCCCAGAGCATCTAGCAATTAATTAACAAGAGATTTCTTGAACAATAGGATTAAAATAGATCCGAGTGGATGATCATCTCTCAAAACGGATGACCCTGATTGGCTCTGCATGTGGCCCTGCATGTATTCACTGCTGCTGCCAGATTGTTTAACACCCTCTCATTTCAATTCAATTTAATTTAATGGCATTACAATTAAATTAAATTCAGTTCCATTACATGTAATTCTTTCTTTCTTTCTTTCTTTCTTTCTTTCTTTCTTTCTTTCTTTCTTTCTCTCTCTCTCTCTCTCTCTCTCTCTCTCTCTCTCTCTCTCTCTCTCTCTCTCTCTCTCTCTCTCTCTCACAGTATAGCCTACATACTACATGTCAACCTGATTAACAATTGCTTGAGGGCCTCATGTCTGTACGTATCTCAGCTATGAGTGTACTTCCTCCAGTTCGAAGGGACCGAATCATTGCCCAGCTCCCCCAGGTAAACCATTTAATACCAAAGCAGTAATCACCATAATGATACTGGCATGTGGCAGACTAGGGTTGTATGTCTCCATTACCACATGTCTCCTTTCCGACACTAACCCTAAACCTAACCTCTATGGAAGTGTTGCCACTCCGACAATAAGAAGTCAATGTTGGAGTGGTGACATGTCGGAATGGAGAGCGCCCCCCGTAGACTAGACCCCCAGTGCTTTACAGCCCTCCAGCAAATGCTCTTCCTCTGTTCTAGTGTTTCAGTAAAGAGGCTGCTCTTCACACCAAAGATGAGTTCAACAACAAAATGAAGACTGCTTGTCAAGAGCAACGTACTGGCACAGTAGGGTGAGTTAAGAGGCATTCAAATGTGTCTCATAATATAGACTGGCGACCAAGAGACACAATTTACCTTTACGATAGCGCTGTGTCGATATTGTGGAGTCATATCGAGTGGTTGTTTAATTTTATCCTCTCCCCTTTTCCTGTAGCTTTAGAATTTCCAAGGTCATTGTTGTTGGTGACTTGGCTGTTGGGAAAACCTGCCTAATTAATAGGTAAGCAGAACTCAGATTCTGTCACTTGTGATTGAGACAAGTGCTGTGTAAAGTACTGTCCACACCAAGAACGATAACTATAAATATTGTTTATGAAATTGTTCTTCCAACTCAAGTGGAAGGCGAGTCCACAACTATAACAACAATGACAGTGATGAATTACCTCTACCTTTTTTTTTTAATATATTTTTTCTAATGTTATTTATACAATGTCCTTCCTTATATTGTATTTCATTGTTTTAGGTTTTGTAAGGATGCTTTTGATAAAAACTACAAGGCGACAATTGGCGTTGACTTTGAGATGGAGCGCTTCGAGGTGCTTGGAGTGCCCTTCAGTCTACAGTTGTACGTTTTCCATGTTCTCTTATTGAGTTCTCAAGTTCAGCATTATGTTTAATTTATACTCCAGCATACAACCGTGTGACGTGGCAAAAATACCAGATCTACAAGCTAACAGCACATTGCAATGCAACGCAATGTTGTGAGCATGTAGATTGGCTATTTTTGGCGTCAAAGGCAGTATAAATGGGGCCATATGCCTCTTGTGCTACTGTATACCAACGCCTCTCTGCTTTACAGGTGGGACACTGCAGGCCAAGAGAGATTCAAGTGCATCGCTTCCACATACTACAGAGGAGCCCAGGGTACCATATTGCTAACATTTTGTGTGAGCGAGTTTTAGAGCAAAAACAAATCAAATAAGAATGACATTATGACATCACAATATTAACGACAGCAGTTCCCACACTGAGACTGCATCTTTTTGACTGAAAAGGAATTCCAGACAGGATTTAAACATAGTTTAAAAAATCGAACCTCTGTTCGAAGTGGAGCTGTGTGTGTGTGTGTGTGTGTGTGTGTGTGTGTGTGTGTATTGCAGTTGATGCTCAGGGCAGGCTAGACTCAACAGCACCTCTCTGGTCACCCAGGATCATGTGTACCGATTTTTGTGACATGTGAAGAAAATATGTAGGAAAAGGAGCCAAAAGTGTGTTTTGGAGAAAATTCAAGATGGCGGAAAATCTATCCTGGCGCAAATGGGCGTTGCCTATAGAGATGCGTCTTGACCCAAGGAATCCAGGGAAAAAATAATTTTAATTTTCCGATCTACGGTTCAAGAGTTACGGGGCAAAACGTAAAGTGGGCCGTTATAGCGCCACCATGAGGCCGAGTGATGTAATTATTTTTCGATTCATTCTTAAAATCATTATGAATCTCCTCTCTGAGGTTTGAAACTGTAGCTCCTATGGTTTACGAGAGAAAAATACTTGAAAGTGATTTCTTGCATTGTCCCATTATAAGTCAATGGGGACAATTAAGTGTCGTTTTTTGCCGATTACGTCGGCATGGTAAGGCGGATCGGAACGAAAGGTAATAGAACACCATTCCCGGCCGAGCCGCACATTTTGATGTATATATTGCGCGAGTGGCGTAAATGGTGCGGCACTAGTTACGCGCCGAAGTTTAGGCTACATACAGACAAGGACGGAGACAGACAGACAGACAGACCCACACACACAGCCACGTATAGGGAGCTTGTGTTCCACACAGCTCCAAAAATGTTATTTAGTAGTGATCCCAGAGGGGACATTACTTTTCTGCATTTGACCCATCCTATTAGGAGTGTGTTGCTCAACGCAATGTATCCTCTCATGTTAACAATTGTTTATTCTCTCATTACAGCCGTGATTATTGTGTTTGATGTTAATGATGTGGCATCCTTAGGCCATACAAGGTAGGTTTATGTCTTGAGAAAAACCTTTTCAACTTTAAACACTTCGGTGCTCTTGGAGACATTTCTTTTTTTGTGTTAACAGGCAGTGGCTTGAAGATGCCTTGAAAGAGAATGACCCCACGAGCGTTCAGCTTTTTCTGGTTGGCACAAAGAAAGACTTAAGTGTATGTACTGTGTATGCACACTATCCCAAAAATCTACGCTCTATAGTGTATGCCTGTGGATTTCACACACTGTGATTGAGTGATGGATAAATATGACTTAATTCTATTGGATTGATGCCAGTGAAAGTTTTCAAACTCAAGCCACAGGCATGCATTTGCTCCTCCCTAACTAGACCCACATGCATTTTGTGGTAGAATGTCAGATGTTGAATACTTGGACATTATAACTTATACAATAGATGTGGAAAGTGTCATGTTACCATTACATTGTTTAAATACTTTTAGGCTGCTTTTTAGTAATTAGAGTAATTTCGTAGTGGAGTAGGCTACTCTCACTCTTAACTTCAGTTAATTTTACCTGAAGTTTTCATTTCATTTTCCAGTCTGCTGCACAGTACTCTCAGATTGAACAGGATGCCATTAAAATGGCACAGGAAATCAAGGCAGAATATTGGGCTCTGTCATCATTGACAGGTGAGGGAATGCGACTATGTATAGATCTGTACACATCATAGAATACTTGAACTGATCTCTGGCAGTAAAGCACTATTTGTGCATGCTTTGTTTGGATCTAAATGAAAGTCAGCTGTGTTTAATCACAATGTTTGTTTTCATATTGATGAAGGAGAAAATGTCAAGGAGTTTTTCTTCCGTGTTGCATCATTGACATTTGAGGCAAACGTTCTTGCCGAGTTAGAGAAAAGTGGAACGAGGAACATTGGGGACGTTGTCAGTGAGTATACATATTATACTTATAATGCTTTCTGTTGATTGTAATTATTAAAACAAAACATCACTTTTGACACAGTCTGATTCCAAACTGTTAATTTGCTTCAGGAATTAGCAGCGGTTCAAGTAATCTGCAAGCTACATCAAAGAAGAAACAAGCAAACTGTTGTCAGTGAGAATGGATGTTCCATCAATTATTGACTTTAAATCACACAGGTACTGTACAGAAACAAGAACAAGCTCTGTGGAAAAACTGTGTATTCATAGGCATTCTCTGAAACATTGGATTTTGCTGTAAGTCTAGAGCAGGAAGAGTTGGTCTTTCGGAGACATTACCATTCAGTTTTTCCTGGCCCTGGAATGAGTGTTCCGCATTTAGATGTGGAATCGTGGATTCCTGTGGTGTGGCTCATTTTAACTTGTCTTGGGAGTCATGACACAGCCTTTACTTAAAAGTTCCTCTTTTCAAAATAAATGACAACATCGGTACTGACAAAATACCTGACAATTGTGGATGTTTTCAAGTTGACATGAGCTGTAAGTATAGATATGTTCTTATCCTAACCAGTATCTGTTTAATTATATTGCAGAGATCTTCTGTTAATAATTTACATTTTTTGCACAACAATGCTCTGTGATGAGCTTTATATCAATTATTTTCATGGTTGAGTATGTTTATGTGTTGAATTGTATTATAAGACCATAGATGCCTCGTGTAAGTGTATACCAGCTTGTCCCAACTTTGCCAGTTTTATATGTATTGTATGGTTTACAGATAATGTCTATTACTTTTGGTACATAAAACAAGTGACCAACCTCAAATTATCAGAACAGATTAGTAATCAGACTAAAAGTGTAAACAATGTATCATGTTTTCTTTTTTTAAATAAAGAATCAAACAAATGTTTATTTCCATATTTCCTAAACAAGTAATTTCTAAAGGTAATAGAATGTTGAAGACCTAATGTGAAATGTATTTTTGAACAGATCATCATATAATAAGTCGGGCTGCCCCTGACGTGATGCATTTGGCTATCACAACTACTTTCCGCTCTGCATCCTTCTCCATTATGTTCCTCAGCTGGGAGCTAATTTGGCTGATTATCATTTCTACCTAGAGACTATAATATGGAGAGTAATTGACTTTACTTGAGTACATGTTGGTTTCAGATATTCAGTACATACCTTTTTGCAAGCCTCTGTCACAACATAAGTCTATGTATTAAAATATCAGCAAGATGGCTATTGGAATGATAGTTATGCTTGTAGCTTCAAATATCCATGTATTCTAATGTAAGTGACATTATTATGAAAAATGCTCAAAGGTCAGCAAAGGTCAAATGACCTAGGGTTAGACCTAATGGACCACCTTTAGAAAATTTCAATAGCCCAAAGCATACCTCACTGGTTCTGTTGGACTTTTATTGGCCACTAATTGGCTAATTATGCTAATTGCTCAACAACTCTTGGCAAAATAATAACACTAGGCCTATCTATAGCTTTCAATAATAAGATGTTATAGAAAACATTTCTCGGTCCTACATATCCAGACTATTTTCATAATAGTAACATACTCCCTATAAAAAAGAAATCCCCAATACACACAGCTGGTTAGCAGGTTATATCAAGAACGTATATAGACAATATTTTGTAGATGCCATGTCCCACCCCAGCCAAAGAAGGCCCCTTGGCTGCAGGACTATAAGTTAAGTTATTAACTTAATTAAGTTAACAGTAGCTTACTATTGGAACATGCTTTGTTCATAGTTAACATAATATAGGAATTTGGTAAATACGATTATTTCCCATACAATTTAAGACAGTATCACAATTACTCGTTGAATGATTATAAAATCAGACATTTTAAAGATTGAAGCTTTTGAAGGAGTCAAGATGTTGTTGATCAATTTGTCTCTGAATATCCTCTGGGATGCAGTGAGAGTATTTGTAATTGTCCTTAATCCACTTTCCTCCCTCTGTGTTTTCAATGGCGACAGCAGCTACACCTGCAGTGCGGTAAAAAAATGTAATAATAATCATTAACTTTAAAATAACATGTGACCATAAAGTATCAAGAGTCACTGATTCATGTCACAAGCTGTTGGGTTAGAACAACTGACCTACAACTTTAGCTCCCTGCTTTTCGACGAGTGAGATCGCTGCTTTCATAGTCCCCCCAGTCTCTATCCATTGGTCAACTATTAGTACCCGGAGTCCTGCAAGGAAAGGGAAACATGGTGTACTAATTTCTTTTGAACCTTTAATTCCCAGTGCCCTCACACCGGCAGGAGAGGAAGGCTTTTAAGAAATCTGTTCAGAAGGAGGTGCTGTCTGTATAAAAACAGAGTGAGCAGTTGAGTCCAACCAGCACTGGGGGGCATTGTGTCACAGGAAATCGTGGGAGAGACATTAATGAAGGGCCACCAGGCCTCCATTTGCACTATTTGGTCAAAATGTAGAAACAAAAAAGTAGAACCCACACCAAGCTAAATCCAGACTTTCTTTGCCACTTGATGTTTTATAAGCTTGTCAGTCTTTGCATGGTGTATCCCACGTTTCACAAACTGTCTAAACCAGGGGTCTTCAACGTTTTCAGGCCAAGGACCCCTTAGTTGAGAGCGATGAAGCAGGGACCCGCACGACCTTTTCATAGATTCCATATAGTTTCATCGTTTGACAGCACAATCATCAGTGTATTTTGGATTCATGTCTATTTGTGTTTTCAGATATTTATCCACTTGAACCATCAATACTTAACAAACTTGACCTGTCAAACTTGTGCTCTTTTCCCCTTCTACACCAAAACTCTTGCCGAAAATAGATGATCTACAAGCTCACAACGCCTTGCAGCGTGTGGCGTGAGCTTGTAGATCTGCTATTTTTGGCTAAAGTTCTCAGAATATGGACGTTAGGGTTCAAGTGGTTAATATAAAAAAGGGGGAACAAAAGTTTCTGTCTCACAAAGATTTGGAGGACCCCCTGTTGAAGACCCCTGGTCTAAACATGTATTAAATCCTGGGAGTGGAACACATTTACTACTAATGAAAAAAATAAATAATAATACTTCCAGGCAGCCTTTCAACAATTTTAAAGTAGCCATAATAAGTTAACATTATTATGTTAACACTGTTAAATTGTATGTAACATTTTACCTGGCTTTAACACATCCAGTCGTACTTCCATGGTCTTTTCTCTGCCTGAGTAGTCACAGTATTGCTCACTATCAGTTTGTATGCACAGGTGTCCAGCTTTGCGGATAGCCAGAAAGCCCTTTCCCAGAGTGGTGGCGACAGAGGCTCCTGGAAATAGCAGCGGAAGAAGTGCATTTTAAATGATGTGCTGACATACACATTGCCATACCATGATAATGATACAAATATGACATGAATTTATAGTCTTGTCAATAATAACATGATTTAAAGCTTCAATCTGTAACTTTTACAGGATTCAAATCCAGGTCCCCCACGCAAGTACTGAAATATTTACTGCTGAGCAAAAGAGAGTAGGCTATGTCTGCTTTCTGAGGGGAGAAACTGATTCAGACTTTTAGGCAGTACCACTTGGCAACCAGTAGTGGTCATAGTAGTGATAATACCCTACTACATGATCTACATTTCTCAACTGAAGATTGATTCTGAAGATTATTCAGCATTACAGAGCAAAATAAAGTAGTATTCACTAAACAAGTTACACAGTGTAGCTTTAAATGTGTAAGCATATCTCTGCCAGGGGTTTCGGTTTTCTGCTCTATCCATAGCATGGGTGTTGCTTTAAATAAAGTTAGTGAGGACTTTCGCAAGAGACCTACTTGTCCAACAAAATACTGTGTTTGATTTCTGCACATACTGTAAGGTCATTACCCAGGATGAATCCCATTGCATCTATGCCAGCTACCAGGTCAATGTTGTCACTCTGAAATGGACTGAGCAGGTCTTTCACACAGTCAGCTAGACCCTGGGTCAAGTAGAAAGTATGAATTCAAAAATATGATTGTGGTACTGTATCTATATATTCATTACAGTCTAGGTTATCTACTGATACAAGTTACAACAAAACAATTGTCCACAAAATATGTTCAGTGGCAAATAGTTACACAATATAAAGCATGAATACAGAGATTAGCTAAAAAAAGAAAAGAAATGCAATGCCAGTGATGCAACAACCTGCCACAATGAATTGATTCAAATATACCTGGGAATTACAGTAGAGTCTCGATGGGTCCAACCAAGCAAACTTTGGTCCTTTTGTGTTGGGTGCCATTAGTGAAAGATACCATCCTTTAGCCCTGTCTGTTGGTACAGTCAGCGCGTCCATTCTTAAGCAACAGTTGTCTGCACAGTTGAGAGGAGCTGGGGTCTGCTGCACAGTGAATCTGTTTGCTACACATATCAGGTTCCAAGGGTGGTGGTGTTAGTGGTATGTGAGTGTGCAATAAATAGGCTACGCATGCTTGCTTGTGTGTAGGCTAGTAGTATTAATGCATGGACACTTGTGCCGGTGTGTGATGTGCATGTGTGGTTTATGAATGATCATCCATGACGTGTGTGTGTGTGTGTGTGTGTGTGTGTGTGTGTGTGTGTGTGTGTGTGTGTGTGTGTGTGTGTGTGTGTGTGTTTGCGCATGCTTACGTGTTCATTTGTGTGTGTGTGTGTGTGTGTGTGTGTGTGTGTGTGTGAGAGAAAGAGAGAGAGGGAGAGATTGTGGAAGATTCAGAGAGCGAGACAGAGAGGTGGCCTGTGCATAGATTTGTTTATGGGTGTATATTCTGCATAACACTTTTGTGTGCAAATGAGTGTGTTTTTGTGTGTGTGTGTGTGTGTGTGTGTGTGTGTGTGTGTGTGTGTGTGTGTGTGTGTGTGTGTGTTTGTGTGGGGGGGGGTCTATCGAGTAAGCATAATAAGGGGTGGCATAGCTGAATGGTTTGGGAGCCGCCTGGGGAACCAGAGCCCCTGGTTGTCCCTGGTTTGATTCCAGGCCAGGGTAGCAATGTCGTTGTGTGTCCCTGAGCAAGACTCTTAACCCCTAATTGCTCATGCGCTTCCTGTGGGCAGCGAATCAGCTGGGTTGGGCTGAAAATACTGAATTTCCCCCTCGGGAGGATGGCAGGGATTGGAAGCACCATAGATGACATGGAAGCACCATAGATGACAAGCAAGCACCATAGGAAGCCCTAGATGACAGGGAAGCACCATAGATGACATGGAAGCATCATAAAAGACATGGAAGCACCATTATAAATGAAGATAAGAAATTAACAGGTTCATGACCCTGCTGGCAAAATTATCACCAAAATGTGTCACTTTATTATCCACAGGCCAAGGAGAGTTTAAGGAGAGTAAATACACTGAATGTTAACAATATTTTGATGTCAACTGTGGGTTTGAGCTATAAGACACAATTTCTGAATGTCAAGTATCGAAGTTTTCTTCAGAATATGTATGACAATGATTTACTACGACACTATGGCATATTTGGAGTAGTACCAGTCTAGTACCAGTGGTTATCAAATGTTTTATTTGCAAGGACCTTCAGACAGTGTACAAATGGAACTGGAGTTACAGACCTGGTATGGTCATTCAGTTCTATCTCTTTCTGTTTCCGGTAAGTGGTAATATTATTGTCCGCTCATTTTGTATGTCCATGGCCAAAACATAAAAAAATAAAGATATTTCCACCACAACTTAACCATAGTGATGGCCCCTTAATGAAAGTAATGTACTAACTGTAGTGTAAAAAACTTTGAGAGAGACAACAATAATGGATGCATATAAAAATAGTACAACTGCTACGACAGAGAAGTGTGTTTCCCACAGTGATCAACATAAGAACATTGTAATGGTGTGTAAAACAGAACATACCACGGACAAGGCCAAGTCTTGCCACAGACATATTGATGACCCCTGCTTTCATTTATTAAAGGAGCACATTACTTATTTTCAACCTTATCTCATAAAGCCTACTTGGCCCCTAAGGTGCCACAATTTCTCATTGGTGGGCATGGACTGTTCAGACAACTGCCTATAATGACATCATTGATGGGTATTACAAGGGTATTACAAGCTTATACAGCCTTTCTCTTCCTGGAAAGTTAGCACGCTGAAATAGAAGCCATTGTTCTTGCTTCATTTAAAAAAACAGTTATTCTGTCACAGGTAAGAGTGCCCCATATGATACCACAAACTTGACAATAGCCCTACTCCTTTCTCACAAGGGTCAGGATTAGCCTCTTGCTCCTTTATTTTTACAGGTGAAAATGGAGTGAGAACTGGAATGATACAAACATACAAACAATCACTGATATGCTCACAAAATTGTGTACACTGCCTATTAAACAAATACATTTCGAGACATACTGTACAACATAATACAAGCATATAGCTTACTTACAGGTTACAGCATTGCATCGAAGGAACTCAAGGAATGAAGAAAGAAAAATCACATCAGGAGACACAAAAAAAAACATGTCTGCACTCTACAAGCAACTTCTGCACAGTCCCTGCTAATTCAGGCTTTTGCAAATCCCGCCCCATTCTGCCCTGTTACTATGATGGGACATTAACCCTGGGCAGATTGTTTTTATAGTGGCAGTGAATGTTTTTTTTTTTTTTTTTTCATAGCCTCATTATTGCAATTTAAAGTACCAAAGGAAAAACATCTAGGTGATATTAATAAAAAGGGAAGACAAAGGTACAGTAGTTACATTGCAAAACAGGGGGTTTCCCCGAAAATATATGTTTTAATTTGTTTAATCCCAGTGGGACAGAATCACTATTGCAGATTCTTTTATAGTGGAAGTGGATGGGATTTTTTTTCCTTCATAGCCTCATTACAGCTATATAAAGTACCAAAAAAACACATCTACGTGATATTAATAAAAAGGGAAGAAAAAGGTACAGTAATTACATAGCAAAACAGTAATTTTCCCCCGAAAATATATGTTTTAATTAGTTTAATCCTCTGGATCAGAGAGAGGATAGAAATCGCGCATTGCATCTTGGGTAGGAAGAGGAGAACTATAATCTGTTCTCCTCACATAATAGGCTGGCTTTTCGTAATTCTGCCCATTTAAAATATATGTACCCAAACGTAACAAGTTAGACCATTGATAAGGTCCATGTGAACTAGTCTGCTGAAGCTTATTCATTACAATGATCGCAAACGCTATGGTCGCGAGCGGCCTGGCCGTGCTCCGCAGTGCGGACAGCCGGTGAAAGACGGCTCCCACTTTCTCCGACTGCAGAACTCCACCCCCGCTTGCAAAAAGTGAATGTATTTTTCTGGTTGGCCAGTCAGGGAGTCTCAGGGACCAATCAGAAAGCTAACAAACGGTGAATTAATAAAGTAACAACTGCCTTGATTAGTATATTAGCTGCACCTGTTTCAGGTTATGTAAGGAGTGCAGCAAATAAGCCTGCCAATAGGGGTCACTGTTTTCCTTGTTTAAAATAATAAATCTGCCCTGAGGGCAGAACACTCCCCATCTGGTGTTCTTGATGCCACAACACTTTTACTGCAAGCTTTATTTATGTATTTACCTCTCTCTGCCAGGGACCGGCTGACAAAATGAGCAATATAAACTCTTTATTTCAACACGTTGCTTCGATTTTCTTCCACGCTTGAGAAGTAAAACAATGAGAGACCGGCATAGGACCTTCAATTTTTTAATAGAATGTTCACAAAAGGTAAGAAGTGTTCACGAACGGCGAAGCTTCCACCCAGTCGGCGGACGATTTTGGTTGACGACAGTGAGGAACCTCATCTCGGAGCTGCATAGCGGGAGAGGTTCCGAAAGGAGCTATGGAGAGCCCAGAGACCAAGTCTGACTGCATGGCTTGGTGAACAGCACCCTCTGGTGGCCAACAATGGACTCTCGTCAAACTAAGTCTTTGGCAGGGAGGGTTGTGTAAGCACTCTCACTTTGTGCCTGGTTTCACCACAAACCTCTGTGCAGTGACTGCTCACCGCAGGCGGATTGGGGTGGACTTCATCTCCCTCCTCGCTGCCCTTGGTGTATGGGTGGGAGACTGACTCTTGGTGAGCTGGACCAGGGTGCAATGTGGCGATATGGAGTTCGCTGTCACAGTCAAAGCATTTGACGATTTTCCAGTCCCTATGTGAAAAGAGGATGCATATCAATGTTGTGGCTGGGTGCTGACTTAAGGGCTTCTCTTTAGGTGTTACTGAGAAGAGCAAAGCTGGGGTTATTTCAGGTTTGTGCCTCTTTCAAAAAAAAGGCAGCAAAATAGGAGAAAGTGGGGAAGAGGCTGTGGTGTTCCTCTTTAAAACCATGTGTCTTATCTTCTGTAGTGCATAAGGAAGTTTTTCCACAATTGACTCCACAAGGGGTGTATAAGAAGCTTAACACAGGAAGGTATCTTCCTTGGCTGACAGTACTTCCATCAAAAGGTCCCCAAGCTCTCTCAATTTAACATAGTCCTTGCTGGCCTCTCAAGGAAAGACATCTAGCTTGTTAAATAGTGCACTAGCAATAACTTAAGGTGCAGCATAAAATTGTCCCAGGCCTTTCTGAGGGCTGCTTCAGGTTTGTTAACATGCACTGGACACGCATCCTTCCAACATGCTCAGCCAATTCCCTATAGTACCCAGCCATTTCATGAAAATATCCAGACTTCCCCAGCTGATAGGTCCAGGTCATTGATGGCATTGATGAAGGAAGATCTCCACGCTCTGAAGCTCTGAGTCCTGTGTTTACCAGGTCATGTCGTGCTAGGTACCAGGTCATGTCGTGCTATAGGTACCAGGTCATGTCGTGCTAGGTACCAGGTCATGTTGTGCTAGGTACCAGGTCATGTCGTGCTAGGTACTTTGCAAAGTCCATCATTGGTTGCCCAGGGGGAGCTTGCTGGGTTTTGGGAGACACAATGTTCTGGGATGCCAGTATTGCGACCAGTTTGCATAGTTGTTGGGTAGACAGTTGTGGGAAGTGGTGTGTAAGGCTTCGAGGGTGTCATGAGGTGATCGGTGTGTCGTTCCTCCTCTGTGGGTGACTGATGCGCGTATGGTGTTCCTAATGTGTGAAAGCTGTAACCAGGACCTGGCATGTTGGTGAACACAATCTATTGTATTTTGATCACCCTCTCCCTCTTCCCTGACACGTTGCTGGCCATCATTTCCTTCTGCTCCTTCCAACATTCTTTACAAGCAACATATAGCTTCTGCCAAGCCTCAGAGCCTCTGCTAAATAACAAAGTAACAACACCTGCCTTGATTAGTATTTAGGGGGCATAGCTAAATGCTTGGGGAGCCCGCCTGGGGAACCAGAGCCCCTGGTTGTCCCAGGTTCGATTCCAGGCCGGGGTAGCAATGTCGATGTGTGTCCCTGAGCAAGACTCTTAACCCCTAATTGCTCACGCGCTCCGTGTGGGCAGCGAATCAGTTGGGTTGGGCTGAAAATACAGAATTTCCCTCGTGGGAGGAAATAGGTATCTATTATATATTATTATAGTATATTAGCTGCACCTGTTCAGGTTCTTTTTGCAAGAACAACACATCCTGCCTTAAATATATAAAAGAACTTCTGCAGGCTCAATTTATGTAAGGAGTACTAGAAATAAACCTGCCAATAGGGGTCACTGTTTTACTTGTTTAAAATAATAAATCTGCCTAGAGGGCAGGTTTCTGAACTGTCCCCAAACCTCCTCTGAGTCTTCATTTTATAGGGTTGTAGGATTAGTGAGGACCAATTATATGAAGAACACACAAATTTAATAAATAAATGGGTGAGGTGGTCCTTTTAGTATTGTTGACAAGGAGGCCTAACCAAACCACACTGAAGGGATGAAATATCTGATGCAAACTGGCAGCTTCTTACTCTATGCAATACATGCAGTAGGCTACATATTTGCCATAGCCTACATCCATCCATAATGATGTAAGAAATTCCAGGCATTTCCTGGTTAGTTGCAGGTTTGTAGTCAGAGGTTGCACTAGTAAACATAGGGACACACCGGTAAATAATCCCTCTTATGGCAGGAAAAAAAACACCTCCAGACTGAATGTAGTCTTATTGCATGTGCAAACATATGGGATGTATTTGTTTTTCTTATGTATTTATTGCTGTATGCTTGATGATTGATTTATTTGGTTTTGAAAGTAAATTCAGTTAAATTGATTTCCACTCCAGGATTCTGCACTGATGCTTTGATATATTGCATTATGAACAGTTTTTTTCCCCTTTTCCTTTTTTTTCCTTCTTTTTTTTAATACAATAGTTCTGAAAACCCCTTGTTTCTGAGCAAGTGCATAGGCCTGATTTATAGGCCAGTATGAACTCTATCCGAACCTAAATAGAAGTTCCACAATGGCAGTGCAGGGAGCTGTGGGCTTTCCCAGGATGTCGTCGAAAGTTGCCTCTGGTGATTTTACATCATTTCTCTCCGCCTTCTAACAATCCGATTTCAGAGTCTTGAGGTTGGATCTACGCCTACTAGAGTTCATTGTTAGCATGTGACAAAACACTGCAGTGATTATATAGGCCAGAGAAGGTAAAACTGCAAATGCATGCACATGCTAGGGCCAGGCCCTATTATTTGGATCCGGTCTGAAGTGGAATGCCTGTTGAGTGTTTGTAACAATTTCTTCATGTTAATTTAAACTTTAAGGGAACCTTTCTTTCTTTTCTTTTCTTTTCTTTTCCTTTCTTTTCTTTTCTTTTCTTTTCTTTTCTTTTCTAGGCTCATCATGCCAGTCTGATCAGAATCTGACGATCAATGTGATGCTGCCTCCACTACAAGTACGCAAAACTTTCCATGCTTATTCTGAACAATGAAAGACTTTTTGTCCCTACATTGCGATTTAGGTCATCAGCAATGCAATCCCTAATGCAATCCCTTTAGTGGAATTTGAAAGGTGTCCAATCTCCAGAATCACCCCATCCCTGTTACCATGGAGAGCGGAGAAGGAACCTCCTCCATGCGTGTCACCAAAGTAAATCTCGACTTTTGGGGGGAAGAAAGTGAGCGAGGAGGTAACTTGCGGTCACTTGTCTCCTCAGAGTGCACTGCCATGTGCCCCGCACATTAACCCTGCATTAACCACCCTGCAGCCGCATTCATGGTTTCTTGCAGTGGAGAAAAATGGCAATAGCCTATTTCCGAATCCAACCAACAACTAAAGTGTCTGTTCTACAGAGTCGTGTAGCTTAAGCAGATAGGATAGCGGATAGAAACAGATAGCTATAAACGCTATAACCATCTTTTAAAATGTGTTGAAGGGATAAGGATAATAAAAACTCCTCCCCACACTGTCATTTATATCGTATTAATAGGCTAATCTTACCACTTGAGCGCCGCTTTAAAAGTGGGAGGTTGCTTGCCCGGAGGAGAGGAGCTGTCTCCATCACGCGTGGTGCTGAAGTGCCACTTGCAGCAATGTGGTCTGTCCTTTTGGTCTTTCTGTCTTATTTGGACAGAAACCTGGTCAGGGGCAATCCCTTTGACGCAGAGCAAGCGAGCAAAGAAATGTTTTCCATGATAAACAGCACTTTATGTGCAAAAGTCTCCATCATAGAGGAGAACTACCTTTACCAACTCTCCGATGGAATTGAAGAGATACGTTCTCTTGTCAAACCCGCAGGAGAACTTTTGGAGTGCTCTGTAGTTGCAAACCAGATGCAGGTCAAGTCGTTTATGCATGCATGCAGACTTGGACTAAAGAAACAGAAAACGAATCTAGATTTGGAGACACATTTTGCGCACATGGAAGACGCCAAGCTCAGATGTCAGGAGTTTCACAGGGGATCTGAGCGCACTGAGAGAATGGACACCCCTGTCTCCGTGGACAAGACTTTAAAAAGATCCAAGCGAGGTTTTACGTACCCTGGGACGCTTTGGTGTGGAGCTGGCAATATGGCTGATCATTATGGCCATTTAGGTAGGTTGTTGGTCTTTTTGTGAATTTGTGGATAATTATGAGACGTTATAAAATGCCTTTTGACAAATTAACCACAGTGCGTCGGAATGATGCATACATCTAACGAGGTTACTAATTGTTATTATCCATACACAGGAGAATTTGCAGAGACCGACAGCTGTTGTCGTGTCCATGACCACTGCCCTCATGTCGTCCATGCCTTCTCTTCTAAATATGGATACACTAATTTCAAGTGGCATTCCATTTCTCACTGTGATTGTGATAATGCGTGAGTAAATAGCCAATTTTGGAGATCCGTCATTCATTTGCATTTTCAAATAAATTTTCAAGTAAAATAAATAGATTGACACTTTGGCTTGACATACCATATTGGGTTCTATTGAACTAGTTACCTGTGTACCCTCAAATTACTATATCTAAGCAAAGAAGTACCAAGCTTAATACTAGCCTATACCCCATAAGGACTACATTTAGGCTTTTTCTGAATGTTGGAGGAAAAGGTGACAGACAACATTATCATATTATTCTATGTTCTGGTTATTTATTTAGAGCCTGTTGGTGAATAACATTACTGAGATTCACACAAGAAACGTTATCACATACATGTAGTAATGTAAAAGTATGATTACAATTGAGATTGTTACTGTTGGGGACTTAATAGTGGTACTTCCATTCATTATTTTGCATAATGCATAATCTTTTTTTTTTTTCTTCTTTTTTTTGGCAAGAATTTAAAAGCAGTCCAACATGAAAAATGTAACGAGTTATTCTCTCTGTCATTGAATGCAGGTTGAAGGCGTGTTTACGGACAGTCAATGACACAGCCTCCAGGGTGGTTGGTCAGGCGTTCTTCAATGTCATAGAGGCTCCATGCTTTGAGTTTGCTTATGAAGATCAGTGTGTGGAGCGCCACTGGTACGGGGTGTAAGTATTAAACATTCTTGAACTAAGTGGCTTTGCAGCATAGCTGAACTGCATTACATTCTACAAGTTCCATACATTGACCACCCCTCCTCCCAATCTCCCTTCTCTTTTGCAGATGCAAAAAGTACGAGAAGCTGCCAGTCGTTGTGCTTAGAGAGTCTGTCCCGTACGACTTTGGCGGCATCCCTGTGATTGACGTCCTGACCGTGGCGCCGTCGAAACCAAATAGTTTGGACGAAAGCACAGGGCATGAGAGCCCCGAGGGTGTGACACAGCCAACGGTGGCCAGCTCCCAGGCCGGAGGCCCAGAGGAGCCCTCGCTCACTAATGTGGTGACAGCTGCCGAGGACTTCATCAAGGTGCTCGCTACCGTCTCCACCTCTCAGAGCTCGGCTGCCGACACCACCAAAGGCGAGACGCAAACGTCCGAGAAGAAAAAGAGGAAGAATGAGGGGAAGAGGAAGAAAAAGCCCAGAGGTCGTAAAGGAAGGGGGAAATTTAGAAAGAGAAAGCAGAAAGTAGACTCAGATACAAAAGTACAGGAAGGAGTCGCACCCAGTCCCGCTGGTAACAAAGCAGAGGATGTCATTGACAAGAGTAACTTCATTCATGATGAAGCCAAAAATGACCTGATGGGTAGAAAGATGGACAGTTTCACTGATAGTGCATTCGATCAGGGTGGGAAACATGAACCCTCTAATGATGTCATGAAGGATGAGCCAATAAAGGAGACCACTGACACTTCTGTCATCTCACCTACTATCTTGAAGGTGCCAATAGTGCAAAGAAATAGAGTAGTAACAGAGAGTAAAGAAGTAGCATTTGTATCCTCAACTGCCAGCAGAGCTACTCTGACCATGCCTAAAACTAAATCCCAAAGGTCAAAAAAGAGTGAGGCCAAGAGAAGAAATAACAACACTACTCCAGAGATTGTACTGAATGTTTCTCGGAAAGAGAAATCCCACTCCCATACAACAGGAGACTTAAGTTACGCCTCTGTTCCTATAGCTATTACCATATCTCCAACAGTCCAGCATGAGCAGCAGTTAAAAAGCCACATTGACGAGGGACCTGTTGTGGCCGTTGCCAGTGCCCCCATTGTCATCCTTAAAACCCAAAGGAGCGGGTCAAAGGAGTCAGCTGAAGGGGAGGGGAGCAAAATCAGGAGCAGAATCAGCAACACTGGTCCTATTGTGGAGCTCACACTCAGAAATTCCATTGTGGAGGATCAGAAAGCGATCACTGCCACTGGTGCTCCAACTACCCTTTCTATTCCTCAAGCCATAGAGAAGCAGGTTTCACAGGGACCATCAGACGTTTATGGAACAAGAACATCAGTTCGCACATCAGATATGTCCTCTTCCTTCAGTGTTTTTAAAACCAAAAGGTCAAAAGACAGAGGGCAAAGGAAGAGAAGGGGCAAGATAGTACTACCTCTTTCATATGAAAGCCCAACCTCCCAGAATACCTCGGAGGATTTAGCTCCTGTTCTCGCTACCCCCGTGAACACTGATTTGCTGAGTAGCCCTACAACAACTACAGGGATTAGTAAACCTACTGAGTGGCCTGTGTTAGAAGTACTGACTCCCTATACTGATAAGTGGCTTTTCAGTGCTGTTACTGACAGCCCTGATGTTACCCATAAAAGACATGGGACAAAAGGTAGAAAGGTAAGAAAACCAATAAAAAACGTCATGCCCAGAGATCACGTTGGTATCCATAACAATGAACCTGCACATGAAACAATGACTTTAGCGATACCCCAAACCGCAGAAATCTTATCCAAAGTTGATGAGGTGGAAGAGCTGGCTTCTCAGAATTCTGAAAACACCAAGCAGTACATGTCCACCCCAATAACTACATTAATGAGTCCAATGCAGCTGTCTATACAGAGAGCAAAAGAGCAATTTAGTAGGAAAAGACGAAGGAAAACAGAACTCTCTCTGAGGCAACATTAACACTTTGATACAAGCATAGCATGATAGGGTAATATTAAGTGCTCTAAACTGTATGTTCATCCTCTAACTCTTGATTATCACTTGCTTCATGGAGAATTAAATACATAAACATTTTACAGTAATCTTTTCTTAAACCATATAAAACAGCATTGACAATAATCATGTCATTTGATTGTGAAATGCCAAATCATGTTTTGTAACTTTTATGCACAATAAAGAAAAATATGAATGAGTTTTTAGTATATGAAATGTATGACTGCAAAAATAATTTCAAACATTAGACTCCTTCTCATTATTATTAAGAAAAGACATGTATACATTTAATGTCAATTTACATACTCCTGCCATAATCATTATTTTAATGTTATATCTAGGAGGTACAGAGTACTGCATTTAAAAACAGATACACAGCATTTTCAAATGTTATTTTACTAATTATATTGTAGGCATAATCCTAACAAGAAATATTTAATCATAATTGGGACATCTGTACTTTGTAAATACAAAGGATATTTATTCATCAGCTTAACCTAACCTGCTTAGCTTGACATTGTTCAAGTCTTTCCATATACTGTATGCACTGAATCCGTGCCAAGAAAACCTAGCTAGCATTCCAGGAGACTAGGGCCTAGCTTGTACCCCGCAATGCGATTTAAGGCAGTGTGGAAGGGGGTCACATTCTCAGGAAAGGATTTGTGTGATGACTCTGCACATTATTCTCACCCCTTTAAATGAGGGTTGTAACATCCAGTGCAGAGGCCGAAATCCCAAGTCAGCTGATTCTCACATGCTCGCACCAAGACCATTTTGTCTGGATGAGTTTGACAGAATATGGATGCCCAAATATTAAAACTGCTCTAGGGTGGGTTGAGTGTGAGGGGAGATTTGTGCATACCGGTATATACCAGAAGATTATCCCTGTAAGTATTTCAGTAGTACTGTAAACAGTGAGAATGATCTGAACGCAAGGGGGGACACTACTGTAAGTTACACAACCTACTGTAAGTTACACAAGTGGTTCAATCCATTTTGCTGGTGGGAATTGAAATGTTGAAGAAATGTTTAATTCCAGCATAGATGTGTGTCTATAAACCCATATCTACCCAGAACTTACCATCCTCATGAAATAACGGATCAAGGTTTTGACAGTCAAATTTAGCTGATCATAGAATAGGTTACCTAATGTTAACACCTGTGACATTAATCAATAAAAGACGAATACACAAATCACTCCTGGTCTGGTTTAAAGTTTACAAACACCAGAGAACACGTCTTAGCACCTGAAGAGTGTCTCAGTATATTTAGTCATTTCAAACACAATGTAAAATCTATCAACAGTCTATGAGTGAATATAAGTACAATCTGTCAACAGTTAAACCTTAAGTTAAGCAATATAGCCTACATCCTAGAGCAGTGGTTCCCAAACCTTTTAGCCCGTGACCCAAAAGAGAGATTAGACGTTTGCCGGGGACCCAAACTAGTGAAAACAGCAGATCTACATGCTCAAGCTTGTAGATCTGCTATTTTCACTGCTTCTTTAAACATTTGTTTTCTAATTCATGGAATTTCTTCGATTTTTCTTTTATTTCTTTGTGAAATTACCAAAAGAAAAAATCTGTCTGGGACTACCACAAGCTCTAGGAAGGTCACACAAGTGCACACAGTTTTCATTCATAAAATCGCAATGACACTAAAAGATGTTCTTTTCTCAAAGTCGTTTTATTTAGTTTGTATTACTTGACACACAGAATGCATTCTAAAAGACAAATATGGAAAGTGTTGTGGACATATGCAGTTTGAGGGTAGATTGACAGTAACAACTATGTATGAATTAATAACCCCCTATCTAACATGTACAGTAGTGTTTTTTCAGGAGCTTGTTTATAATCCAGTCAACAATACCGAATTGGTTTAAATGCAGGTGCTTCCTCTTTTTTCCAATGAGTTAAAATCAGCTTCTTTGCTGTAATCAGAATGCATGTCCATTGGATAATTCATTCTGATTCTCTATTATGCGTTTCGTCACTGAGCAGTAGGGGTGGGAGGGTATGAAGGGGTTGTTTTGATGACATATTGTATTTTATTTCTTGTTGTTTTCAGCTCTTTCCTTTTCTTTCTTTATTATATATGCTAAAACAGAAAATTGTTAATCTTATAACTGATACATCCTGTTGTTGATAATCTGTTGGCAATAAAACCTATTTGACAAAAAAAACATTCACAAAAAAAAAAAAAAAAAAAAAAAAAACAATACCGAATTGGTCCTCGAGGCTTATAAAAAGGCTAAAAGCTTGCCTTTTTAACCCTTATTAAAGGCAATGTTCATTTAAATTCAAATGTCTAATTCATTCATTGTTTTTATTGCATGCATTTGATGATCATAAGATTAAAGTCTGATTCTAACAAAACATGCCGTTACTATAATGGACCTTGTATTTTATGCAGAATACAAGCACATCTGGTTGAAAATTACAGGTACTGCAACAAGCATTACATCAACAAGTAGTGGGATATGATGCTCATGTATACATTTTCAGTATAAGGCCATGTGCAATAACAGGTGGATAAAAGGATGACATTTGTACATTAAGAATATGTTTGAATAGGTAACGTATTTGTATGTCAGTAGAGTATGGGAGGACCTTTTTGTCATTTTGGCTTGTTTAAAACAAAGTGCATTAACTTCTTTCTACGAAAGGAACATCAACAAAGGTCTACCGGTATTTTATTTTAGATAATTTGAGACAGCTTATATAAACGTAATTTAATAAAGCTTATTCAGATGAAATAGGCCTGTGCACTGCATTCATCTTTAGATTAAATTTCTGATAAATATCATAACAGTAGTGAAATAATATGTTAAACGCTACATTGCTGATGTTTTAGGGAAACCGTTACAGTAGTTCACCACACTCCGCAGCACAACCAACACTGTGAAAACCATTGTTTCTGAACAATTCACCTCCCAATTATGCTGTAAGAGCAAAAGTGGCCACCCTGTATGGTCAAATTTGCATTGGTTAATATCAAGAGCACAGCTCTGACTTCCAGTGTTATCATTTGCTACCACTGCAATTGAAAACGTGACCTACTGTACATTCACAGCAATTTCATCCGGAGATGCTGTTGCATTAGACATACAACAGTTAGACCTTTGTCCTCAACATTGTTTAATGTGTTTACTGTATTTTTCAATATGCCTCCTTTTATACTGTACAAATAAATATTGACAGAAAAAGTTAGATGAAAGAAAACCATCTTTTCATGTCATTTTTCAAACCCTGCAACTGGGGGTAAAGTGAGTGCCCAATGATAGTTTGATAAAGTTTCATGGTGGTGTCAAATCTATCAGCACTAAAAAGAAATCTGACACAATCTCACATACCTAGACTGTATGTTGGTAAACAGAACGTTATTTCTCTTTCTAACATCTGACGGAGCCATGTCACTTCAGAGTGGCCCAACAATTGGTTAAACTAAGGATTTTACTGTGTATCCATTTAACCACTCACCAAAATATATAGTTTGACATTTTACGGACCCCATTTGGTTCTATTTGGCTTACTGTGTAACTCTAGCGATCCATCTCATCAAGCAGTGGTGTTGCATCTCCGGTGACAGACATTGGCGTGCTCTCAATCATGGGACTGGGCGAGGGCCGCGGTGTCATCCTGCTCGGCCTCTGCTTCTTGCGCTCGGCCTCCTTCTCCTGGAGCCACTGCTCTGCCATCTTACCCCAGTCCACTGCGGTGTGTGATGTTGCTCTGAGGATGAGGGAACAGAACAGTTAAACAAACAAGAGAGCTCAGGCAGTGGCGTCAGTTCAGAAAAAGCTAAGGTATGGCAACATGACTGGTGTCTTCAAGACACCAGTCATGTTTGAAGACACCAGTCATGTTGCCATACCTTAGCAACAGGCATGAAACATTTATTTTAAGAAGTACATTCTATTTTTTTCCCCTGTTTCTACGGTTTCTTGGGCTGGATATGGTAGCCAAAGGGGTTATCAAGTGCAGCTAGATTTGGCATGTTAGTAAACGTGCCACAATTAACAATAATGCATTGCACCTGTGCAGCTGACCTGTGGAACCTGGGAATATACCATTTTGTCAAGATGGGGAGAATACAAGTGTGGAGAATATAATTATAATACCTTGTTAAAGTGACCATTTTGTAAAATTTTGCATTTGTAGTTATTTTACTGTAATTTAACAACATAATAACCAGCACAGATAGACAAAGAGACATTCATGGATTTATATTTACATGTAACTTTTATTTTCCGCCTGGACCCAGGGTATGGCAGCTACATACCCCTGCCATACCCAATTGACGCCCCTGAGCTCAGGGCTCGTATTTATCAAGCCACTCTTTATTAGGCATAGAGTAGTTGTAGTGTTTTACGGTAGTGGTTCTCAAGGACCCCCAAATTGACACTTATTAGCCTGTGGACCCTCGTTTGAAAATATATGCCAAAGACCCCCCATAAGATTCCTGACCATTTTAATTACAAGGATCCCAGTTTGACATACATTAGGCTACGGAGTTGGACCCCCATTTAATTCCATTTCTATCTCTGAGACCTCAATTTGTCAAGGCTACTGAGTTAGTTATTTACACACTTACAAGGCATGATATTTTTCTGAATCAAAATATGAACGTAATTGGCCTATAATTGTTGAATACATAGCACAACGATCAGAAGAAAAAACTAAAAACCTTAAAGATATTATCATGAGATCTATTTCACGAGTCAGTGTCTTGATATCATTCATTCTCAAAAGAAAACTACTCTTCGCTGAAAGTGCTTGTAGGAAGCTTCATAACATACATAATACCAGAGTATTTGAAGTCCTAGCCTATCTTTCAGGGAGTTGATTCCTAGAGTGTTTCTGAGATAGTTGATAAATATGGGTCCAGTTCTCCGTTTACAACAAATTAGAAACACTGATGTGACTTACTTTGGCTGTATCTGTGGCGTCCTGTTCCGAGAGGAAGAGGAAGATGGCGTGGAGGAGGAAGGTCGATGCCCCTGTGAGGACTGAGGGGTGCTGCTGGGATACTGTGGGGTGGTGATGCTCTGTGGTTGACTCGGGGTGGTGTAGGAATAATTGGGTGTCATAAGGGGAGTAGCAATGGGCTGCTGGGCAGGAGTGGCAAACACCTACGAATGCAAATCACAATCAAGGATTGGTTGGGTTAGAAAGTCTGGCGTTAGAAAGTCTGCGTTGCCTCAGGAACGAGCCCGAAGGGCGAGTTCCGCTGGCGGCGCAGAAGTGATGATATCTGACGATATGGCACACCCTCTCGTGTAATATTGCGATTATACAACTGCTGCCACACGTCAACTTCATTTTATTGTAATTAACATATTCGATAGGAATTTCAAATTTTTTAATGCCACATTTAGCTACTATGTCCCTTAACTTCACATGAAAACTGCTAGCCTAGCCGCTAGCATAGTGTGGGGAGAGGGGAGCGCTTCAGATCTTTTGCGACCAGCACACAGCTGATTTCTTCGCTTGATGAGAGCGCACATAATGCTATCATACTTATCATACCGTCACATGATTGTTTCAACCAATCAGATTGCTTTCTCGAAACTACCAGTTGTATAATGTATAGTTCTGTTGAAGGAGTCAAGAAGATTGAGAACGTACGTGGTAGGCGCTGCTGCTACCCCCTCCCCCGGAGCTCCCCCCACTGTACGCGTACTGGCTGGACGCCCACTGGGCCGGGGTGGTGTTGGGGTTCTGGCCCTGGCCCGTCACGGCAGCAATGGCACTGAACATCTGAGAGGTCATGTTGGGCGGGAGGGCACTGACTGCCCTGGTCAGGTCTGAATGGAACAGAGAGAGGAAACACACAATGCACAGTACGTCCTACTAGGATGCACTCAATCTGAGTTCCCAGAGGTTCTTTTTTTCGCCACTAGGGGGGCGAGAAGAACCTCTGGGCCAAAACTATGATATTCCTGGGCAGGAAGTTGTCCCAGGCTCAGAATCTGAGCTGGGACAATACAGGAAGTAGAGCCCTGTGCAAACCTTCAAAACATTCAGAAAAGAAACCAACCAAAAACACTACAACAATATGCAGCCCATGTTTCAAGGTGAATCCTACCAGACTAGGAGGCACTGAATACCATGCACTATAGTTGGGGTCTCATACGCAGTGGTGTAAAGTAACTAAGTAGATTTACTTAAGTACTGTACCTAAGTGCAATTTTTAGGTATTTGTACTACATCTTGGATCCAAATGTTGTACTTTTACTCCCCTACAATTAGTTAAAAACTTTAGTTACTAGTTACTTTGCAGATATAAATCATATATATATTATAAAACATACATTAATCCACTTTAGCCCTATTTTGTACGTAGGCTGTTTGAAAATAGCCGATCTACAAGCTCACTGTATATCTGCTATTTTCAAACATTTTGTACTTTTACTTTTGGTACTTTAAGTATAGCTTGATGCCCAATACTTTTGTACCTTTACTCAAGTACATTTTGAATTCCGGACTTTTACTTGTAACAGAGTATTTCTAAACTGCGGTATTGATACTTTTACTCAAGTAAAAAATGTGAGTACTTTTTCCACCACTCCTCATACGTTCATGGATCCATTCAACTCAATGCTATAACACAGATTGTATGGATTGATGGAAAACAAACCCGCAATATTGATATTGGCCGGTGTGGTGTTGATGGACGCAGGAGTTCGTGTTCTGCTACAACTGCTAGGAGTGATCCCTATCAGTGAAATACAAAGAGAAATATATCATTAGGATCAAATCAAATGGCCCAGGGTCTCATTTAGTTGTGACTATTTTTCTCTGTAGGCTCTGACCTGGCACTGGTTCCTGGTAGTGGTCCTTAAACCAGCGGAAGAGTCCATTGACACTGGGAAAAATCTGGGCTCTGTATCTGAAGCCTTCAGGCGTGATGGTCACAAATTCAACCCTGTCAAACAAGATTCGTTCAATGATTAGGAATATTAGGACAACAACGATATACAAGGTAAGAGAGTAAGTAGGTGGCATGGCTTATTGGCCGAGATCCCCTTTTCAATACGCTAGACCCCTGGGAGATGGATTGCTGAGGTGGAGCACAAGGTTGCTTATAATAAGCATACCTGGCAACACTGTTGCAGACCAGTGCTGCAGAATACTGCCAACTAAATGCCACAGACTGACATTCTGAAGGAGTCTGAAGGAGTGTGAAGTAGTTTGTTTGGTGGAGTCACCTTAAGTTACCCAAGCCGTGCTACCCATATGCTGAGTAGGCAGTGAACCCAGACCCAGATATTTCACTCACACACTCACACACTCACACACACACACACACACACACACACACACACACACACACACACACACACACACGTGCTATATTCATTCATTACAATGTAACAATTTGCAGTTTTCTGTGGTTATTTGTCTAAAACTGAGAATGTGCTTGATCCCAATGGCTCCTTCCCTTAGACGGTTTGTAAAATATAGGAAATACACTGTAAGCATGTGAATGAAAAGCTCCTGTGAAGCACATGCTGGGATGACAGGAAGTCTAATGAAAACAACATTTCAGTAGAAACCAACAGAGAGAGAATACTTCTATTGCCAAAAACTTTACAGAGCAACTTGTAATGAAATGTAAGGGTTAAAATGTTTGTTCAATCCTTGTCCGGTCTTAATACATCTCCAATGCTCACGATTTCTCTTGGCAAGCAGCACTGGCACTGACAAAAAAGCACTTAATGCCCCTCTTTCCGCTGACACACATTTTATGTTTGGGTGTGAGGAAGTCCAGTCTAGGGCCAGGGCGCTTGAATAGAAACTAGGCCAAGTGCCTTTTGCAGCATTGCTCATGAATTGGGGTGGTCATTAACATTACAAAGATGGTGGGTGGTGGTTGGCAGTCCCCTCTCCAGCTAACCTTGGCTTTCCTCTGGGCTGGTAACCAAGCAGGAACTTGCCTGGCAACTCTCTACAGGCAGATACATAGTATGGGATGAAAGTAGGCTTCTCCTTCTTGCTTTTCACCAGGACCTCTTCCATTTTCTGTAATTCAGAAAAACAGTAGCTGATGATTGTTAAAGAATATATATTAAAAAAAAGGCATTTGCACTGATTCAACTGTAAAAATAATAATAAATTATACACATATTACTCCCTTTCTGTCGATTGTTAAAGAATATATATAAAAAAAAAGGCATTTGCACTGATTCAACTGTAAAAATAATAAAAATTAAAGCTGCAAGCAGCGATGACCGGGCCCTCGCAGCTCTACCCACGCCACAAGGGCAGCAGCCAATCAGAAGAGGGGCGGGGCTAACTTAAACCAATTAAGGTGAAGGACTCTTAATCAAGTCATATGATACCAGCAACAACTCTGTATGACAAACGGTTGATGAGTAACAGCCAAAAAAAGGAACAATCAAGTTTCGGCCAATCAGAAGAGGGGGCGGGGCTGAGTTAAACCAATTAAGGTGAAGGACTCTTGGTCAAGTCATATGATACCAGTCACAACTCTGTATGACAAACGGTTGATGAGTAACAGCCAAAAAAAATTAAGAATCAAGTTTCGGCCAATCAGAAGAGGGGGCGGGGCTTAGTTAAACCAATTAAGGTGAAGGACTCTTAGTCAAGTCATATGACACCAGCCACAACTCTGTACGATAAACGGTTGATGAATAAAGGCCAAAAAAAGGAACAATCAAGTTTCGGCCAATCAGAAGAGGGGGCGGGGCTAAGTTAAACCAATTAAGGTAAAGGACTCTTAATCAAGTCATATGACACTAGCCACGAGTCTGTACGACAAACGGTTCATGATTTATAGAGGCACTTCCTGTTTGGCGAAGGGCACTTCCTGTTTGGCGAAGGAAGTTTGACGCTTCGCCACGGGCACACCGTTTTACGAAAACTCACGATTCGCACAACTTTTCATCGTTAAGGTGTCTTGAGTATGCCGAGCGAACTTGGAGTTGATCTGATTAACCCCCTAGGAGGAGTTTGTTAAAGTGCGACATGTGAAAACCGCCAAAAATTCGCCAAAACGCCACTAATTAGTCAAAAAGGCTGACTTCCTGTTTGGTTTCGGACATGGCGCCAAGAGACTTTTTGGTGAGTCCGGACATGATACAGGTGTGTACCGATTTTCGTATGTGTAGGTGAAACCGTATCGTGGGGCTGCGCCGTTGAAATTTTCTAGGGGGCGCTGTTGAGCCATTAGGCCACGCCCACTTTTACTTTTTTTTAAATACGAAATTTTTCGCCACTTGTGATGTGCTTGCAAAGTTGCACAACTTTTGGAGTACGTTTGGCGCCTCAAAAACGCGATTTACTTTCGGGAAAATAATAAGAATTAAAGCTGCAAGCAGCGATGACCGGACCCTCGCAGCTCTACCCACGTCACAAGGGGCAGCGGTTACACTATTACACTTTTTGCCCTTTTACACTTATTGCCCTATTACACTATTACACTTATTTCACTTACACTTTTTTGCGCTATTACACTATTACACTTATTACACTATTACACTATTACACTTATTACATTATTACACTATTACACTTATTACACTATTACACTTATTAAACTATTACAGTTATTGTGCTATTACACTATTACACTTATTACACTATTACACTTATTACATTATTACACTATTACACTTATTACGTTATTACACTATTACACTATTACACTATTACACTTATTGCGCTATTACACGATTACACTTATTGCACTATTACACTGTTACACTTATTGCACTATTACACTTATTACACTATTACACTTATCACACTATTACACTATTATACTTATTACACTATTACACTTATTGCAATATTACACTATTACACTTATTACACTATTACACTATTACACTTATTACACTATTACACTATTACACTTATTACACTATTACACTTATTGCGCTATTACACTATTACACTTATTGCGCTATTACACTATTACACTTATTAAACTATTACACTATTGAACTTATTACACTATTACAATATTACACTTATTACACTATTACACTTATTGCGCTATTACACTATACACTTATTACACTGTTACACTTATTACACTATTACACTTATTACACTTATTACACTATTACACTATTACACTTATTACACTTATTACACTTATTACACTATTACACTATTACACTTATTACACTATTACACTTATTACATTATTACACTATTACACTATTACACTATTACACTTATTACACTATTACACTTATTGCGCTATTACACTATTACACTATTACAGTTATTGTGCTATTACACTATTACACTTATTACATTATTACACTATTACACTTATTGCGCTATTACACTATTACATTTATTGCGCTATTACACTATTACACTTATTGCGCTATTACACTATTACACTTATTACACTATTACACTTATGGCACTATTACACTATTACACTTATTACACTATTACACTTATTGTGCTATTACACTATTACACTATTACACTTATTACAGTATTACACTTATTGCGCTATTACACTATTACAGTTATTACACCTAGACACGGTTACACTATTATACTTATTACAAACCATTGAAAATATAGTAATTAGGAACTATCAATAATCGACCAATCAGAAGAGGTGGCGGGGCTAACTTAAACCAATTAAGAACAAAGACTCTGAAACAAGTCAAATGACTCCACCCAGAAGTTTGTACGACAAACGGTTGATGAGTAATAGCCAAAATAAGGAACAATCAAGTATCGACCAATCAGAAGAGGGGGCACTTCCTTTTTGGCGAAGGAAGTTTGACGCTTCGCCACGGGCACGCCGTTTTACGAAAACTCACGATTCGCACAACTTTTCATCGTTAAGGTGTCTTGAGTATGCCGAGCGAATGTGAAGTTGATCCGATTAACTCCCTAAGAGGAGTTCGTTAAAGTGCGAACCGTGAAAACGGCCAAAAATGCGCCAAAACGCCACTAATTAGTCAAATTGGCTGACTTCCTGTTTGGTTTCGGACATGGCGCCAAGAGACTTTTTTGTGAATCCGGACATGATACAGGTGTGTACTGATTTTCGTACGTGTAGGTGAAACCGTATAGTGGGGCTGCGCCGTTGAAATTTTCTAGGGGGCGCGGTTCAGCCATTAGGCCACGCCCTTTTTTGATTTTTTTTTTAAATACGAAAATTTTCGCCACTTGTGATGTGTGTGCAAAGTTGCGCAACTTTTGGAGTACGTTTTGCGGCTCAAAAACGCGATTTATTCGGGGGAATAAGAATAAGAATTAAAGCTGCAAGCAGCGATGACCGGTCCCTCGCAGCTCTACCCACGTCACAAAGGGCAGCAGTTACACTATTACACTTATTGCCCTTTTACACTTATTGCCCTATTACACTATTACACTTATTACACTATTACACTATTACACTTATTGCACTATTACACTATTACACTTATTACACTATTACACTTATTGTGCTATAACACTATTACACTTATTACACTATTACACTTATTACACTATTACACTTATTACACTATTACACTTATTGTGCTATTAGACTATTACACTTATTACACTATTACACGATTACACTATTAGACTTATTACGCTATTACACTATTACAATATTACACTTATTACACTATTAAACTTATTACACTATTACATTATTATACTATTACACTTATTACACTATTACACTTATTACATTATTACACTATTACACTAATTGCGCTATTACACTATTACACTTATTACACTATTACACTTATTACACTATTACACGATTACACTATTACACTTATTGCGCTATAACACTATTACACTATTACACTTATTACACTATTATACTTATTGCGCTATTATACTATTACACTTATTACACTATTACACTATTACACTTATTACACTATTACACTTATTGTGCTATTACACTATTACACTTATTGTGCTATTACACTATTACACTTATTACACTATTACACTTATTACACTATTACACTTATTACACTATTACACTTATTGTGCTATTAGACTATTACACTTATTACACTATTACACGATTACACTATTAGACTTATTGCGCTATTACACTATTACAATATTACACTTATTACACTATTAAACTTATTACACTATTACATTATTATACTATTACACTTATTACACTATTACACTTATTACATTATTACACTATTACACTAATTGCGCTATTACACTATTAGACTTATTACACTATTACACTATTACACTTATTACACTATTACACGATTACACTATTACACTTATTGCGCTATAACACTATTACACTATTACACTTATTACACTATTATACTTATTGCGCTATTATACTATTACACTTATTAAACTATTACACTATTACACTTATTACACTATTACACTTATTGTGCTATTACACTATTACACTTATTGTGCTATTACACTATTACACTTATTACACTATTACACTATCACACTTATTACACTATTACACTATTACACTTATTACACTATTACACTTATTACACTTATTACACTATTACACTTATTGCGCTATTACACTATTACACTTATTACACTTATTACACTATTACACTATTACACTTATTACACTATTACACTTATTACACTATTACACTATTACACTATTACACTATTACACTTATTACACTATTACACTTATTACACTATTACACTTATTGCGCTATTACACTATTACACTATTACAGTTATTGTGCTATTACACTATTACACTTATTACATTATTACACTATTACACTATTAGACTTATTGCGCTATTACACTATTACAATATTACACTTATTACACTATTAAACTTATTACACTATTACATTATTATACTATTACACTTATTACACTATTACACTTATTACATTATTACACTATTACACTAATTGCGCTATTACACTATTAGACCTATTACACTATTACACTATTACACTTATTACACTATTACACGATTACACTATTACACTTATTGCGCTATAACACTATTACACTATTACACTTATTACACTATTATACTTATTGCGCTATTATACTATTACACTTATTAAACTATTACACTATTACACTTATTACACTATTACACTTATTGTGCTATTACACTATTACACTTATTGTGCTATTACACTATTACACTTATTACACTATTACACTATCACACTTATTACACTATTACACTATTACACTTATTACACTATTACACTATTACACTTATTACACTATTACACTTATTGCGCTATTACACTATTACACTTATTACACTTATTACACTATTACACTATTACACTTATTACACTATTACACTTATTACACTATTACACTATTACACTATTACACTTATTACACTATTACACTTATTACACTATTACACTTATTGCGCTATTACACTATTACACTATTACAGTTATTGTGCTATTACACTATTACACTTATTACATTATTACACTATTACACTTATTGCGCTATTACACTATTACATTTATTGCGCTATTACACTATTACACTTATTGCGCTATTACACTATTACACTTATTACACTATTACACTTATGGCACTATTACACTATTACACTTATTACACTATTACACTTATTGTGCTATTACACTATTACACTTATTACAGTATTACACTTATTGCGCTATTACACTATTACAGTTATTACACCTAGACACGGTTACACTATTATACTTATTACAAACCATTGAAAATATAGTAATTAGGAACTATCAATAATCGACCAATCAGAAGAGGTGGCGGGGCTAACTTAAACCAATTAAGAACAAAGACTCTGAAACAAGTCAAATGACTCCACCCAGAAGTTTGTACGACAAACGGTTGATGAGTAATAGCCAAAATAAGGAACAATCAAGTATCGACCAATCAGAAGAGGGGGCACTTCCTTTTTGGCGAAGGAAGTTTGACGCTTCGCCACGGGCACGCCGTTTTACGAAAACTCACGATTCGCACAACTTTTCATCGTTAAGGTGTCTTGAGTATGCCGAGCGAATGTGAAGTTGATCCGATTAACTCCCTAAGAGGAGTTCGTTAAAGTGCGAACCGTGAAAACGGCCAAAAATGCGCCAAAACGCCACTAATTAGTCAAATTGGCTGACTTCCTGTTTGGTTTCGGACATGGCGCCAAGAGACTTTTTTGTGAATCCGGACATGATACAGGTGTGTACTGATTTTCGTACGTGTAGGTGAAACCGTATAGTGGGGCTGCGCCGTTGGAATTTTCTAGGGGGCGCGGTTCAGCCATTAGGCCACGCCCCCTTTTGATTTTTTTTTAATACGAAAACTTTCGCCACTTGTGATGTGTGTGCAAAGTTGCGCAACTTTTGGAGTACGTTTTGCGGCTCAAAAACGCGATTTATTCGGGGGAATAAGAATAAGAATAAGAATTAAAGCTGCAAGCAGCGATGACCGGGCCCTCGGAGCTCTACCCACGTCACAAGGGGCAGCAGTTACACTATTACACTTATTGCCCTATTACACTATTACACTTATTTCACTATTACAGTTTTTGCGCTATTACACTATTACACTTATTACACTATTACACTATTACACTATTACACTATTACACTTATTGCACTATTACACTATTACACTTATTGTGCTATTACACTATTACACTTATTACACTATTACACTATTACACTTATTACACTATTACACTTATTGTGCTATTACACTATTACACTTATTACACTATCACACTTATTACACTATTACACTATTACACTTATTACGCTATTACACTTATTGCGCTATTACACTATTACACTATTACACTATTACAGTTATTACACTATTACACTATTACACTTATTGCACTATTACACTATTACACTTATTGCGCTATTACACTATTACACTAATACACATATTACACTATTACACTTATTGTGCTGTTACACTATTACACTTATTACACTATTACACTTATTGTGCTGTTACACTATTACACTTATTACACTATTACACTTATTGAGCTATTACACTATTACACTTATTGCGCTATTACAATATTACACTTATTACACTATTACACTATTACAGTTATTACACTATTACACTTATTACACTATTACACTTATTGCGCTATTACACTATTACACTTATTACACTATTACACTATTACACTATTACACTTATTAAACTAGTACACTATTAAACTTATTACACTTATTACACTTATTGAGATATTACACTATTACACTTATTGCGCTATTACACTATTACACTTATTACACTATTACACTATTACACTATTACACTTATTACACTATTACACTTTTGCGCTGTTACACTATTACAGTTATTACACCTAGACACAGTTACACTATTGCACTTAGTACAAACCATTGAAAAGATAGCAAATAGGAACTATCAATAATCGACCAATCAGAAGAGGGGGCAGGGCTAATTTAAACCAATTAAGATGAAGGACTCTTAGTCAAGTCATATGATACCAGCCACAACTCTGTACGATAAACGGTTGATGAGTAACAGCCAAAATAGGAACTATCAACAATCGACCAATCAGAATAGGGGGCGGGGCTAAGTTAAACCAATTAAGATGAAGGACTCTTAGTCAAGTCATATGATACCAGCCACAACTCTGTACGATAAACTGTTGATGAGTAACAGCCAAAAAAAGGAACAATCAAGTATGGACCAATCAGAAGAGGGGGCACTTCCTGTTTGGTGAAGGAAGTTTGACGCTTCGCCACGGGCATGCCGTTTTACGAAAACTCACGGTTCGCACAACTTTTCATCGTTAAGGTGTCTTGAGTATGCCGAGCGAATGTGAAGTTGATCCGATTAACTCCCTAAGAGGAGTTTGTTAAAGTGCGACCCGTGAAAACGGCCAAAAATGCGCCAAAACGCCACTAATTAGTCAAAATGGCTGACTTCCTGTTTGGTTTCGGACATGGCGCCAAGAGACTTTTCTGTGAGTCCGGACATGATACAGATGTGTACCGAATTTCGTACTTGTAGGTGAAACCGTATAGTGGGGCTGTTGCGTTGAAATTTTGTAGGGGGCGCTGTTGCGCAATTAGGCCACGCCCCCTTTAATTTTTTTTGAATTACGTAATTTTTCGCCACTTGTGATGTGCTTGCAAAGTTGCGCAACTTTTGGAGTACGTTTTGCGCCTCAAAAACGCGATTCTTTAGGGGGAAGAATAATAATAATTAAAGCTGCAAGCAGCAATGGACGGGCCCTCGGAGCTCTTCCCACGTCACAAGGCCAGCAGCCAATCAAAAACCAAACAGGAAGTCAGCCATTTCGACTAATTAGTGGCGTTTTGGCGCATTTTTGGCCGCTATCACGGGTCGCACTTTAACGATAGTTTAACGTTTTTCTCAAAAAAAAATTTGAGAAAAAAAATTTGAGAAAAAAAAATTTGAGAAAAATTTTTTTTGAGAAAAAAATGTTTTGAGAAAAAAAAATTGAGAAAAAAAAATTTGAGAAAAAAAAAATTTGAGAAAAAAAATTTGAGAAAAAAAAAATTTGAGAAAAAAAAATTTTGAGGAAAAAAAAAATTAAGAAAAAAAAAATTGAGAAAAAAAAAATTTGAGAAAAAAAAATTTGAGAAAAAAAAATTTGAGAAAAAAAATTTGAGAAAAAAAAAATTTGAGAAAAAAACAATTTTGAGAAAAAAAATTGAGAAAAAAAATGTTGAGAAAAAAAAATGTTATGACACCAGCCGCGAGTCTGTACGACAAACGGTTCATGAGTTATAGAGGCACTTCCTGTTTGGTGAAGGGCACTTCCTGTTTGGCGGAGGAAGCGTCAATTAAGGTTAAGGACTCTTAATCAAGTCATATGATACCAGCCACAACTCTGTACGATAAACGGTTGATGAGTAACAGCCAAAAAAAGGAACAATGAAGTATGGACCAATCAGAAGAGGGGGCACTTCCTGTTTGGTGAAGGAAGTTTGACGCTACGCCACGGGCACGCCGTTTTACGAAAACTCACGATTCGCACAACTTTTCATCGTTAAGGTGTCTTGAGTATGCCGAGCGAACTTGAAGTTGATCCGATTAACCCCCTAGGAGGAGTTCGTTAAAGTGCGACACATGAAAACGTCCAAAAATACACCAAAACGCCACTAATTAGTCAAAATGGCTGACTTCCTGTTTGGTTTCGGACGTGGCGCCGAGAGACTTTTTTGTGAGTCCGGACACAATACAGATGTGTACCGATTTTTGTACTTGTGCGTGAAACCGTCTAGTGGGGCTGTTGCGTTGAAATTTTGTAGGGGGCGCTGTTGCGCAATTAGGCCCCGCCCACTTTTTTTTTTTTTTAAATACGTAATTTTTCGCCACTTGTGATGTGCTTGCAAAGTTGCGCAACTTTTGGAGTACGTTTTGCGCCTCAAAAACGCGATTCTTTAGGGGGAAGAATAATAATAATAATAATCTTTGCAATTACAATAGGGTCCTCACACTGTGTGTGCTCGGGCCCTAATAAGAAGAATCTTTGCAATTACAATAGGGTCCTCTCACACTGTGTGTGCTCGGGCCCTAATTAAAGCTGCAAGCAGCGATGACCGGGCCCTCGCAGCTCTACCCACGTCACAAAGGGCAGCAGTTACACTATTACACTTATTGCCCTTTTACACTTATTGCCCTATTACACTATTACACTTATTACACTATTACACTTATTGCACTATTACACTATTACACTTATTGTGCTATAACACTATTACACTTATTACACTATTACACTTATTACACTATTACACTATTACACTTATTACACTATTACACTTATTGTGCTATTAGACTATTACACTTATTACACTATTACACGATTACACTATTAGACTTATTGCGCTATTACACTATTACAATATTACACTTATTACACTATTAAACTTATTACACTATTACATTATTATACTATTACACTTATTACACTATTACACTTATTACATTATTACACTATTACACTAATTGCGCTATTACACTATTACACTTATTACACTATTACACTATTACACTTATTACACTATTACACGATTACACTATTACACTTATTGCGCTATAACACTATTACACTATTACACTTATTACACTATTATACTTATTGCGCTATTATACTATTACACTTATTACACTATTACACTATTACACTTATTACACTATTACACTTATTGTGCTATTACACTATTACACTTATTGTGCTATTACACTATTACACTTATTGCGCTATTACAATATTACACTATTACACTATTACACTTATTACACTATTACACTTATTACACTATTACACTATTACACTTATTATACTATTACACTTATTGCGCTATTACACTATTACACTTATTACACTATTACACTTATTACACTTATTACACTATTACACTTATTACACTATTACACTATTACACTTATTACACTATTACACTTATTGCGCTATTACAGTTATTACACCTAGACACAGTTACACTATTGCACTTATTACAAACCATTGAAAAGATAGCAAATAGGAACTATCAATAATCGACCAATCAGAAGAGGGGGCGGGGCTAAGTTAAACCAATTAAGGTGAAGGACCCTTAGTCAAGTCATATGATACCAGCCACAACTCTGTACGATAAACGGTTGATGAGTAACAGCCAAAAAAACGAACAATCAAGTTTCGGCCAATCAGAAGAGGGGGCGGGGCTTAGTTAAACCAATTAAGGTGAAGGACTCTTAGTCAAGTCATATGATACCAACCACAACTCTGTACGATAAACGGTTGATGAGTAACAGCCAATAAAAGGAACAATCAAGTATGGACCAATCAGAAGAGGGGGCACTTCCTGTTTGGTGAAGGAAGTTTGGCGCTTCGCCACGGGCACGCCGTTTTCCGAAAACTCACGATTTTGATAACTTTTTATCGTTAAGGTGTCTTGAGTATGCCGAGCGAATGTGAAGTTGATCCGATTAACTCCCTAGGAGGAGTTCGTTAAAGTGCGACCCGTGAAAATGGCCAAAAATGCACCAAAATGCCACTAATTAGTCAAAATGGCTGACTTCCTGTTTGGTTTCGGACATGGCGCCAAGAGACTTTTTTGTGAGTCCGGACATGATACAGGTGTGTACCGACTTTCGTACTTGTAGGTGAAACCGTATAGTGGGGCTGTTGCGTTGAAATTTTGTAGGGGGCGCTGTTGCGCCATTAGGCCACGCCCCCTTTACATTTTTTTGAATTACGTAATTTTTCGCCACTTGTGATGTGCGTGCAACGTTGCGCAACTTTTGGAGTACGTTTTGCGCCTCAAAAACATGATTTACTTTCGGGAAAATAAGAATAAGAATAATCTTTGCAAATACAATAGGGTCCTCACACACTGTGTGTGCTCGGGCCCTAATAAGAATAATCTTTACAATTACAATAGGGTCCTCACACACTGTGTGTGCTCGGGCCCTAATAAGAATAATCTTTGCAATTACAATAGGGTCCTCACACACTGTGTGTGCTCGGGCCCTAATTAGGGCCCGAGCACACACAGTGTGAGGACCCTATTGTATTTGCAAAGATTATTAGGGCCCGAGCACACACAGTGTGAGGACCCTATTGTATTTGCAAAGATTATTATTAGGGCCCGAGCACACACAGTGTGTGAGGACCCTATTGTATTTGCAAAGATTATTCTTATTCTTATTTTCCCGAAAGTAAATCATGTTTTTGAGGCGCAAAACGTACTCCAAAAGTTGCGCAACGTTGCACGCACATCACAAGTGGCGAAAAATTACGTAATTCAAAAAAATGTAAAGGGGGCGTGGCCTAATGGCGCAACAGCGCCCCCTACAAAATTTCAACGCAACAGCCCCACTATACGGTTTCACCTACAAGTACGAAAGTCGGTACACACCTGTATCATGTCCGGACTCACAAAAAAGTCTCTTGGCGCCATGTCCGAAACCAAACAGGAAGTCAGCCATTTTGACTAATTAGTGGCATTTTGGTGCATTTTTGGCCATTTTCACGGGTCGCACTTTAACGAACTCCTCCTAGGGAGTTAATCGGATCAACTTCACATTCGCTCGGCATACTCAAGACACCTTAACGATAAAAAGTTATCAAAATCGTGAGTTTTCGGAAAACGGCGTGCCCGTGGCGAAGCGCCAAACTTCCTTCACCAAACAGGAAGTGCCCCCTCTTCTGATTGGTCCATACTTGATTGTTCCTTTTATTGGCTGTTACTCATCAACCGTTTATCGTACAGAGTTGTGGTTGGTATCATATGACTTGACTAAGAGTCCTTCACCTTAATTGGTTTAACTAAGCCCCGCCCCCTCTTCTGATTGGCCGAAACTTGATTGTTCGTTTTTTTGGCTGTTACTCATCAACCGTTTATCGTACAGAGTTGTGGCTGGTATCATATGACTTGACTATGGGTCCTTCACCTTAATTGGTTTAACTTAGCCCCGCCCCCTCTTCTGATTGGTCGATTATTGATAGTTCCTATTTGCTATCTTTTCAATGGTTTGTAATAAGTGCAATAGTGTAACTGTGTCTAGGTGTAATAACTGTAATAGCGCAATAAGTGTAATAGTGTAATAAGTGTAATAGTGTAATAGTGTAATAAGTGTAATAGTGTAATAAGTGTAATAAGTGTAATAGTGTAATAAGTGTAATAGTGTAATAGCGCAATAAGTGTAATAGTATAATAAGTGTAATAGTGTAATAGTGTAATAAGTGTAATAGTGTAATAAGTGTAATAGTGTAATAGTGTAATATTGTAATAGCGCAATAAGTGTAATAGTGTAATAGCACAATAAGTGTAATAGTGTAATAGCACAATAAGTGTAATAGTGTAATAAGTGTAATAGTGTAATAGTGTAATAAGTGTAATAGTATAATAGCGCAATAAGTATAATAGTGTAATAAGTGTAATAGTGTAATAGTGTTATAGCGCAATAAGTGTAATAGTGTAATCGTGTAATAGTGTAATAAGTGTAATAGTGTAATAGTGTAATAAGTGTAATAGTGTAATAGCGCAATTAGTGTAATAGTGTAATAATGTAATAAGTGTAATAGTGTAATAAGTGTAATAGTATAATAATGTAATAGTGTAATAAGTTTAATAGTGTAATAAGTGTAATATTGTAATAGTGTAATAGCGCAATAAGTCTAATAGTGTAATCGTGTAATAGTGTAATAAGTGTAATAGTCTAATAGCACAATAAGTGTAATAGTGTAATAAGTGTAATAGTGTAATAGTGTAATAAGTGTAATAGTGTAATAAGTGTAATAGTGTTATAGCACAATAAGTGTAATAGTGTAATAGTGCAATAAGTGTAATAGTGTAATAAGTGTAATAGTGTAATAGGGCAATAAGTGTAAAAGGGCAATAAGTGTAATAGTGTAACTGCTGCCCTTTGTGACGTGGGTAGAGCTGCGAGGGCCCGGTCATCGCTGCTTGCAGCTTTAATTAGGGCCCGAGCACACACAGTGTGAGAGGACCCTATTGTAATTGCAAAGATTCTTCTTATTAGGGCCCGAGCACACACAGTGTGAGGACCCTATTGTAATTGCAAAGATTATTATTATTATTATTCTTCCCCCTAAAGAATCGCGTTTTTGAGGCGCAAAACGTACTCCAAAAGTTGCGCAACTTTGCAAGCACATCACAAGTGGCGAAAAATTACGTATTTAAAAAAAAAAAAAAGTGGGCGGGGCCTAATTGCGCAACAGCGCCCCCTACAAAATTTCAACGCAACAGCCCCACTAGACGGTTTCACGCACAAGTACAAAAATCGGTACACATCTGTATTGTGTCCGGACTCACAAAAAAGTCTCTCGGCGCCACGTCCGAAACCAAACAGGAAGTCAGCCATTTTGACTAATTAGTGGCGTTTTGGTGTATTTTTGGACGTTTTCATGTGTCGCACTTTAACGAACTCCTCCTAGGGGGTTAATCGGATCAACTTCAAGTTCGCTCGGCATACTCAAGACACCTTAACGATGAAAAGTTGTGCGAATCGTGAGTTTTCGTAAAACGGCGTGCCCGTGGCGTAGCGTCAAACTTCCTTCACCAAACAGGAAGTGCCCCCTCTTCTGATTGGTCCATACTTCATTGTTCCTTTTTTTGGCTGTTACTCATCAACCGTTTATCGTACAGAGTTGTGGCTGGTATCATATGACTTGATTAAGAGTCCTTAACCTTAATTGACGCTTCCTCCGCCAAACAGGAAGTGCCCTTCACCAAACAGGAAGTGCCTCTATAACTCATGAACCGTTTGTCGTACAGACTCGCGGCTGGTGTCATAACATTTTTTTTTCTCAACATTTTTTTTCTCAATTTTTTTTCTCAAAATTTTTTTTTTCTCAAATTTTTTTTTTCTCAAATTTTTTTTCTCAAATTTTTTTTTCTCAAATTTTTTTTTCTCAAATTTTTTTCTTCTCAATTTTTTTTTTCTTAATTTTTTTTTTCCTCAAAATTTTTTTTTCTCAAATTTTTTTTTTTCTCAAATTTTTTTTCTCAAATTTTTTTTTTCTCAAATTTTTTTTTCTCAATTTTTTTTTCTCAAAACATTTTTTTCTCAAAAAAATTTTTTCTCAAATTTTTTTTTCTCAAATTTTTTTTCTCAAATTTTTTTTTGAGAAAAACGTTAAACTATCGTTAAAGTGCGACCCGTGATAGCGGCCAAAAATGCGCCAAAACGCCACTAATTAGTCGAAATGGCTGACTTCCTGTTTGGTTTTTGATTGGCTGCTGGCCTTGTGACGTGGGAAGAGCTCCGAGGGCCCGTCCATTGCTGCTTGCAGCTTTAATTATTATTATTCTTCCCCCTAAAGAATCGCGTTTTTGAGGCGCAAAACGTACTCCAAAAGTTGCGCAACTTTGCAAGCACATCACAAGTGGCGAAAAATTACGTAATTCAAAAAAAATTAAAGGGGGCGTGGCCTAATTGCGCAACAGCGCCCCCTACAAAATTTCAACGCAACAGCCCCACTATACGGTTTCACCTACAAGTACGAAATTCGGTACACATCTGTATCATGTCCGGACTCACAGAAAAGTCTCTTGGCGCCATGTCCGAAACCAAACAGGAAGTCAGCCATTTTGACTAATTAGTGGCGTTTTGGCGCATTTTTGGCCGTTTTCACGGGTCGCACTTTAACAAACTCCTCTTAGGGAGTTAATCGGATCAACTTCACATTCGCTCGGCATACTCAAGACACCTTAACGATGAAAAGTTGTGCGAACCGTGAGTTTTCGTAAAACGGCATGCCCGTGGCGAAGCGTCAAACTTCCTTCACCAAACAGGAAGTGCCCCCTCTTCTGATTGGTCCATACTTGATTGTTCCTTTTTTTGGCTGTTACTCATCAACAGTTTATCGTACAGAGTTGTGGCTGGTATCATATGACTTGACTAAGAGTCCTTCATCTTAATTGGTTTAACTTAGCCCCGCCCCCTATTCTGATTGGTCGATTGTTGATAGTTCCTATTTTGGCTGTTACTCATCAACCGTTTATCGTACAGAGTTGTGGCTGGTATCATATGACTTGACTAAGAGTCCTTCATCTTAATTGGTTTAAATTAGCCCTGCCCCCTCTTCTGATTGGTCGATTATTGATAGTTCCTATTTGCTATCTTTTCAATGGTTTGTACTAAGTGCAATAGTGTAACTGTGTCTAGGTGTAATAACTGTAATAGTGTAACAGCGCAAAAGTGTAATAGTGTAATAAGTGTAATAGTGTAATAGTGTAATAGTGTAATAAGTGTAATAGTGTAATAGCGCAATAAGTGTAATAGTGTAATATCTCAATAAGTGTAATAAGTGTAATAAGTTTAATAGTGTACTAGTTTAATAAGTGTAATAGTGTAATAGTGTAATAGTGTAATAAGTGTAATAGTGTAATAGCGCAATAAGTGTAATAGTGTAATAAGTGTAATAGTGTAATAACTGTAATAGTGTAATAGTGTAATAAGTGTAATATTGTAATAGCGCAATAAGTGTAATAGTGTAATAGCTCAATAAGTGTAATAGTGTAATAAGTGTAATAGTGTAACAGCACAATAAGTGTAATAGTGTAATAAGTGTAATAGTGTAACAGCACAATAAGTGTAATAGTGTAATATGTGTATTAGTGTAATAGTGTAATAGCGCAATAAGTGTAATAGTGTAATAGTGCAATAAGTGTAATAGTGTAATAGTGTAATAACTGTAATAGTGTAATAGTGTAATAGTGTAATAGCGCAATAAGTGTAATAGCGTAATAAGTGTAATAGTGTAATAGTGTAATAAGTGTGATAGTGTAATAAGTGTAATAGTGTAATAGCACAATAAGTGTAATAGTGTAATAAGTGTAATAGTGTAATAGTGTAATAAGTGTAATAGTGTAATAGCACAATAAGTGTAATAGTGTAATAGTGCAATAAGTGTAATAGTGTAATAGTGTAATAGTGTAATAGTGTAATAAGTGTAATAGTGTAATAGCGCAAAAACTGTAATAGTGAAATAAGTGTAATAGTGTAATAGGGCAATAAGTGTAATAGTGTAACTGCTGCCCCTTGTGACGTGGGTAGAGCTCCGAGGGCCCGGTCATCGCTGCTTGCAGCTTTAATTATTATTATTATTTTCCCGAAAGTAAATCGCGTTTTTGAGGCGCAAAACGTACTCAAAAAGTTGTGCAACTTTGCACACACATCACAAGTGGCGAAAATTTACGTATTTAAAAAAAAATAAAAGGGGGCGTGGCCTAATGGCGCAACAGCGCCCCCTACAAAACTTCGTGCCTCAAGCCCCACCATACGGTTTCACCTACACGTACGAAAATCGGTACACATCTGTATCGTGTCCGGACTCACAAAAAAGTCTCTCGGCGCCACGTCCGAAACCAAACAGGAAGTCAGCCATTTTGACTAATTAGTGGCGTTTTGGTGTATTTTTGGCCGTTTTCACGTGTCGCACTTTAACGAACTCCTCCTAGGGGGTTAATCGGATCAACTTCAAGTTCGCTCGGCATACTCAAGACACCTTAACGATGAAAAGTTGTGCGAATCGTGAGTTTTCGTAAAACGGCGTGCCCGTGGCGAAGGGTCAAACTTCCTTCACCAAACAGGAAGTGCCCCCTCTTCTGATTGGTCCATACTTGATTGTTCCTTTTTTTGGCTGTTACTCATCAACCGTTTATCGTACAGAGTTGTGGCTGGTATCATATGACTTGATTAAGAGTCCTTAACCTTAATTGATGCTTCCTTCGCCAAACAGGAAGTGCCCTTCACCAAACAGGAAGTGCCTCTATAACTCATGAACCGTTTGTCGTACAGACTCGCGGCTGGTGTCATCATTTTTTTTCTCAACATTTTTTTTTCTCAACATTTTTTTTTTCTCAAAAAATTTTTTTTCTCAAATTTTTTTTTTTTCTCAAAACATTTTTTTTTCTCAAATTTTCTTTTCTCAACATTTTTTTTTCTCAAAAATTTTTTTTCTCAATTTTTTTTTCTCAAATTTTATTTTTCTCAATTTTTTTTTTCTCAAAAATTTTTTTTTCTCAAATTTTTTTTTCTCAAATTTGTTTTCTCAAAAAAAAAAAAATCTCAAAAAATTTTTTTTCTCAAAAATTTTTTTTTCCTCAAATTTTTTTTTCTTCACATTTTTTTGCTAACAAAAATGCTAACAAATGCTAATGCTAACATGCTAATGCTAACACATGCTAATGCTAACAAATGCTAATGCTAATGTTAACTGCTAATGTTAACAAATGCTAATGCTAACACATGCTAATTCTAACAAATGCTAATGCTGATTCTTAAATTCTAATGCTAATTGGCTGCTACCCCTTGTGACGTGGGTAGATCTCCGAGGGCCCGGTCATTGCTGCTTGCAGCTTTAATTATACACATATTACTCCCTTTCTGTCACCACCACTGCACTCTTGAAAATATTTGTGACCAAGGAGATCACGGGCGAATGCAGCCATCGGTTGGACGTAACGTGCAGTGATTTCATCCAGGTCTTCAAATTCCTTAGGAAACAGAGGTGGGTATGAGGTATGAAAATGAGAACGAAAAGTGTATATTTTATGTAGATATCGTCTATGTATATATATTTCATCTGCGTAGAGACCTACAGTAGTAAGTCCCAGAGCCTCACTTCATTGCTGATCCAGAGGGTGTGACCCAGGCTAAAGGCATTCTCCTTGCCCTCCTCCCGCACATCAATGTGCTGGTAGATTCCTTCAGCTACCTTCCAGGTGACGGTTAGGTGGTTCTCCCCCTTGCTGCTTGGTCTGATTATCAGGTCTCCCTGGTCCATGGACTCCATCATCTTCTCCGCCTGCTTAAAGTTGATGTTATGGAAGGACGGGTGGGCGATCACTCTCTTTATGTAGGCTACAGAGAGAGAGAGAGAGAAGCAAAGCCAATATTTAAGCAACAAAAATTGTAGTACGCATTATTAGTCAAGTAAGGATGTACAGTCTTTACACACAGGGCGTTTTTTCATGCCGATATACTGTATTTTGTGTCATAAGTATATCCACACAGAACAAAATGTTTTTATTTTATTTATTCTCAATGAGGTTGAGCAAAAGTATCAAAGAGTACGAATTATGGATCAGCTATATCAATAATAATAATCACCAACACATTTTTGGATCAATTATTGATCACGCCATGGGTGTGTGAAGAAGATGGGGCAAAGCAAAGGGTTACAAACTTGTTCTGTGCTGTTTCATCTTTGCCTCTTCCTCTTTCTTCACGTCTTCACTCTCATTATCAAAGTCATAGTAAGTGTCTTTGGGAAGCTTCCAGTCATTGTTCTTGTCTGACAGGTCTGATGTCCGACAGGTCAGGTCTACGCTGAGCTTCTCTATGTCAATCTTCATGATTCTACAGTGCACAGTCATGCCAACCTACAATATTGAGCACATATCTTACAATCAAGTGACATAGAAGCATACTGTATATTGGTGGTACTCTCTATTGGACAAAGCCTGGTCAAACACTATCAAAGTGTTGCGTGCAAACACAAGAGTTTGAAGAAATTACTCTCCTGTCCCTTGCCTGTGAATTAAAAAGATGCTATAGAAATAATCTAAAATACAGTTTATGTGTGAATAAGTAAAACCATATTCATTCAATTGTTTCATTAATTTACTTTTAAATGTTTTTTTGTGTCCTTAAATTGATAAGTAAAACACTGAATTGCCTTGCCATATTAATCCAAAAACAATGTAACAGGGAGTCAGCTCCTCTGTTGCTACAACAAAGAGTGGCTGCAGAAGTGATTGATAGATTTTCTTTACCTGCTTATCACCTAACTGACATGTAAGATTGCTTTTTAAGACATGACTATCTTAACTCAATGTGGCGTTTATAGGCCGTGGATGTTATGTTGTGCATTTGTAGACTTTTTTTTATGCAATTTCTTTCTTCTGTTTATAACTTATTATTAAATGTATATATTTTTTTACTTTTACAATTCACAATTTATTTGGTTATCCATTCCTTTTCTTGGCTATTTTGAGACACCTTGTTTATGTCTATGCCTATATGACCCGTGAGTGTGTCAAATAAACATACAAAAAAAAGAACAACCTTGACCCTTTCCTCAGGATGCTTCACCACTTTGTCACTGAGGAACTTGGTGGGGACAAAGCCGTTGACTCCATTGTCCAAGCGACAGCGCACGCCGATAGCTTGTCCAGGACAGGAGCCACTGTCGAAATGGTTCCACACCTGGAAGGAAGATAACAAATCACTTGCAGTCTTGCATGGAGTCTCACAGCTGCATTACATGACATTACACTAACATGACATCCCCATCATGCCAGCACTGTTGCATTTTCAGTACTTGGCCATACAGTAATGAAGCAAAACAAGTACAACAGTGAGTTGTCTACCTCGCTGAGTTCAGGGAAGTTGTCCTGATGACAGAATGGGCATTGCCACAGACCTGTCTCGTCATTCCTTATAGCTTGGTCATAACTTTCTCCCTGCGGACGTCGATGAGCAATGCCTGTCACCACGCTGGTAATCAGTTTACCTAGAGGGAGCAATAGATCTTTTTACGGCAGCCATATTGACATAAATGTAATGTGTAATGTAACATCCAAAATCATATTCATACATCTTAATCACATGACCCCAGAGATAATGTGTACCGATTCGTGTGAGTTTTGGACCAAATCTATAATAGTAGCAAAAAGTGTGTTTTGAAGGAAACTCACTATGGCAGGAAATATAATCTGGCACAAACAGGGCCTATAAATCATGATCCAAGGAATCCAGGAAAAAAACATACAGTATGTTTATTGTACGACCTACGGTTCAAGAGTTACAGGCCCTAGATTCTGACCTACTATTTACAGTATGTTAATGTGGCTAGGAGAAACATTTATATTCATTAAGTGACCATGGCCTTTCGGATGAGTATGTGTGGATTATAATCACCAATGTAGAATGTTTCTGGTGTCTCCTTGGTGACCAAGTTGAAGATCTCTTCTGTGTTAGGACTTCTGTAGTTGGACCTCAAATCTTTATATCTGCAGCTCAGTTCAGCCCGGATGTCATACAGAGTAATACCTTTGTTTCCATAGCCCTATTAAACAGTCATTGTTAGACAGGGAGAATTGCCATCTAGAGCCTCAACTTCGGAAATGCAAGAAAGGCTTTGTCTGAGGATGATCTCAGGCAGCATGAAGGTTCATGGGAAGGTTAAAAGTTCAGAGATAGTCACTAAAATGTTCAACTCAATCTCGCAGGTTTTTGAAAAGTTCCTTGTTCTGGAAAGTTCTGGTTCTAGTTCTGGTTCGTTCCTGTAGTGAAGAAGGGGCTTTAGCTTTCTTCACTACAGGTAACAAGGAAGGCACTGAAGCGATTCCAGTTAAACGATACAATACCATCTTTATATTACATCGGAGCAAGTGATCTACTCCCGGGTTGAGATGTGTTCTCTTTTCCAGGATTACGAGGCTGGAGAACAGTGCATTACAGTATTCTATTTGGCTTCAGACAAAGGCTGGATCTTTTTTTTGCATTTGGCAAGGCAAAAAAAAATTACCAGATATTTGTGATATATAAGCTAATAAAAGGCTACTCATGTCTTACAGACCTGCCTTTCCAATTCTTCTGCGAAAGCATCCAAGTCCAGGTCTTTCAGCCGCTCTGGATTTTCCAGGATTTCTTCCAGGGCTCCTGCAGGGTTGGCATCCTCTGCTGACTCGTCATACTCTAAAGCATCCACAGCCATCTTGCGTGCCCACTCATAGGTCTCTGGGTGAACCCGTGAGCCATCCAGAACCTCAATGTAGGAGTCAGTGCTGCAGAAAGAGACGCTAATGAGATTCTTCAAGACAATTACCCAATACTTACGCAACAATGCAAGTGTAATTCTTGACATCTTAAGACTGTACTGTCATGTCAATATAAAGTAAGTAATTATTTCCATGTTTTAATGCTGGTGGGTCTGAATCCTGTGTAGCATTTTGTCATGCACTATATCTGCACATGATTCAACAGTCTATGCCTGACCTGTCCCCCAAAGACGCTGTATCAATCTTAATGAATCCGGCACAGTTGATAAAGATTTTGGGACCCATGTGACACATGGTGACCAATTGAGTACGATTTTCCAAACGAGTGTTGTTCTGCTTCAGGATCTGAAAATTAGTACGTGAACAACAACAGGTGCTGCACGTTTACACTTTCACAACACATTGAAAGCAGGACAAAAAGAAATGTAGGTAGACCAACTGCAAATGCCGCCTTACCTTTAAAAGATGGGTTCCTTTCCTAGCACCCAGTCCACAGATGTACTGGACCAGGCTCTGGGTGTATGGGTGGGCCATAGCCCGGTTCACGTCCACTCCCACCTCGTTGACCCGGTTGATGAACTCACATTGCAGAGCATTCAGCAGGTCCTCCTTCACCACATGATCCTGTAGACCAGGGGGTTTCAACTGATTGTGAACCAGGGTCCAATAGTGTCCAATATCCTGACTAACAAATCAACCTGTCTGTTCTTGGCTATATAGTGTTGGCAAAGGACAGTCTCCAACATTGCCCAGAACTTATTCTTCAGGTAAGCCAGGGTGAGAAAACTTTTGCGTGACACTGTCATAAAACGAAGAATAAAATTGGTAATTAATTTACAAAAACATATAAAAAGATTAAATATGGAGATAAAAGGTTTCAGCACAACAGCAACAAGATGACCATGCATGTGTCCCCACGTCTGAGATTGATGTTGCGCTGCATGCATACTAGGATTAATTATTAATATCACGTTAATATTGCAGTTCGGCATAAGTATATACAGTAGTTTCCATCACAATGTCTAATCCAATGTGCTCAATAATCACTGTTCATCAATCACTGTTCTTCTTTTAAGAACATCTGATGATAATTAATCTGGTTTATACCACATTAATGAATAGCTTGAACCATTGTTACGGTTGTGGTTTGAGTCAGATGTCATTACCTGAAGGGGGTGCAGTTTCAGACAGAGGATGTCCTCATCACTGCTACACACTTGTGCAAACTCCACCAGAGGATCCTGAATCTTCCTGGCTAAAGACACAGCTTGTCTCAGGAGAGGAGGGAAATCCCGGAAATCTGCCTGTACAGTGTATACGCATAGTTACAATGAAACTAAAATATAAATGTTAAGAGAGTGAGAAAGATAAAGTGTGGGAGTCAGTTCTGCAGACAGATATGCGAATGAGATTATTTAATTGAAGATATAGTCATGGAACAATAAGACAGAGAACAGAGAGCTAGAAACCAAAAAAATACAAAGAATGTTTTGGAGTAAAGGGAGGTTTAGAAATCTAAGATGTGCAGATGACCTCTGATTTCTTGCTGTTCATGTAGAGGATGGCGAGCTCATTATCAACCAGTTCCACTGAGATGGAGGGAAAAGATGCCTCCTGCTCCAGCTCACTGACTGTGCGCTTTATGTCATCAATGACCATTTGGGCGTCCCTGCGTACACAAGAAAAACTACAATTATTTCTAATGTTTTTTTAATTATTAGGGATGCACCGACCACTGGAATGGCGATACTCGCCTTGTTCACTGTATGGGCAAATAAGATGACCAATGCCAGTAAGTAAATAAGCCTTGCCGAGCCATGTGGCCCATAGGGCAGGGGCCTCTCTCCTGTTTCTGTAGCGAGAGGTAGCTTGATGTTCAAGTACATCCCACAGCCATAAAGTACAAGTACACCCCTGGGTCCCATTTTTATAGTCTTTGGTATGACCCGGCTGGGGATGGAACTCTGACCTCCCAATCTCAGGGCGGACACTTTAACAACAAGGCCACTGAGCTGGTGTGCCAGTGGCCAATGTTTATCTGTAGAACTCACCGTACCCTGGGAGGACTCAGTGGATGAGGCTTATGAGCGAAAACATCTACGCTAAGCGGAGCTCTTTGCTGAAGCACAACATCACGGCTGGAACACTGCGATCCGCCCCGGGGGAGGTGGGGTAGGGTGCAGAGGGTTTGTGGCAAGGTCAACCACCAGACTGTTTGCAGACCTGGGAAGGCCAAAGCTTTTCATGAGGAGGGAAGACCCCTGTTGGGCCCCAAAATAGCAGGCCAGGAGGTATGCAGTCAGCCTAGGTCTGACTCAGGGAAAAGGACGACCCTGCCTTGCATAGCCCCATGAGAAGTCAGCCACATTCTCATGTCTAATTGGGATTGACGCAAGTTCAGGACTGATCACACTGAGCTGGCCACCTTTGGAGAGGGTTTGTAGTGTAATGGCCGAAACATCCCAAGATCCAGAGGAACACTACTGATGACGCGTCCTAAATTAAAACTTAACCCCCCCCCCCTGCATCCATCACTCACCACCAAGACGACACACACACACACACACACACACACACACACACACACACACACACACACACACACACACACCCACACACACACACACACACACACACACACACACACACACACACACACACACACACACACACACACCCACACACACACACACACACACACACAAAATCAACATCTTATCCTGTGTTTCATAAACTGTTGTTTCAACAATCTATGTGATAGAATTTGTGCTAATTGGCCCGGGCCGCTGGCCTTGAGGTCCAGGCTCAATATAGCTCAATGTAGCGCATTGCAGGTTCGAGTCCCGAGCCCGACGGCCTTTGCTGTATGTCATTCCCTGTGCCTCGCTCCCCGTTTCCTGTATCTCTTCTCTAATACTATCCAATAAAGGCAGAAAAATCTAAAGATTAGCATTTTTCTTTTTTAAACAAAAGTTTGAATGAAGATTTATTTGTTTCCATGGCACAAAAGAGGGAAGGAATATATCAAGGAAAAACAAAACAAACAAACAAATAAATTGGAGAATATCTACAAATTATTCAGATATAGGGCTGAGTATAAAGGGGAAAGACTGACCTGTTTTCTCCGGAAACAGCAATGATGTGAGGCTTCTTGGAGCTCAGGAACTTTTTCAGACTGTCAATATCGTGGAGCTACAGTAACAACATATTGTTGCACAGCATTAGAGTGCTTGGTAACAATACCACCCCTTGGATTCATTCAGTGGATCCCAAACTGGTGTGACATGTCCAGGTGGGCCTTGGGATTTTGTGACAATCACAAATTATTATTTTAATATATACAACTACACAAAATAATACATATATTTATTAAATATACTACATCAGTACCAATACAGAGGCAAATTCTATACCCTAAAGCAGGGGTTCCCAAACTTTTTTCTCTCAGGGCACCCCATAAATATTTTTTTAATCCGAGGCACCCCTACATTATAATTTTCACTCCCAGCACCTTATATTTATAGCATATCGTCCTTGTCGCGTGGAAAATCGTTCGTTTTGTATTTATCATCTATAAATGTACTAAACTAGTGAAAACAGCAGATCACAACGTGTGCTTGTAGATCGGCTGTTTTCACTAGTTTTGTGCGACAGTCTTGTATGATGAAGCAGGGCCTTGCTTTGCCAAAAGACGTACACATTTGAAACTTGGAGATACAAGGTTTCTGCACGACAGTGATTATGTTGCGAGGAAAAGGTTGAGATAATAGCCATTTTGGTTAGAACTGACTGAAAATAACCTTGCACTTCAAGTTTAAAATGATACTACATTTTTTTTCAAGTGTCCACATAAATTCCAAATATTATCAAATTATCTCGTGGCACCCTTGGACTGCCGTCGTGGCACCCCAGCGTGCCCCGTCAACCACTTTGAAAACCCCTGCCCTAAAAAATACATTTTCACTCCTTTTAACCTGGCATCCCTGATTTGGACATGTCATTATAGGTTTGCCATTGGTGTGACTTGGGCATAAAACGTTTGAAAACCACTGGATTGATGTAACCTGCACCTGATTTAAATACAAAGGATTTCACCTTCCGCTCTCTTTCTTCTTCCCTCCATGCATTTCTCCTTTTAAGAAAATAGGGAAGCCTCAGGAAATCCCCCATCTCTCCATCACCGTTCACTAGGGCGCAAAACACTGGGGTGTCCCTGAGGAGAAAGGGAAAGATGGGGCAAACTGTTATGCACTGCTACAGGGATAAAATAGACTCTATTCTAAAGCCAAAAACATGCATGACGTAAAAGCAAAACGGCCACTGTGTCAATATGGTCATTGCCCTACCTGCTGGATGCAAAGGCTACTCCCAGTACACGGATCCCCTTGCCCTGGGCCTCAGCCACCAGGTCCTCCTCCTCCTCCTCCTCTACTTGCTGATCCGGACGATAGGGCGCCACCTTCAGCCAGTTATACAGCTTCCTGCTGCAGGCCTGAGGAGTGGCAACCACTATCACAAAACTGTGGGCTCAATATACATCAATGCTCTGAGCCGCCTGCTTTGGAAAGTCAGTGCCAAAATAAGAAAAATGGTTATCAATACCTGGGATAACAATGGGATGTTAAAGAGAGAAAGATTGGTTTTGATATTATACATTGACAATGTTATATTTTACATGATCACCTTCAGTTTTGTCTTTGTTTGCATGTATGTTGTAGTAGTAGAAGAAATGTTGGTTGTGTTGGTTATAGAACGTGGTGCTGGTCCATCAGAGAATGTGCACGTACCTTGATAATGTTTTCTTTTGCCTCCGCAATCAGCTTGTTTTTTAGTTCTTTAGCCATCTGTGGGTAGAGGAACTGCTTAAGAGAACGCTCAATGGCCAGGGTGCGCTGGCGATTCCACTCCTGGACTTGGTGACTGAACTCGTCTCTGTAATAAAACTGCTTGATCTCCTCAAAGTAAGTCTGGTCACCATACCTGCCCAATAAGCATACATGAATGGTTCAGTAGTCTGTTTAGAACAGAGGTCAAGTACTGGTCAAGTATCTCAAGACATATAGCAAGCACTTTGAGCTGCATTTCATGTCATGAAAGGTGCTATACAAATAAAGCTTTATTATTATTTATATAGATGTGTACTGAAAGAAATGCTTACCCTTTCACTCCTAACAGATCAATACAGATGTTGATGGTAAGTAGTCCCTCCTCCTCTGCCTGACACATCCTGAGAAACTGGTCTCCATTCAGCTCCTTCACTGGCTTGTTCTTTAGGTACTTGAATGAGTAGCCATAATGGGCTTCATCTACATCCTGTAAGACAAACAAATGCGGTGTACTGTAAAAATGTCGGATGCTGGTTTTGTTCTATAGAGTTAGGGCTAACCCTAACCCTAACCCTAACCAGTTGATCCTATAGAGTCTTTATTTGTTGTATTTATTAAGTCACATGTTACCTAGACCTTACCTAGATTTAGAGTTCAGGCCTGAAAATTAAGGCCCGGCCCTAACTGGGCAGGCCCGAGGCCCTTCCCGGCCCTATTAGTTAGCATACATTTTAGACCCTACCCGGCCCGAAAAGGTCGGGTCGGGTCGGGTATGGTCGGGTCTATAACAGAGTAATAGTAATAAAATAATACAAATATATATTTTCTTTTTTCATTGAGCCCGGCCGAGGCCCTACCCAGCCCTACTAATTAGTAAACATTTTAGGCCCTCCCCTACCCTAAATGTCGGTCGGGTTCGGGTATGGTCGGGTTCGGGCAGAATTTGAGAACTCTACCTAGATTACTTGATTAAAACAATGATTAATTCTTCAAGAGTACCTTTTTGCCTTTCTTGGTAGGTTTGGTGTTGATCTTGGCTCTCTCTTGGAATGTCTGCCTTAACACATGTCTGACCAGGGGCTCCCGGGCAAGTTGCATGGCAACCATGTAACGTGTACCTTCCAGCACTGCTTCCGCTGTGCTGAACTGACTGGGCAACAACAGACAGATGATGTTTTGTTAGTTAAATATAAGCGTTTGTGAAAGAGAAATTAACCCCAGCAATGCCTAACTTGCCTGCAGATATATTCCTTGGCGAGCTCCAGAGGCTCAGCAGGAAACTGTTCGGTCTCGTGACGCTGGTAGCTGTCACGCAGGTTCTCTCCAAACTGTTCTGGAGTCAGACCAAACTTCTTTGCCAGGCCATCTGATGAGACCAGATCAAAGAGACTCTCACTGTCCATGCAGCTAGTATTGACAATAAGCAACCAATTTACAAGTTATCTTATATTATAGGCTTCTTGTTATTCTGAATTTTCATGATAGTTTAATTTTATGCAAGAAACTACATGGAAAATGGTGGGACGTCATAATGCCTTTTGCTGCCAGAGCCTAATTATATTTGAATACAATGACATCTAGTGGGCATTACTGGTAAGGCACTAACCCAGCCCAGCACTCTGGCAGATACTGTACATGTCCCTACGAGACGCCTGCTTCAGGTCAGGTCCTTTAATCTGCTTTTCCTCTTCCTCTTCCTCTTCCTCTGGCTCCTCATCATTTGGTTCTTGCTCTCCTGTGAATGTAACACATGATACAGAGGTTTTTCTTTCAAAGAACAATAATAAAGCACAGGATTCAAGTACGAGGACTTGAACCTACCATCTTCATCTACTTCTTTAATCTTTTTAGACTTCTTCTGGCTCAATTTTGCCACATTTTGCATCTTTGGGATGTCTCGACCATAATAGAGCAGGAAGTGGTTGTAGACATCACCCAGTTCTTCACCAGACTGGACATCCTTCAACCTGAAGGAATGGAACGTTCAGAAACATCAAAAGACATTTCAACTCCGGTAAAACAGCCAAGCGTGAATAACAGACTAATTGTAATAATTGCAGATGTTTTTGAATAATTTGTATAAAGCAATACCTTTCTAGATCTGGAGTGTCTAGTGGGCGGATACCATCAGACAGTGGTTTATCTGGGTCTGCTGAGATCTGCTCAAACTGGAAGGCCTGCATCCTCTGGAAGAGTCGGGTCAGGTTCTGTTTCCGGGTCCTCAGCTGAGTCCACTACATAGACAGTTGGACTGGGGTTAAAGCGCCATTCCAGTGATCTGGCATTATTTTGTCCATTTGACAACTCACTGAATACTTCACATTACTGCTGACCATTTCCCAAAGCATAATGCTGTTTTTCAAGGAAGCCATTGGACTCAATTTATTTCAATACGGTATAAAGATCGACTGTCCTTTGCCACCACTATATCTAGCCAAGAATAGACATTTTGATTCTTAGTCAGGATATTGGACCCTGGTTCACAATCAGTTGAAACCCCCTGGTCTACAGGATCATGTGGTGAAGGAGGACCTGCTGAATGCTCTGCAATGTGAGTTCATCAACCGGTTCAACGAGGACGTGAACCGGGCTATGGCCTGGGCTATGGCCCACCCATACACCCAGGTTATGTTATATTACTGTGCATTTTAATGGATAGATACAGTAATTGATTTACAAACAAATACAAACATCCACGAGTAATTAACCGTGCAGTGATGTTGACTCAATTATTTAGGTATTCTGTAATGTTTGAATCACGTTGCAATTTTAAAAACAAATTAAATCTAGAAATGGGAGAGTGATTTTGTTTATGTTACATATGTGACTGAAGCTGTGAATAGACAATGACATGTCATTGAAGCACTGTAAGTGTAATAGTCTAAAGGTACACAGTAAATCCCATCAATCACCTTCTCATCCCACTGCCACACCTTCCACAGGTCATTTATATTGAGCTCTGGCTCCACATACTCTTTCCTGTAGAATGCTATGAATGGAACCTAGGAAGACATTAATAACAATGACATTTTTTAATTTAGTCCTTTGGCAATTTCAGACAATAATACTGAAATCCTAAACGTTGTGGTTTTGTTTCAGGCACACTTTGTTTCACCTCAAAATGCTGGTTCCTCATGAAATTCAGAGCCTCCTTGATCTTCTGAATCATGGTGGGACCTTTTCTACTGAAATTAGTAGCAGGGCCTCTTTCCAAATAATCTGTGTTCTCCTGATTTTAGAGCAAATCATAACAGATGAGTGAATGAACGCCAACCAGTCTATATTGACAGATCTAATGTGAAGGTGCATACCTAGAGTGCAGATGTACCTGCATAGAAATGGTGGGAGTGGAGAAGGCATTCCTGTAGACCCATTCAGCCTCTTCCTCCAGCTCATCGTCCTCTGCAGGCTTCACAGGGAGAGTCCGCAACTACACACAAAGATACAGACGTTTGTTGTTTGACAGCTTAAATCTAACATGCCCACAAAAGCACACTATAATTGGCATAACATACTGTACCCAAAATGTTTCTACACATTTCTAATATGGCTAGAAAAAAGTAGATGTGAAAGAAAAGAAAATCCACTCCCTACAACCACAATGTTGGGGAAGTAGTTCAAGTCCTCAGTCACACCTGGAACCTCTCGGGCATATCTGTGGAGCGGATCTCGTTGTCCTGGTCCGTCATGTGACTGCTCTCCAGTTCGCTGGGCTCGTAGATCTCAAAGATGCTGCGACGGCCCACCCTCTTTTTGGCCTGCTTCTTGGGGCGGTCCCATGACTCATCTTCTGCATCCTCCTCTTCGTCCTCTCCGTCATCATAGGCCTCCGTCTCAAAGTCTGCAAAATCGAAATCACCTCCGAATATCTCCTGGGCCTCCTGAAGAGCTCTGTGGAAAGGATCTTGATGATTAGTGAGAAGGCAAGCGATACATACGTCCCTTGCACAATCCGGAATACATTTTCGAATAAATCAGCAGGTGGGCTTTCCCGTCTAGATCACTTACGCGTCCGTGTAGCCCGGCAATTTCTTCCTCCATTTGGGTTTCTTCAAAGGCTGCCCGTCGTCATCCACAATGAAGTCATCGATGTCTGAGGATTCATTACATAACATTTTATGTAAGGTAGTGGTTAGCAAACATTTTTCAAGGACCCCCAGATTGATATGCATTTGGCCGCTGACCCCATATGAAAAGATTTTGCTCCAAGGAGAAGGTTTTTCAGAGAAATTAAAAAATAGCTAATCTACAAGCACACACAACCTATTTTCAAATAGCCAAAGTATAAAATAGTTTTAAAGTGGTTAAACTGATTTTGATACAATATTAAGTCACTTTGCTGGCGACCCCCTGAAACCCCCTCAAGCACCCTTGGGACCCCACTTTGAGAACCTCTGATGTAAGGTAACCATGAACGTAACCAGTCAAAATGATTTTTATAGCAAGGACTGTCTTCCTACCGGACTCTTCTTCCTCCTCCTCTTCCTCGTCATCCCTCGGATGTAAAGGAACATTGTCTGCTGCCTCTCCATCATCTGTGCCACTCGTACCCATGAAAATCTCATCCGCTATCATGTCCTTCTCGTGAGCCTCACGCACGTCTTTGTCTCCATCCTCCTCGTCATCGTCAGACATGTCTCGTAACCGTCTGAACTTTTGCTGGCCACAGGAAAGAAAATGAGAAGAGAGTGAGATAATATGGAAATGGAATAGAATGTGTAGCAGGAATGGTATACAACACCTGGCCTCTGACATTTACCCTTTTCATTTTTACTCCCAGGTTCTCTTCAATGAGATCAATATCATCATCGTCCAAGCGGTCATCATAATCTGCAAACATATGAAAATGTTATACATAGAAATATAGTTATGCCAGAATGCACATGAAAAGGGACCACGGAACGAGGAGCCGCTCACTTCGTTTCCGTTTGCGGTGGCCAATTTCTTCCCCAGAGTCACTTTCTCCTTCTTCATCCCGCTTGCCTTCATCTACCTCTTCATCACCATCACCATCTCCATCTCGGTCTAAGTCGTCATCAATCAAACCGCGAAGGTTTCCATGCTCATCTTGATCCTCTGCGTTTTCTTCCTCCTCTTCATCATCTAACATGAAAAATTAAGTTTCTTGTCAACATCTTACTGTCAGCAGAGAAGTCATGAGGCCAGTATTGCCTTGAGATACTACAATGTTATATGCAACCAAATGTAATTTACAGAAAGATTACCCATAGGCTGGTCTTACCATCATTGTCCTCACTGTGTTTCTGTGATATTTTCTGCTCTCCCACAGACCTTTCAAATAATTCCTCCTCTGATTCCTCTGCCTCACTTTCAATGAAGTCAGACATGATTACAGGGTCTGCATGATATGATCAATGGTTATTACTGAGGAATATAGTCTTGCATTGATATGGTTATTTTATAACATAGGATGCATTGATATGGTTATTTTGTTCAATACACATTTATTTTATTAAATAAAAAAAACAGAAATCTATATCATTTTAAATTAATATAGCCTGTTATAGCCTGCCTGTGATTACAAATCTGAATTATGAATGAAGGGCCAGCGCTGCCATGAAGTATTTTGGCCTACACTACAGTATCTGATCCCCATTGATTTCATATCATTACTGCAGATGTAGCTGGAAGAATTCGCCAGAGATAACCTTAATGCACTTCATCCCTGCAGCATGACGACACGATATACGGCAACAAATACCGATATTCCTATATAACAATTTATTTTGCAATGTATGCTAGTTTAAATTACAACGTACGTAGCCCATCTTTGCGCAAGGACACAACATGGAACGAAAGTGAGCCGAAGTGCAGTTCTGGGCAGGGATGCTGCAGCAGCTGCTGACTGCTCCGGCAGGCATGCTAACTGGCTAACGCAACAGTATTGTACAGTCCACACAGATGGGTGCCATGCATGGTGCCATGGTCCCACTACGTCGCATTCCAATCATTAACATACCTTTGGTGTTAGATCCGTGATCCGTTGAACAGGTCCCGTTTATAAACTAAAAATGTCATTGGATTCGGGTGTTGCCAGGCTGAATGACACATTTAGCAGTTTACTGTAGGAAGACGCATAAAATGAACGCATTAAAGAACCCACCAAACTAATGGAGGAGGCGACGCAAAAACGTCACAATATCAGGTAACTGCCTGGAAACCTTCAGCCACCAGATTATCACGCACGCACGCCCCCCCCCCCCCCCCTCCTCCTCACACACATATAGTTTTGATTGTAGGCTAAAAGGCTTCAACTCAAACATGAAGAATAGTGTTTTATTGATTCTCTTATTGATTTAGACAATGCATACATGTAAATGATTATTCTTTTTTTGTTGTTGTTTTATAAATATTCTGTGTATAAACTTGTAGAACACAATCTTGCAATATATATACTTTTTAATCTCAAGTAAATCATTATACATTCCAAAGTGATGAGGACAAGTCAAATATCCGGTCTTCTTGTGTTCAGACTAAAGGCCTCTCCATACTTCGACCGAAATGTTCGGTGAGTTGTGTTTTCCGACGTGCAAATTTCCGAACTCTCGTTCGGTCCAATGCTTTTCAGAAGTCCCTTCTGAATCTTTGGCTTCCAAACACTGTAACAGAATAAAAAAAAATAGCCTACGCTGTTTTGGGATGGCTGAAACCTTACAATGTTTAGAGACCAAATAGATGTATGGAATATGTCACCTTTAGACTTGCATACTGTGAGGCAGCCTTCTCAGGGTTGAGGCTGTGCATCCGAAAGGCAAATTCAGTCTCAACTAAACCAGGAGATATACACTGCAAAGGAAATGGGTTGTTACTGTTATCATATGAATGACTGTCATTTAGGGGTGCATGATGGTTAGGCATGCATGTGTTATGAACAAAGACAGTATATCGAAGACAGGGTATCTTACTGTCGCTCTTATATGCGTCTTTGCATCACAAAGTTCTTGCCGTAGGGCCTCTGTTAGGGCAGTCACTGCATGTTTGGTAGCAGCGTAGAAGTGTACGTCAGGATTGTGAACTACACGATGTCCACCCATGCTGCAACAGAAAGAATGGATCATAACAAAAATGTATTGGCACAGTAGTATCACTGGCCCATAAATGTCCAAAGCTGTGTGGGCCTATAACACTGGTATTGCCTCACATACTACATTGTAGTTAACCTGTAAACAATATTGTGACAATGTGACATTCATTTGACTTCAGGGTGTTGATTAACCAGAGATGGCTGCTGTACACATGACCTGAACTCTAACATTACCTGTTTATGTTTATGATGTGCCCATCATCAACATTTCTCTCTTTCATTGACTGATAAGCTTCACGGACGCATATAGACAAAGCAATGACATTCACCTGCAACAATATCAAATGATCAGGACTGGGAGACACAATCTACAGACGATGCATTAGATATTCCACATGGTGATGACTGAATGATGTATTTACTGTATGTTATGTAGCCCATGTTATGTATGTACAGTATGTATTATAGTATATATGTATGTATTTATGTATGCGTAGGCCCTATGTTTGTAAATAGGATACATTCATAAATTCATAAATACAAATCTTACATCTGTCATGTTTCTCCAGCTACTGGTTTTGCCACTTAACAGTGGTTCTGGATGAGCCAAGCCAGCATTGTTGATGCAGACATCCACGCCCTGGTGTTGGGCTTTAATGGTAGAGAACATGGCCAGAATCTCATCTTCATTGGACAGGTCACACTTGATGGGTACCAGAGTACCACTGTAGCCTGCATTTACAAACTCTGCTGCCAGTTTCTGAAATTATGAGGAAGTTATTTTCAGATCCAGAGTATGTTGCTGTACAGTACATAGCTGTTCTATCACTTAAATAATTAGTAAAACGAGACAATGTTACAGAACCTTTTCTGACATCATGGATGCACCGAAGACCTTACAATAGGCAACATGAGCTACAATGATTTTTATATATGTTTTCATCATAATGGGTGCCAACTTCACGGAGGTGGATTCCTGCATAGTGGTTGATAGTGGCTGTTTGAAATGGAGCCTGCATACTTGCAGCCCCCTCACAGTATCATTATTCATCAATTCATGATTCGGTTTCAATCTGGAGCACACACCTCTACTTTCTGGACGTCCCTGGCGCAGCCTACGACTTTCATGCCGTGTTGAACAAGCTCATTGGCAATAGCCGCCCCGATTCCAACAGAAGCACCGGTCACAAGAGCCACTCTGCCTTTCCAGCGATCCATTGTAGCGAAAAAGGAATACAATATATTGTGACTAGAGAGTCACTCTGTTGACAGTTCAAAACTTTGCTGAGAGGGGCTGTCGGTGTCAAACGCACCACCACCACGTGATAAATTATGGCCAATCGTAGCGCTCAGCGCTTCTAGCATTTCGTAGGCGGGTCTTGGGCAGAGCTGCAGTGGAAACAAGCTTATCAGGCCAGGGCCATCATTTAAAGTGCGTCTAAACAGACCTACAAGCTCACAACGTGTTGTGACGCATTGTGAGCTTGTAGGTCTGTTATTTTAAACATAGGCTACCCAAGGCAGTTGCTTTATATCATGGGTTTTCAACAGGTGGCAGTGGCAGGGTTGTCAACATTGGACTGTCAGAATCCAGGAGATTTATTTTTGGGGGGTGCGCGGAACACCCCAACCGGGGGTCCTCTCCCCAAAACGTATTAATAGATATATTTTCCTGTGTTCTGTTGAATTTTGTGCATGTTTGATACATTTATCAGGCTTACTTTACTAGCATGGGTACAATTTCAGCCTTAAAATGCCAATTGTTGGTGTACACATTTGATGACTGAAGCAAAAGGACATCTTTAATAATGATTTCTCATCTTTAAGTCATTACTTAAGTGAATATCTGTATGATCTTTCTTGCATGCATTGCCCCCACCCCTAAAGCGGGGGGTCTGGGGGTCCTCCCCCAGGAAAATTTTAACATAGTAGATGTCATTTCCTGTTTTCTGGTGAATTTTGTGAGTTTGATACAAAATCCAGGAGAAATCCAGGAGATTTGCCAATCCAGGAGACTCCCAGGAGAGGGGTTCAAAATCCAGGAGACTCCTGGGAAATCCAGGAGAGTTGACAAGCCTTGACAAGCCAGGCAGTGGTCCTTATTGCAGGTGGTCCCTGGCCATGGATTCCGATTTTGTAATGTCACATTTTACTTTTATTTGCTGGTAAAATGTGGAAATACTTTTGTTAATTGATGCATTCAAATGTGGCTGTATCCAACAAAAATGTTGGATACAAATGATATCCCTGCTGAACTTTACTGGTAATAAAATGCTTTGAAAACTGACACTATTGTGTCGGGTACGGTCTAATGGACCCACTGTGGGTGCGGTCCCTGGGTCAAAATCTGTTGAAAACCCCTGCTTTATAGGAACCAGCCAGGACCTCTAGTTCCAGCAGTATTTGTTAAGAACCCCCAAATGTATTTGTATTTATCTCATTAGCTAATTCATTTTTTCAATGAATTGCGTACAAAGGACCCCAATGGAAACAAGCCATAGTGCTTCTTTGGTTTAAATCCTCAGAGCAGACCTTGTATTGAACTGTACTTATGTGCTTTTGTCTGAGAAATGCTAATAAAGTATTCAATCAATCAATCAATAGGACCCCCATTTGAAAAGATTTTGTGCAGGGACCCATAGAGTAAGGTTTTTCGATTGTTTTTCTTTTAAAATAGTAAAATAGTCTTTTAAAATATAGTATTAGGTAAAGTTCAACTGAATTAGCTGGGGGCCCCATGGTCCCCAGACCCCACTTTTAGAACTGGCCTACAGGACTCATACAAAGGAAGGTGTTTGAGCAGAGCTTAAAGGATTTTAAAGGGCTCATAGCATCCCAATGGACTGTTTGTCACAGACACAGACACAAGGGTTTTTATTTTCCACCAGGATATTAGATCCCTGAACAATGACCAAACTGCTAGGTCAAATAATGTCTTCATTCTATAAACATTCGTTCAAAAATAGAGCACACACATCTATCTATAAATGCGAGAAGTCTCTGCGTGCGTGTGTGTGTGTTTGTAATCCGCGTATCTCGAGAACCGTTCGTCCCACCGGCTTCAGATTCGGCACGCGCGTTCCCCGCCGCGGCACGGAGTGCAGTGCCGGGTCTCGACCCGACCCGACGCGCGGTTTTCCCGAACCGGCGCGAAACGTTCGGAATCTCCTTATGCGGGGTTGATTGTTGACATCAGGCTGTTTCTGAGGAAATCGGCGAAAGCTCTGACTCATTGTGACATCACTTCATAAAAGGCTCTGACATCACGTACGCCACATGAGTCAACAAAAAATATCTGTGAGTGTGTATGTATGTAGGTAATCCGCGTATCTCGAGAACCGTTCGTCCCACGGGCACGCGCGTTCTCCATAGACAGATATCTCCATATATGGGCATAAAATGGACCCAGAACTATAACTGCAGTGATCTCCATATATCCATATATGGGCATAAAATGGACGCAGATAGCCAGATATCTCCATATATGGACATAAATGGACAGAGGCAAACAGATGGTCAAAGATCTCCATATATGGGCATAAAATGGACGCAGACAGACAGATACAGATATCTCCATATATGGGCATAAATGGACACAGGCAAACAGATGTTCAAAACGGGTCCTATGACAACAGGTATAATGAGGTTTGCATTAAAGGGGGAACCGGCACTGTGTCTGCAACACAGTTGGAGGCACAGACAGATACTCCATATATGGGCATAAAATGGACGCAGATAGACAGATATCTCCATATATGGGCATAAAATGGACCCAGAACTATAACTGCAGTGATCTCCATATATGGACATAAAATGGACGCCGACAGACAGACAGATAGACAGATACAGATATCTCCATATATGGGCATAAATGGACACAGGCAAACAGATGTTCAAAACGGGTCCTATGACAACAGGTATAATGAGGTTTGCATTAAAGGGGGAACCGGCACTGTGTCTGCAACACAGTTGGAGGCACAGACAGATACTCCATATATGGGCATAAAATGGACGCAGATAGACAGATATCTCCATATATGGGCATAAAATGGACCCAGAACTATAACTGCAGTGATCTCCATATATGGACATAAAATGGACGCCGACAGACAGACAGACAGACAGACAGACAGATTGGAGGCACAGACAGATACTCCATATATGGGCATAAAATGGACGCAGATAGACAGATATCTCCATATATGGGCATAAAATGGACCCAGAACTATAACTGCAGTGATCTCCATATATGGACATAAAATGGACGCCGACAGACAGACAGACAGATACAGATATCTCCATATATGGGCATAAATGGACACAGGCAAACAGATGTTCAAAACGGGTCCTATGACAACAGGTATAATGAGGTTTGCATTAAAGGGGGAACCGGCACTGTGTCTGCAACACAGTTGGAGGCACAGACAGATACTCCATATATGGGCATAAAATGGACGCAGATAGACAGATATCTCCATATATGGGCATAAAATGGACCCAGAACTATAACTGCAGTGATCTCCATATATGGACATAAAATGGACGCCGACAGACAGACAGACAGACAGACAGATACAGATATCTCCATATATGGGCATAAATGGACACAGGCAAACAGATGTTCAAAACGGGTCCTATGACAACAGGTATAATGAGGTTTGCATTAAAGGGGGAACCGGCACTGTGTCTGCAACACAGTTGGAGGCACAGACAGATACTCCATATATGGGCATAAAATGGACGCAGATAGACAGATATCTCCATATATGCATGGGCATAAAATGGACCCAGAACTATAACTGCAGTGATCTCCATATATGGACATAAAATGGACGCCGACAGACAGACAGACAGATACAAATATCTCCATATATGGGCATAAATGGACACAGGCAGACAGATGGTCAAAACGGGTCCTATGACCAGGTAAAAAACAGGTATAATGGGGTTTGCATTAAAGGGCGGGGCATTCATTCCCTATTTACATTGTTCCGAGTTGGCCAGGTCGCCGACTAGACGCTGGGCCGCCCGAAGGGCGGCCCAGCTTCTAGTAATAATAATAAGGGTAATAATAATAAGAAGAAGAATTATTATTGTTATTAGTGTGGTTGCTATAGGCAACACACTGTTGTTCTACATCCGATACTTTTTGGCCAGCAAAGTGAACCTTCTTTTCGTTATCCTTTGCACAACAGAAAAGTTAAGCTTTTGGTCATGCTTCACACACTGTAGTCATTGTCATGCTTCACATATACTTACTTCTGTATACGGCGGTGTCATTCCATTATTATTGACTAGATCGAAGACAAACAGTTCTTTGATAAGATGCTTTTGTAAGATAGCTACTATCTACTATCCTTTGTTATCAAGGGCTATAATAAATTGAGAAACGATTTAAATTAATAAAGTGGCTGGGATTAACCGGTAGGTATACCTGTTTTACTGCAGTTTAACTATAAATTGAGACAAACATTGATAAGATGCTTTTGTAAGATAGCTACTATCTACTATCCTTTGTTATCCAGGGCAATAATAAATTGAGAAACTATTCAAATTAATAGAGTGGGTGGGATTAACAGGCTAGGCATATCTGTGTTACAACAGTTAAATATAAGTAGGTCTGTCCTGGCAGCATCTATAATGAAAATGTTATTCAGGTAGACAAGGCAAATACAATAGCAATGCTTTCATTTACTTTATTTGTCTGTGCAACTCTGGTGAAGATTTCAGGAGCTGGTAAGTTGGTGTTGGTTAGTTGCATTCTCGCAATATTTTTCACCATATAGCCTAGATTACATTCTCTTTTACAATAGTGACAATTCTCTTGTACAATATAGGGTCTAGTTAACAGTTACAGAAACAAAATGCTTCAATTGGCTATAGCCTATAGGCAGGGTAACCGGTCACGCCGCAAAAATCCAACTCGCCAAATTGTCCACGCTCATTGGGCAGGCTTGTTAATGCTCCTGGATTTGCCAGGATGATTGGCAATTACATCTACTATGTTAAATATTTTCTGGTGGAGGACCCCCAGATGCTAAGTCATTATTAAGGATGTCTTACTTTGCTTCTGTCATCAAATCTGTATCTGTACACCTACATTTGGCATTTTAAGGCTGAAATTGTACCCATGCTAGTAAAGCAAGCCTGATAAAAGTATCAAACATGCACAAAATTCAACAGAACACATTGAAATATATATCTGTTAAGAGGTTTTGGGGGGAGGACCACCAGACCACGGTTGGGGAGTTCCACGCACCCCCTAAAATAAATCTCCTGGATTCTCCTGGACTGACAGTCCAATGTTGACAGGCCTGCTCATTGGCGAGGTGTCCTAGCAAGTTGATTTGGTGAGTTGGATTTTTGGTGAAGTGACCTGTATTCATAGGCAGCCAAGTCAACAAAGGCTTTGTTGAGACCATTCCAGACTGTTACAGCAGCTGTGCTGTCCCAAAAGGAGTCGGTATTGGGAAAAGGAGTTGGTATTTGGGACAGAACATGTGATTTGGCAATTAGATCTGAGACTGCAAGTTGATGTGGATAGTTTGTGGCCAAAGTATGTCCAGTCAGTGAGTGATTTGTAAATCTGGGTGTACCAGTGGGAATCACATCTGGCCTGGAGAGAGGTGAGGCTGATTGACTGATGGCAGGGTGTTTCCAGTTTTGCAGCGTGTTTTTGCAGTGTGTTTTTTGTGTCCGGTCTCTATACTCAAGTTTGAGGAGAGAATATATTATTGGAACATGGCAATTCAATACATTATAGTTTGATTTACACTGTTCTGTCTTGTGCCCATAAATCACATCAAGTAAAATATTTATCTTATAGAGTAGCATATAGAATAAACAAATTTGTCTTATACTCCTACTGCACTTGTATGTCTGTTGTGTGAGTAATTTACTGTAGCCTATGTATTTGACCAATGTCTATCCATCTATAATAGACTGGTGCTATGCGTCCCAGTATACATGCAACAGCACCTGCACAGGTAAAAATATATTCATGCATATAGGCATCTACAGTAAAATAATCCAGAGGTCTTGACACATACATTTTAAAGTACACTAAATGCTGTTACAAGTTCATTCAATTATTTTGTGTTTGTTGTCCAGAACCTGATAGGTGGGTAGTGGTGTCAGAGCAATGCAATGGAATGTTCCAGTCTCCAATAAACATCGTCACAAGGAAAACTCTACGAGATGAGCATCCCTCTGAATTCCAGTTCACTGGCTATCAAGACACGTTTCATGGTGTAATTAAAAACACCGGGCACAATGGTATCTTACAAGGAAAATACATCAATATCAATATCAATTTTGTTTGTGTGTATTTAATAGCCCTTTATAATTAGTCATACAAAATAGAGCTGATGTACAAGCTCTGATCTATTATGAGATCCTAGATCTGCTGTTTTTGCTATTCTTGGATTTGTTTATTTATTTTAAAATAACAAAATGTGGTTAAAATAGCACATTTCATACAATTAATGTAATAATGTAGTCCTAAGGCAAAGATGTTGAATTGATCAAAACAGTATGAGTATAAAAGAATATACAGAGAGTTTCTCATGCTGTACGGTAACGGGCCACACCAACTTAAACATGCTTTCTCAAATGATCTAAACGCAACACACTATTAAAGCACAATTCCCACCAGGCATGATAACTATAAAGATAACTATAACTATGTCGTTCACCATTGTTTTTCTTTTTTTGAGCGGTGGTCACACCGTCTCCATAGCGTGGCCGTGTGTGTCTGTGTGTGTGTCTGTGTGTGTGTGTGTCTGTCTGTCTGTATGTAGCCTCTGGTGTAGCCTGAGTACCCTGGGTGACCAGAGAGGTGCTGTTGAGTCTAGCCTGCCCTGAGCATCAACTGCAATACACACACACACACACCCCCACCCCACACACACAGGCACCCCCCCCCCCCCCCACCACAGGCACCCCTCCCCCCCCCCCCCCACACACAGGCACCCCTCCCCCCCCCCCCCCCCCCCCCCCCCACAGGCACCCCTCCCCCCCCCCCCCCCCCCCACGACCACCGCTCAGTTCACACGGGTGTGATTTTTAATAGTCGGTGTGAACTGTCATGCACTTGACTTAGAAGAATGATTTTTAAAACCACTTGTTATAGTTATAATAGTTATATTATAGTTATTGTGTGTTCAGTGTGATTGGCCTTTGTAAAGTAACTGGTTACAATGCACCCTTTTTCTTAAATCTTAAAATACCCTGACACACACAATTCACGTCCTTTTGTACCTTTTTAATGCCCTCACTAGTACCATAAGTTCACATGGCGGCTCTGATGAAAGATTTCTCATCTTTTATGACTTCATCGTAGTTCAACTGGACCTTCCTGTTGCTGCAATGATCAAAGGTGGAAATCTGCCTGCAACATACAAGGCAATGCAACTTCATCTGCACTGGGGCTCAGAACACACCATCGATGGAGAACGCTTTCCCATGGAGGTACCTGCACCCATTATGCCAGAAGACAAGATGTGATATATAAAACCGTCAATGAATTTCATTGAACTCAAATTATTTGAATACAACAGAAATATGTTTTTATTCATATAAGTACATAAGAAATAAGTCATTAATGATGTTCATCTAATGCCATTTATAGATTCATATTGTCCATATAAAAGAAGAATACAACTCTATACCTGAAGCTCTGAGAGATCGCACAGGTGTTGCAGTGCTTGGATTTTTCTTCCAGGTGCTGTCTCTGTTTGGTTTTCTTTAATTGAAAAACAGTGTTGTAATACTACTACTACTACTACTACTACTACTACTAGTACTACTCAGTGGTGGAAAGTAACTAAGTACGTTTACTCAATACTGTATTTAAGTCACATTTTGAGATACTTATTACTTCCCTTTAAAATTGTGAGATAATGTACTTTACTTCAGTATGTCAATACTTTACATCTCAGAAACACATTTCTTTTTACTTTTTACTCGACCGCAATTATGCAAAAACTTGAGTTACTAGTTTCCTTGTAAATTGTAATTATTATTACAAAATATCCATTAAGCCTTATCCATTAATTGTATACTCCTATTTGAACATAGCCAATCTAAAAGCTCACGCATTGTGAACTTGTAGGTATGGTATTTTTCAAGGATTTTGACATATTTAGAAAACATTTGAAAAAAACATGTGAAATGGGACATTCTGCTCAATGAGTTCTTGTACTTTTGCTACTTTAAGTATATTTGATGCCAATACATTTGTACTTTTACTCAAGTAGAATGTTCAATACATGCCTTTAACTAACAGAGTAGCCTATTTATACACTGATGTGGTATTGCTACTTTCTTCTACCACTACTGCTACTACTACTCATGGCCCAATCTGAAGACTAAGAGCAAACCCTTTTCACTCTCTTCACATTTGTTGTTGTAACATTGGAATTTATTGTTGTAATGTACACACAATTTTATGTTTAAGTTTAATGTATTATCTGCAATTTCAGGAATCCGAGAGCTCAAATAAGAATTACGACCCCATCATAGATGCTCTGGAAGATATTAAACATCCTAGTAAGTCATTTAAGAAGAAATGCTTATTGTCTATCATAATCTGATGGGACAAATATACCCGCTATTGTGTCAATGTTTATTCTGCTGTTGGGGTAAAGTGCAACTGGTGAGTTATTTATGTTTTACAATGCAATAGAAAACGCCTACAATAATAAAGTAATAATTCATTAATAAGCAATAGAATTGTCAATCTGAACACTATGCAAAAAATCCAACCCAGTTTGAATGAGCGGTGCCTTTGGTGGCCACTTGTTCTAGTTATAGTGCTGCTTGAAGGCTGCTCAACAGCACCACTGGGTGGCTGCAGCTGGTGTTGCCGTACTGCTCAGAGACACACACTCAGTCAAGCATTGGATCGCTGAGGCACTGCTCAAAAAGATGCCTTTAGTAATTTGTTATTTCTGAATTCAGCTGGCAACACTACATTAAGTGGTGTGTCCATAGACATGCTCCTTCCACCAGAGGACAACAGGACAAGATACTTCCGCTACCAGGGCTCCCTTACAACGCCAAATTGTGACGAAGCTCTCATTTGGACAGTGTTTGTAAACCCCATTCGACTCAGCAGACAACAGGTGCTTTTCATGCAATCCTATCCTCATTCTAAAGCAGAACTTTGACTCTTTTAATCAAGCTTATACAATGTGCCTTTTTATTAGCTTACTCTGTGTACTTTGATTATTATCTGATTTGAATGATATTTACTTATCTGTTTTCACAGCTTGCTGCATTCTCCGAGCTTCAGTTTGCTAATGGCATGCAAATGGCAGAAATATATCGACCAGTGCAGCCATTGAATGGCAGGCAGGTGTATTATTCTGAAGGACATGTTGCTTCAGTTAGCTCTACATTACTCAGTGCTTCAATTTTGGCAACCATTGGATATTCCCTGCACATTAACAGCTGAAAGTTGTCTATGGAGTACAGTGTGATGTAATATAATCCTCATTTCATGCCACGTAAACATGGCATTGTTCAGTTTCAATAATGAAAATCAGAGTGTAAAGTGTACCACCAATTATTATGGGGTTGTGACAAGTTGAAATGGAGATGCATTTTGTGCATTTATATGTTCATAGAAGAGAGGTCCTATTGCACACCTACTAGGACAGGTGCGTTGGAACAGTGTAATAGATACTAAATAATACAAACTTAAACTTTATTCAGCAACGTTTCGGTCTCTTCAGACCTTCATCAGGCTGATGAAGGTCTGAAGAGACCGAAACGTTGCTGAATAAAGTTTGATTGTAAGTGAAGACAGAGTGCGTGACTCCTTCTCTCCTGCATTTATAGCCTATGTTCAAAATTACCATGCTTAATATGAATTAAATAACTGAAACACTCTGGAGTGTTTTCAATTTCCTAGAACACTATGGCAATCAATAAAAAAAAGTGACAATAAATAGCACAAACACTAACCTTGAGGTATAGTTAAGGTTTTTAAGGTATTAAAAACTCAGACACACGCACGCACGCACGCACGCTGTAGTAAAGTAACTATATGCATGGCAGGCGCCAATGTGTGAAGATGGGAGATGGGGCAGTCTGGTTTCCTTCCGGTTAAAGCCGGCGTACCACAAGGATCCATTCTTTTTCTTTTTTTTTTTAATACTTTATTTGGTCAATCAACACCACAAGGATCCATTCTAGGCACTGTCCTGTTCACCATTTACATCAACTCATGATCTTCTCTAAATCCCAAAACATTGACCTCTCCAACCTCCGTATCACCACCACCAATGGTTCAACTATAGAAAAAGTCTCAGAAGTACCTTGGCATTAGCCTCGTACCCGCCCCCTTCCGGAAACCATTTCATTTGAATCCTCCTGGAGAACGGAAGTTGGTTGTTTACTAGGCTACCTTGGCATATGGCTGGACGACAAACTCAATTTTAAACATCATATAGATTATCTTGTTGTAAAACTCCTCCAAAAGATTGGCTGCCTCTATAGAAATAAAACTAGTTTCCCCATGCTTTGTAGGAAGATGATCATCGAAGCTACATTTCTATCTGTGTTGGATTATGGAGATATAATCTATTGTCATGCAGGTGCCTCCATACTCAAGCCTCTGGACCACTCAGCTTTGAGGTTTATTACTGGTGCACATTGTTGACATAAGTTGGTGTCAGTTCCAGCATAAACCACAGAGTAGCAGTAGTGCATAAGCCTGGCCAACTGTTGACAGCTCACTTACTGTACTGTGACTGTAGAGGTTACTTACTGCACACATCTGTCAACATTCATGAACTGATGCAACTCTGACACATTATGAGAAAAAACAAGAAAGAAAGAGGGGGTTTGAGTTGTACAAGACAACTCTGGGAATTGCCAGTCATGGTCAGTTTAGTTTGAAGTTATAGCAGGCCTTAGAGCACTTCTAGGCTACCTCTCCTATTTGCCACATATTTATGGAACCCTTATTATAAGTGCTTCTGAACTATTGTTTCCTATAAGATATGTGAATACCTGCACAGCACAGTGTCATACACTAAATATTTATTAAAATGCAATGTTTCAATAAATGCTCAACTAGTGTATGACCCTGTGTGCATAATATTATATTCACTTTCGTCAGATAACTTTGCATTACCTATATCACCAATTGTGAGGATAGCCCTTAAAAGGAGCTATGGCACCTGGTCAGCTATATATAAAAACATATCAGATCAGATCCAAAATGTAATAAATCAAGTGCAAAGTTCTGTTCAATATTGTTTATTACTCCGCCCAGAGCCTTCTAATCAGAGAGTCCTGCCACTGCGGGGTCAGAAACAGCGCTGGTCACGTGGTTCATTGTCACTTTACACCTCATAGACTTCAATGCATTTTGTAAACTTCCGGTTCGCCGTTTGTCACTATACGCCAATAGATGTGTGCGTAGAAGACCTGGCCCCATGAAGTGAACGGGAGTGACGCAACTCTTCATTCTAGGGCTCTGACTCCGCCTAATGGTAAAACTGTCTCTAGGTGGCTGGTCCGAGCTCCTCCAATGCTCTAATGTTTCCCTGAGGGAAGGAGTGAGAACAAACCATGTGTGCTGGTGTCCTCAATGATACTAAGGCCTTCCATCTGCAGTGGATGTTATACATGTAATGAAGCAGTGGCAGTGGCCGGTGTTCCTATGATTTTTGTAGCCATTTTACAACCCTTCTGAGTTGTAAGGTTGCGCTCTATCGTAGAGTCGTAGAAATTGATCAGTGATATAAGAGATCAGTCTCTTTTGTGCCATCTTGACAATGCACTTGATCTGAAGCCTCTTCACAATAATAATTATAGCATGGGGTTGCAGATAGTTAGTTAGTAGTTACATGGTGTTCAACAGGGGTCATTTTAATCAATTCTTTAATCCATCAGATATTTCATACCTCTTTGTCCTTTGTTTTTTTCAACATTTAGGGAGAGGCTGATGTCTTGCCGGTTGCCACCATATAGATAGGTCGCTCACCTCCTTCCAATAGCTACAGACATCCTCATTCTTTCTCAAATGTTATCAGTCCAGTCATTGTGGTCTTATCTGCAAATTTCACAATGCTATTGTTAACATTTGGCAACTAGAAAGATGCAATTCTGGGAAATTGCAAGTGTGGTTGCCATGACGCCACACTTGCAAATGAATTCCGTCTTACGATTTGAATTTTCCACATTCAGGTCAATGTGGAAAATGAATTCACAAATAAATTAATGGCCATATATGGAGATCTCTGTGTCAGTCCTTGTCGCTTTTATGCCCATATATGGAGATCCCTGATGTCATGAATATTAAGCCCATATCTTGGAATGCCCATATATGGACATACTGTGTCAGTCTCATGTGGTCTATGACGTCAGACATCTATGATGTCAAGTCATCTCCATATTTGAGAAAAGTTCAATTTTTGCATTTTCCCATTCAAGTCATTGGAGAAAATGTATTCACTAATAAATTAATATAAATCAAACTATATAACATAAAAAAAAGTAAAAAAAAAAAAAAAAAAAAGCAAGCACGCGATTCCTGATGAAGATGGTCGAGTTGACATATGGCCCAAGAGCGTGTCACCAAAACTGTGGTAGGAGTAGCGTGGCAAAATAAAGTTTATACGGAAAGAAAATGGAAAGATAGAAGAAAGTTGGACAAGTACTATAGTCTGTCACACTAACAATGATTGAGGTCTGCCTGTCAAAAAGACATATAGCTTAACCACCACCTACAGATGGAATGGCACACATCAAGATCTCTAGTTTTAACACCAATGTAGATGCAATGGTACAAAATGTCAATAAATAACATTCTGACATCGGCATGTTTTTTTTCCTGTTTTAACAGAGAATACATGGGACACAGCATTTCCATGACAAACAGTATAGTGAATCAAGTTTGGTCGAAATGTTAAGATTTATGAATTTCATTATTACTGATGTTAGCTTAAATATATTAGGACGTCAAATGTCCTTGGTAGCATAGAGCTGGGTCTGGACTGATATGAAGGCAACTGAACTGACAATTAATTGTGATTAGAGAGACTAATCCATCCAGTAATAGGCCTATGATTATTATTATTATATTATCATACATGGGCACACATCTGTTTTACATCACACTGACATCACACAAATTTGCAAGTGTGACTATTGATGACATCAGGTATCTCCATATATGGGCATAAAGGTCAGATATCATAGACGTTTCACATAAATGGGCGTTTATGGAAAGAACACATAAAGGGACACAGACAGATACAGAGATCTCCATAATAGGCATAAATGCACACAGGCAAACAGATGGTCAAAACCGGTCCTATGACAACAGGTATAATGGGGTTTGCATTGAAAGGTGATGCATTCATTCCCTATTTACATTCTATTCTATCTGAACAAGCCACACAGATATGGGCCATGGCTTGGCCATCTGGCCAGTGATATATCAGGGATCTTCATATATGGGCATAAACGAGATTCTGGGGAATACCCATATATGGACTTTTACATAGGTGATTTTACATAGGTGACTTTTACATAGGTGATTTACATAGGTCGCAATTAATGCAACATCTTTATTATGCCTATATTATGCCCTGAATTTCCCCCTTGGGATAATAAAGGTATCTATCTATCTATAAAGATATCGTTTTCCCCCCCTGTATTTGTATAGTGGGATTGATACAGTATCTCATCTCAGGGTCTAGGCCCACTTTAGCACCACTTAGAACCAGGCCTTTTGTAGTGGAAAAGCTTTCCATATGCACATTCAATTTCTCAAAGGACATGTGAATTCACATGCTATCATAAGGCCTTAAGAGTTCACAGAACTGTAAGAACTGCAAAGTGGCTTGTTTGTCAGATAATACAAGATCAGATAATACAATCAACCCTAGTCAATGACCTGTGAGGATTATACCCAGTGATTTCAATTGGGTAAGCTGTACCTGTTTTGGGACATGGGCCCTATCTATATCACCTTAAGTACAGGAGGAGATGTATTTACACAGAAATAGACATCTGATCCAAGTAGAGTCGCTGTCACCACTGAGGTGATCTACAGTGATAATCTGCATGCTGCACAGTCATGCTAGACTATGCAACACAACACAACACTACCCTTGCTTTATCAGGGAGAGATAGATCTATCATAGATGCAACGTCATTATTAGTATTCATTTATTTATTTATTAACATTGTGTGTTTGGAGAGAGGGGTGCATTCATTCCGTCACAATGCAGCATATGAGGCAAGCTTAAAATAATTCTTGAATCGACAATGCAACAGTTGCAACACTAGCAACCTACAGCAATATATCGCCAACAGCCCACTCTTGTCAGATCAGTGTTGTTTTCACAAGATCTTTTCTCAGTTTTGTGCACGCCACCCATCCCCCACTTCCTCTTATTCCACTGGTGGTGTGGCTCTGAGGTTTGGGTTGTCTTGACAACAGAGGACACAGGCCTATGTCTATTCTATTTGTGAAGTTTCTGTTGTTGCAAGCATATATTGCACATTTGCTTTACTACTGGGATGGAGAAGAACCTTACACCCTCCCCCTTGCCCCCATCCCCCCACCATCACCACTAACACCACCACCCACACACCCAGTCAGAAGACTATCTCTGAATGAGTATTGAGAAATGTAAATGAAATGTTGTAGCTTTAACATCATTTAATGGTTGTTATAAGTCGTCTTATATTTAGTGCTGAGGTCAAAATACAGAGGTCAACATTATAGATTGAGTATCATTGCTGATTATTTCTTAGCAGTGTGTGATAGTGTGTTTGAAGCATACAGTATATGTCTCAACAGTGTGATATTCAAATGTTCTTTTAATCGTTTCTTCTGCAATTGTTTTTATAACTGTGATGATATTTGAATGTTTTTTTAGCTATTTGTTATATCCATGAGTTGAATACCAAGGACTTCTGACGTAAAAAAGACTGTAAAATGACTTATTTGGGATGCTCCTAGGCAGGATGTTTAACTGTAATTGTACTGTACTACTTTATTTTAATGTATGGACTATACTTGTTCTGTTCTCCACTTTTGTCTAATAAAATACTAAATCAATCAATCAATAGTACATTTTCCCATGCTTAATGTTTTATATAAAGCACATTGAATTGCCTTCTTGTTGAAATGTGCTATACAAATAAACTTATATATATTTGGGGGCACTGCTAACAAATAGTGTGTGGCACATATACAGTAACATCAGGGAGTTTAAGGTGCAGTTACTGTCCATATCTGTTACAGTTGAAATCGATAATGTTTGTTTCATTCTTGACTTCTCTGTAAAACCAGGTGTTGTCTTGTAACGGCATGACCTTAAAAGGGGAAAGCGCAATCTTCTGAGCAACTGTGCTGTGTGTGTGTGTGTGTGTGTGTGTGTGTGTGTGTGTGTGTGTGTGTGTGTGTGTGTGTGTGTGTGTGTGTGTGTGTGTGTGTGTGTGTGTGTGTGTGTGTGTGTGTGTGTGTGTGTGACTGTTAGACCTTTTCCTGTGTGTAAACCACGTGGGTGAGACAGGGTTAATATAAAGATCACACTCACTTCTGGGTTCTCTTTCCTCTGGGGAGTCAAGGAGCTGGTAAGACACTCACACACCAAAATGTTCTAACTTAACCAAAAGCTTTCTTTGGAGAATGTATGTCTTTCCTTGTTATATGCTTTTATAATTGTATGAAATGCCTTGATATCTGCTTCAACTATGTATTGTATTAACATTTTTGTTAAGGAGCTATATCACATGAAGTGTTGTCGTAGAGAGTAAACGTCGACGTTCACTATATTTTGTCATTATGATTTTCTTTTTGCATATCGTCACTGTCAAGCAGAAACCTTGTATCTCCAAGTTTCAAATGTGTTTTTGGGTAAATTAAAGCCCTACTTCATCATACAAAAGTGTCACACAAAAGTAGTGAAAATAGCAGATCTACAAGCACACAACGCCTACGATATGCGAGGCGGTGTGTGCTTGTAGATTGGCTATTTTCACTCTTTTCAAAATAATAAACAAAAAAAGGAAGGTTTTTGGACATACAAGGTTTCCACCCGACAATGATGATATTCTACTTGTCACTCACGCCTCAAACTTCATTTGCCAGAATGATTCAGCAAGACAGTTGTTACAACCTGCCCTTTGTAGAGACCAGTCTACTGATGTACAGTGTTGTCACCCATAAAGTTGAAAGCACTACTAAACGTCATTATACAGTGTAGTGTTTCCTACTTTATGGATGAGTATACTGTTGGCTACTGAGAGAATTCAAGGATGGAGCCCTAAAGCTCCAACACCATTCAAATACTCCAAAGGATGTTTTTCTTTTCTTTTTAACTGCTGACCATTTTTGAAAAACTGATTTATTGTCCTGCAGTTGTTGTCAGTTCAATCATCTGTTGTGTTTATCCGTTGAATATTGATCTGACAAAACTGTTATGCATATTTTTGCTTATTGTAGGACAATTAGGTAGCCAACTTCTTCATACAGACAAGTGGCATAGTTGTTCAAGCTTCATATAGACCAAAAGTATACAGACAAAGATTGTAGATTCAGAAAGGAACTATTACAAATAGATTAGAATTGTCAAAAGATATGACTTTTTATTTGTATTTTGCTTTTTCCATCCATGGATACATAAATTGTTACGGCTTCATACAATTCTTGTTGCAGATTTACAATATAAACTTCTATAAAGCTTTTATATGTGTATCAAAATATTTTTTGTTTGTAAAATAAAAAATTAAAGACTATAACAAGAGGTTACAAAATGTACAAATATGTAAATAAGGCAATTATAGACATTCTAATAGTCATGTGCTGGTCAGCAAACCTCTGAGACAAGTGGGCTTTTAAGGCTAACATAACCTATCACAACTGTTAAATATCAGATCATATCTGGCGGTTCTATTCATAACCTTTGGCTCATACAGTATATGAAAGGTGTATCGGAAAATAAAATATAAAAAAATGTTTTTAGCTAAAAAAAGAGAACTGTACATTCGTTGAAGGTCATACACACTGAAACGCTTGTTTTTGTTTTGCTTTCTGAATAAAGATGTATCTCAAAATTGTATGGGTTGAGTTTGTCTGCATTTAAAAGTAATAATCATGTCATGTTGGGCTGATCTATCACCACAGATAAACAGCCAGATAAAAGGGGGGGATGATGTAATAACTCATTGGTAACATTAATTCCATGGTAGGTCTTCCAGGAAGTTTGATGGCACCAGGCCCTGCCGCCCATGAAGATCCGCCTAAATTGAATTGTATGACATACGAGATGATGAGAAACTTTGGATTTAAAAATTGGTTAGCACTTAGCAGTCAGTCAGCACATGCATGAGTTAGGCCTACTTACATGATAGAAGCCATCTTGATCCACATTACCAAACACATATATGACATCTCCGGCACGAAAGGAAAGCTCTACCTACAATAAAACAAATCAAAAAAATGTTAAGTCCAAAAAGCCTTAAAGGAATAGTTCACCCAAAAATTACTTATTTTCTATCAATTGAACACCCCATGAAGCCTTGAAATCATGAAGATTTTTTAGTTTTCATCGCATTTCCCAGGTCAATAGGAGACTCTGCATTTTGTACCAGAGGAAGGCTTCATGTCGTGTGTAATTGATAGAAACTAAGTAATAATAATAATATAATAATAATAATGCATTTTATTTGGATACGCCTTTCAAAACACCCAAGGTCACCGTACAATTCTAAAAACATTCATATAAAAACAGGCAAATCAATATATCAATAAATCAATATAGTTAATCAATAAGTCATTTTTTAGGTGAACTACTTCTTTAATACTTTGTATGGCATATAGCGGAAATGCCGATCTACAATCTCACAACACTTTGCATCATGATGAGCTTGTAGATCTGCTAAAATTTTGGAATTAAACATACTGTATATAGTTTTACAAATCTGCCTAAAATGCCAGGTGGTGTGCAAGCTGTACCCTCCTTGAATGTGGAAACACATTTTTTTAAATTGTTAACTTCTGATATTATCAAACATACCGTAAAACAAACTTTCATCAGACATCCTCCAATTCCCAAAAAGAAATGTGTGTATTTCTGGGTGTAATTCAGTCTGCCCAGGGTCAAATGTATACTATACTGTATCTAGACTCTACCAGAGGCAGAGGTATGGATCTAACCAGCATGGATCCCCCAGCAACTCAAACCCTAGCAGTGAAAACAGCATCGAAGATGTTTTATCATGTACTGTAATGCTTGCTTACTTCACTGTCTATGTTGGGGGAACTCTCCCATGGATCATAATCAAATTTGGCCACCATTCTGCGAACAACCACATCCTCGGGAGTGTTGGCTGCATCAGTCAGATCTAAATCTGACACACCTGTGGGTCAACATACATGCATTTTTTGTTTTGCAACATCAGTAATAAACATTATGCTTTGAGATTAATCTACATAGCAAAATGTGAAAAGGTTAATTCTATGGACTGCAGGCTACTGTGTACACAGTACACTGAGTTTATGGTGCCATTTTGTACTACATATTACTTAGCTGTTATTCTGTGTAACACCAACGTTACAAGAAAGAAAAAAAGGCGATACCTGTGTTTTCCATGGGCAGGAATCCCTGCTGTACGAGCAGTTGCTTGAGATGCTCATCGTCCACTGGGACTTCAGCCACCATGTTACTTGGCACATAACCAGACAGGCCTCCGGACTCACCATGAAAGAAGCCATCACAATCTGGATCTCCAAACACCTAGCAAATGTACACAGGGGCGTCACAAGGGGGGGTAAAGTGGGACTGGGTTACTAGGGCCCGAGGTGGAGAGGCCTTAATTATTTTATACTTTAGCTATTGAAAAATAGCAGATATACAAGCTCACAGCGCGCTGCGAGCTTGTAGATCTGCTATTTTTGAAAAGTCGTGAAAATGTGTTCACATTTTTTGAATATATGTATTTCTTAAGCGAACATTTGTTTCTGGGGGGTCCCTAGGGGGTCCCTGGAACTAAATATTTTGAGATTGGGGTCCGTGGCCAAATACATATCATTTTGGGGGTCCTCCACATGAAAATGTTGATCACCACTGACATTGAAACAGTTTCTTTGTCAGTGGAAACCTTAGAAGGATTTGAAATATCAACATTTCCACAGTTTTTTCAAAAATAGCAGATCTACCTAGCAGATACACCTGCTATTGTTCAATAGTTAAATCACAAAATAACGTGTAATAATGCGTTACCAGTCTAAATGGGTTAAACCCCTCCCCCTATGAAGAACATTCATGGGGGGGCCCGCAGTGAATCCTTGTACCCAGGCCAGGGGCCCAGAATTCTGTGCGACACCCCTGAGCAAATGTACACTTGGTTGATTTCCTTACTCTATATTTGGTCTGGGAGTAGATCTTCATCATCCTAACTACATTTGGGCAATACATGTGCAACCTGTGTGTGTGTGTGTGTGTGTGTGTGTGTGTGTGTGTGTGTGTGTGTGTGTGCGTGTGCGTGTGCGTGTGCGTGTGCGTGTGTGTGTGCGCGCGTGCGTGCGTGTGTGCAAATATTGCCCTCTATAATGCTGCTATTTTCTATGTGCAATAATATATGAACCAAGAAAAAAATGTTAGTCGTAGCCTTAAATTAATATACGTATATCCTACATTGCACCTAAATAAATAAAGTAAAGGACAGCAGCACAACAGCAGGGTGAATACAAAATGAGCAGGTTAGCATGAACCAGTTGACAGGAAATGAGAAACCCTACATAAAAGCTTTACCCTTCAAGTAGGGCCTACACACACACCAAACAGGAAACACCATCAAGCATCTTGGAAGAGAAGTTTTAAACTCATCATCAAAGCAGGTGCCAAAATAGCAGAACTGCATGAAGATGCCTATAAGCTTCATGCCAAAAAATATGAAAGGTTACAGCACAAAGCGTGTTGCACTGTTCATAACAAGTGGGTACAGAGAGAAAAAGAGAGTCACCAAAAAAATATTTACCTTGATTATCTGGCCGGGTACAAAAGGCAGTTCTTCTGCAGCCGTTTCAGGGTTTGGAGACATTGCAGCTGGGTTGTATGGGTAGAGAGCAACAAAGAGCCTTGCGGTGGGTATAGACAACAGGCTTGCAGTCTCGAGTTCCCATTCCCTGATAGCTTCTGGTGTAGCAATCCGTATTTCATCGGGGTAAATTAATACATCCACCTCAATCGTTTCCTCCATTTACACCAGCGTGATAAGAGCTGCACTTAGCTCTGCACTTGGCAGACAGATGGCCACTGTATGCACTACACAGAGGACCTCTCCTTACCCTTATCCTTATTTGTGGTAACTAAGCTAAGCTTCAAGTACTGTACAACTAATCCTCTTTGACATGGATGGGATAAAGGCAATGCCTCAGCACTGCTTGCTGGACAGCGAGACTGCATGTACCATGCAGAAGAACAAGAGAACAATGGGTCCTTGCTTGGAAATAATGAGGCTGATTAACTAGGGTCAAAAGTCAAGTGAGGATGTTCAGGCCTTTAGAAGTAGGCCTATACTGGGGAAAAAAGGTATCAAGGATCGTTTTTGTTATTAACCTGCCAATAAAACATCAAAACAAATAACACATATTAATGATAATTTAATTTAGATACTTTGTTCATCGTTTACTTTTGTGTGAAGGAGCCAGGGATGCAATGATTTCTTAAGTAGGCTATAAATTGAACTCTTTACCATTACTTGACCCACATTGAAACTCAGTTCTTGGAGGAAGATTATATAAGACATTTGTTATGTTGCTGCGAACTGGACCAGTTGAGTCCCTGTTTGTTTCATCATTGTTTTCCCAGTTATGGACACCAGATTAACGTGAACACTTTACTTAATCATCAGTAATACAGTAATATTCTTCACTATATTCCTGTTATTGACAATAATTGCTTTCTGATATGAAAAGCAGTCAAGTCTCTCTACCTGATGCGTGGATTGTCCTGAATAAAATTGCATCTAAAATGAAATTGTTAATTTTCAAAAGCAAGCACTTTGAAGATGATGATTCATCCTCGAGAGAGTATTATCATTACTATTCCGTGCCAGAAGAGGGGGCTGTAAGTAAGTGTCTATTCATCTCTTCTGCTTTGCTGTGGGTAGGATAAGATCCCTACAGCAGTTTAGTAGCTAATCCACACAAGAAGTATGCACTTGCTGTAACACACACCAGGGCTTCTCATTCATTCTTTCAACCTTTATTTATTTTCTCAGAAATACATTTAGGGCTGGGCTGGAGGACCCTCATTTCCAAAGCAATTACAAAAAGCATAACAGAATCATTATTAAAATAAGAACAGGATTTAAACAAGAACAGAGTATAAAACAATAAGATAAAAAAAACAAACAATAAGATAAACAAATTAAAACAATTACAATTATTAAAAACATAAAGATTAGTCGCAATGTGTGGCACAGGGGATATGATACATAATTTACCACCTGTTTTTAAGCAGTGTTGAGTAACTAAGTAATCTCAAAGCAACTAAGTACTGTACTCAAGTAGCCTATATAGGCTACCGGTACTTTTTGGTAATGTTGTTTGCGACTGTCAGGTCGCAGCTACTATGAAAACCTGCAACTCATGTCTGTGAGTGAGTGTGTGTGTCACGCTAGTAGCGCCCTAACTGTGGGCAATCAGCGAAGCACCACACGATAGGTAACAAGCAACGCACACGCACGCACGCACGCACGCACGCACGCACACACACACACACGGGTTGTCCATGTGTCTGTCTATGTTTAGTAGTATAGGCTACACCAGTCCCATTCTTGTTAATGCAATATCTCAGGATGCCTTGAGATAATTTCTTTACATTTTATGCAAATTTGGTAGCCAAAAGTCATAAAGCACTATGATAACAATTTTTGAGTCTGGGTTTCCGAGGCTACAATTTCTGTAACCCATTTTTCACCCTGTAATCCTGGGCGGCAGTGGGCGCTACTCTCCCTCTGTCAACCTGGGGAGAGCACTAAACTGAGCTCATGCTTCAAAATGCATTAGAAATAGTACGTTATTCCAACATGTTCCTTTTCCCTCCATCAGGTACCCCGGCTGGCCAGCCTACCGTGACAGCGCTATACCGACCGCGACATACTTCAATAATGGTTCTCATCGACCAGGGGGCTAAACTAGTTAAAGTCAAACTTCAGCATTATGAAGTAATAACAAGACATTTTTTATTGGGGTTCCAATAATGGATAATGGATAACAATTTGGGGGTCCTGGACTAAAAACAGAACCACTGGGCCAATGATGCAAGTGTGAAAATTGGCAATAGCTGTCTCCATGGGTCACTTTTGAAATTTGAAATTTCAAGATGGCCGACACCTTAGTGGAGCAGTTACGTGATATAATGGGTTATTTTGGTGATACAAGCATGAAAATTGGCATGAGTAGTCTCTGTGGGTCACTTGACAATTAGCCACCCACAGCTACTTGAGATTTCAAGATGGTGGAAATTTTTCAAGATGGCCGACACCTCGTGGAGCAGTTAAGTGATATAATCGTTTATTTAGTGCTCCACTAAGGTGGTGGCCATCTTGAAAAATGGACGCCATATTGAAATTTCAAGTAGCTGTGGGTGGATTATTGTCAAGTGACCCACAGAGACTGCTCATAGCAATTTTCATACTTGTATCACGAAATAAACCATTATATCACATAACTGCTCCACTAAGGCATTGGCCATCTTGAATAATGGGCACCATCTTGAAAATTCTAATTCCTCTGACAGTTTTCTTGTCAAATGACCCATGTGTGGCATAGTGGTACAGTTTAAGGTAATTGCCTGACAACACCACCAGGGGAGTTGCGCCCCCAGAAATAGTTATTATCTAAATTAAACACCTTAGGTTCAAAATAGCACACAGGTTCGTTTTACAATAAGGCAGGCAGAAACGTGTTTAACCAAAGTACAAAACGAGCTTTTTATTATAAGTTAGGCAGGTTAATGCAGTCAGTATATCATATCATCATCATCATTTATTTTATAGTCAGTAGACCTATATCATATCATCACCATTTCTTGTATAGTCACTTTAATAATAATACTAGTAATCGGTTAAAAAGAGTAACAGTGTACTAAAGCAATCAACAATAAAACACTTATGTGCCTATCTATGGGCCAGGTGCAAAAGGCAAGGGGAATAGGTACAGGGCGACCGCCCCAGGGAAGTGGCTCTCCAACAAATCACAGCAAAATCAATAATAAACAAAATAATATAATCAAACACAGCAAACGGGGGGATTACCACAACCCTGGGCGGCCGTCCCTGTCCCAATGTAAGGCCCCAGCACCGTGGCCTGTGTAATAGAAAGAGACAGGTGTTAAAATGAATGATTCACAGTAGTTTCAATATAGGACTGGTTTCTTATTGAAACTAACTAATGCCGTCTGCCAGTATGGCCTAGTGCCAGGTCGTTGTCATTAAATCAGGTAAGGGAACTAAATAAACGAAACCCAATAAACCATAAATCAAAAATAACAAACAATAAGGCTGGCCGTGAAGCCGGGCTATAGACCGCCTGTTAGGACGGCTGTATGGAGCCGCACGAACGGCGTGTCTTCGTGCCGTCCGCCGGCAACTTTATGAATGGAGGAAGAGTGGTATGGTATCATTCAGACGTTGGCTTTCTTAATGGCTGGTGACCGTGAAAGGTCCGCAAAGCAGCAGCTGCCCTGGCCCTGAAACAGGCAACAAGCGGCCCGGTTAGTTTACTAATTATACTATAAAGTTCACAGAAACAGGAACAGAGAGAAGCACAACTCACCACTTAAACAACAGCGGCCGACACGGATGTCCCGTCCGGGTATAGCTGTTTACTAAACTGGAATAATAAAACAAAGCCCATGTTTAGTCTGGTGCAGACACCAAACGAAACTATACTGCGGAGAGGGAGGACTATAAACCTACCTAATGTGCGTGTTCTTAATCACCGCACAGAAGCGCAGGAGCTCGTTGACGAGCGTGGTAGCATCAAAGCTAAGAGACAACAAATGGTCAAGTTCAAGTTCACTATGGCGTTTAGAAGACAACGTTTAGTGGTTGCAGAGCACCCACAACAAGTGTGCTGTGTGGCACTAGGTGAGCAGAAACAGACGGCTGACTGTGAGTAGGGTTGTGTGGCCTATATACTGGTGGCAATCAACCCACTGCTGAGTGGGCGGAGAGTGGACTGTGGGAACGAACGCCCATTCTGCTACACATGGAAATATGTCAATTTTCATGATTGTAGCACCTATTCTGCTCCACTACATAGAGGGGGGCCTTTTACCCCATAGAGGGGGGCTTATTACCCCATAGAGGGGGGCTTATTACCCCAGTAGTGGGGCAATAGGCCCTTTTTACATGTTTTTGTTTTTGTACTATAACATCAAATGTATCCAATGTTTCAACATGGTGCCCATATAAGTGTATTGGATAAAGCATTGCTAACATGTACAAACTGCATGAATTTATATCAAAATGTATTTTAATTGGTCATAAAATAGACATTATCCTTAAGGGGGGCCTTTTACCCCACTTTACTCGCTACTATGTTCTATCCGTCTGTCTTATCAATGCAATATGAGACAGGCCTACATAAAGTGGTTCCTGTGTAAATAAGCCGTAAAGCTTACTAGGATCTCGTTTTAGTTGACCTTGTACCAGTGATTTGTGCTGTCATGAAACTGTACCTTTTTCTAACTGCTAAATAAACTCTTCAATCAATGAGAGAACCACTGCACTGACTGGGCAATGATAGGACTCGGTTTCCCACAAAGCCATTGTCCATAGTGGAAGATTCCATGTATGGAATGTTACATCACTAACTAGACACCCACTTTTGTGAGTGATGACGCAGCCAGGGGAAAGTGTGAGGAGGGGGAAACGTTGTCCCGGCGTCGGCACGAGCACAGACAGCAGGGAACAGCTGCAGCTTTGGTTCAGCGTACACTACAGCCTCTCACTGCATTGCGATTGAAATATCAGTTCGTTTATTCCTATAATCTAGAATAACGCCAAGACCAACCACTTATAAAAATGGTTGATCGTGAGCAGTTGGTGCAGAAAGCCAGGCTGGCCGAGCAGGCTGAGAGATACGATGATATGGCAGCTGCAATGAAATCGGTAAGTCGATTCTCTGAGATGATGGAACGTGTAGCCTAGCAGATCTACAAGATCTCAACGCGTGGCGCTACGACGCGTTGTGAGCTTGCAGATCGGCTAGGCTACACGTTATAACGCTATAAATCAGTGTTATCTTGCTGGTTCTCAACACCCTCTAAGATAATTTGCCCCTATATTCCCATTATATGTGGGACACTTCTGTTTCAATCAGAGGTCTATCGGTTACATTTAACCGCATCTCTTCGGCTCATTTCATATACAATTATTGAATGCGTTTGTGTGATATGTAGACGTTGTTCACAATATTTTAGAGAAAATTGCAGTTATTCGGAGAGCTCAGTGGTTTCAAAGCCGATAATAAAGGTGGACGGTCCTTGGGCGGTGCCTTTCTCTTGCCCATACTACAATGAAGGTTTATTACAATGAAATAGCCAATGGTACCCATACAGGCCTATACCATTTATCTCTCAGACGTACTGAGAGCTTGCATTTGTTATATAGTCTACTATTTTTTTAGTGAACTATATTCTGTTGCATTAAATTTGCTCTACAGTGGGGTTTTTTAACCTTCAATTTTATGCATTATGCAGTAGAAGGCTGTATGAGGAGGTATGCTGGTCGAACATTTCTATCAATTGCTCTCCCCTCCCTTTATACAAGAAAATGTAGGCTATACATATAATGTTAAAATTACAAATATGCTGATATGACGTAGATTAATTTGATTTGTGATACAGTGATATGATCGAGTCCCGAACAGTTGATAGGCCTAAATATCTCAGTAGCTAGTTCTTTACACTAAACAAACGTAGGAGGCAGTAGAATCTCTAGAATATTCTTTGTCATATTGCAGTGAGTCAATATCAGATTTGCTAGTATAGGCTTTGTGTATTCTAATATTGTTGCAATGGGGTTTAAGATTCTCAAATGATCATTCTGTAGGCCTATACATTTTAGTCCTATTCTGTGTATGTTAGTCTTTATGTGTTCTTTCTGAGTCAGGGCAAATTCCTTATTCCCCATCTACAATTTGAGGAAATTCTGGTTTATTATGCTGACAGGTAGGAATGTTTGTCTGTGACTTGTGTATGATGGCATGGATGGCCTGCCTCATTCAACCTTTCAAATCAGATTGAATTAAAGGCCACAGCATTTAATGGCCATTAAAATGACTGTTACAGGAATGCAATTATTTTGGGTTTGATCTGTGAAAGAAGTAACAAGTAACCAAGTAGGTCTATAATTCTTTTCTTAAACATGCACACACTTTAATCAATGAAAATCAGCAGCATTGCTTTAATCATTATTTTAGTTTGTCTGGATCTACTTTTGAATCAGTGGAGTAGCCCTTGTAGACCATTAGTCAAGGACAGGTTCTGGTTTCAAGAGGTTGCTTGACGTGTGCATGGAGGTATTCCTTTCCCTTTAAACATTATGCCATGTCAGTGCAGTTCAAACAGGCCTTTTGCAAGGGGTGTGTACGCTCACTCCCTAACCAAGGGGAAATCCCTTGCCATTGCAGCCAGTTTTTTCGTGATGGCAAGGAAACCCCATGACAATCTACATTAAACTATCCACAATCTTGTGATTTTCATAATAAGTAGGCTGCAAAATTATTTAGAAATCTTAATATAAGATTTAGGTATCTTAAAACAATGCTACAAAAAGATATGTTATGCTATAGTAGCATTAAAATAACGCTAGTGGTTACTGCTATGTCAGCGATATTGTATATGATAAAATTTAACCTATCACTGGGATATTTGTGTCAGTGTGATTTAATGACATCAGCATTCTTGTAAAACAGTGAATACATTAGCAGGCTTTCTGTTCCCGGTGGTGACCTATTTGTTTATTTTTTAAAATACTGTAGTATTTTAAAATACTACAGTTGGATGAATCCAGACAATTACAGACAAATACAATTTGAACTGATCAACTTGTGCACTCCCAATGAGAAGTTGTCTATAGTATGTACTGTATGTAGGCTTAACAAGCAAAAAAAAAGGCCCTTTCATTTCTATATGGATGCTCCAGTCCTCCATGCACTTTAGTGAGAGGCTGTGACGTCAGTGATGCTGCCTGCGCCATCTTTGTACTCCTCTGGCTGGGAGGGGAGTAAAGCGACTGTAACACTAACAGCAGCTCATGAGAAAGAAGAAATGTTGGCCCATCGTTGAACGCAGATTTAGCCATTTATTAGAAGCTGTATTAATTTTCAAAGTGAAAAGTCTTTTGAACCATAGCTGACTATTTTTGGATTGATCTTCCGATTCTTTTGCAGTTATTGATTTGATCATGTAAGGCTCTGATGCACGGTTCATTTGATAGGTCCAGTCATGCTGAGTAATATGGTTTGTTTGGGAATTTAGTTATGATGACTAACAGGGATGACACTCCCTGTTTTACAATAGCATGCTGCATCTAATTTGAACGTGATGGAGCATAAAGTTGGCATAGAATTTTGTAAGTTTCCCTGAAATATGTGCCTCCACAGTAGGAGGTGTGGTGCTATAGGCAGACATTGAACCACATATTTCAGGCATTCATAGAATTTCTGGGAATATATTATTTTAGATTATATAATTTGTCCTTTTTCTTCCACCCTGATTCTTAGGAAAATACTTTTTAAAAGCCATAATAAGTGATGTCATAGCATGCCGTTTTAGACTGGTGAAAAGGTCAGAATTAGCTATAGAGAAGGTCACAGGGACATGTGAACTGCCTGGGTCAGTGATGGTTTCACTTACAGTGCAGCTGCCCCAGAGTGCTCGTGGGAACATTTTAGACATCTCTAGAACTCCCCCTGCTTCCCCTCCCCAACCCCCACCCCGAATATCTTGAATATGGCTTTGCACTATAGCTAGCATTAGCCATCCACGTGGCAGCTGGATCTACTGGTGCACTAAATGAACAGATTGCCATGGAAACAGGGAATTGCACATGACAAATGCAATCTTGATCATCCGACACAATGCTGTGTGTTGTGCTTCTGAATGCTGTTAGTAGCCTGTCTTGTTAAAACATAACGTCACGTACAACAGATGCTCTTGGATATTTAAGTTCTGATATATCTGTTTGGATGGTCTGCATAATGGTGATGATGTTAATAAAATAAAATAAAAACTCTGTTCTGTACTAATGACCAACCATCTTCCTTCTTACTCCTTTAGGTGACAGAGTTAAATGAGGCCCTGTCCAATGAGGAGAGGAATCTCTTGTCTGTGGCCTATAAGAATGTGGTGGGGGCCAGACGGTCCTCCTGGAGGGTCATCTCCAGTATTGAGCAGAAGACCTCAGCTGACGGCAATGAGAAGAAGATTGAAATGGTCCGGGCCTACCGGGAGAAGATTGAGAAGGAGCTGGAGGCGGTGTGCCAGGACGTGCTCAACCTCCTAGACAACTTCCTGATCAAGAACTGCAACGAGACGCAGCACGAGAGCAAGGTTTTCTACCTGAAGATGAAGGGCGACTACTACCGGTACCTGGCCGAGGTCGCCACGGGCGAGAAGAGGGCCGGCGTCGTGGAGTCGTCGGAGAAGGCCTACAACGAGGCCCACGAGATCAGCAAGGAGCACATGCAGCCCACCCACCCAATCCGCCTGGGCCTGGCTCTCAACTACTCTGTGTTCTACTACGAGATCCAGAACGCCCCGGAGCAGGCCTGTCATCTGGCCAAGACCGCCTTTGACGACGCCATCGCCGAGCTGGACACCCTCAACGAGGACTCCTACAAAGACTCCACTCTCATCATGCAGCTGCTACGAGACAACTTGACACTGTGGACAAGTGACCAGCAAGATGACGAGGCAGGAGAGGGCAACAATTAAAGAGAAACCACACTCCAAAAGAAAACAAAAAAAAAAACGACGGGCCGGTGGACTTTGGCAAGCGCTTTTGCCGATGATGCTACCGCAGCAGCAGTTCTTTATTTTTCCATGTGTTAAAAGAAAAGAATCAAAAGAGAGGTTGAGAATGGAGGTTAATTCTTAGTTTAAATATATATAGAAATATATATATACTGTTGAAAGGGCCTCTGTCTTCTTGATTTTCTCTTTGACCTTTGCCAAAACCACTGATATGTCAGTCAATCAGCCTGAAGTGGTCGTTGTTGGATTGAAATGGCAGCCTCACACTGGCATAGGAACTGATCTTGTTGTATCAAGATAAGCTGCTTAGTTAGGTTTTTGCGTGCATTTGAGACACTTGAAGAGAAAACGCTTGAATGGGAATGCCTCACAAAAAATAGTTTGCATTGGTTCCAGTACTAGTCTGTAAGAGAAAGGGCCTAAAAGTCATTGATATCAACCAGAAATAAAAGTTTTAAGCAGACAGTACAGATGAATTTCCCAATTCACTGAATGTTGGATTATTAAATTATGCTTTTGTGAAAAGACAGAATGGAGAAACTAAATTACGCATTTCTATCTTTCTGTTCCAAGTGTATTTGGCGTTTCACATAATAGTCTTATCTACTCCAACTATGTCACTGGAACCATAGATTATTTTGGAGGTGAAGATTAACAAAGGCAGAGACTTAATATAAAACAGGAAAATTAAACAAAAAAACTAAAAGCAGCTTCAGAGTTTGTGGTTTACTTCTGTGTTTGTTTTATTAAATGCACTTGCCTACTATACTGTTTCTTCAGTGTAAGATGATGACAACAATAATATCGATTATTCAATATTGTGCATGCTGGTGATGTATTTATATACAGTAGCTTGACTTTATTAACTTATACTGTGGGTGTTAAGTATTCATATGATTGAAAAAAAAACAGGCTTTGTCTGATGTTGATTTCTAATTTATTTTTATTTTGTTATGGATTTCATTTGCTATACCAAAATGGTGATCGTAAAAATTGACCTGTAATGGGCGTTGCTATAGTGACATGCAAATATGTGTATTTAATTTGTTAATGAAAGAAAAAAAAAAGAAAAGGAAAATAAAAAGACACCAGAGATTACTTAATCTTACCTGCTGGTGGCCGTCACGTTGAAGTATCATTAGCCTATGCTATACTTTGTTATTTCAACAGTATTTAAGTACTTTTTCTCTCATGCTATCATGTTTTAATAATGGTGAAGTTTTCAGATTCAATGTTTCTGTTATGAATTCACAACATGGACCATATTTTATTTCTGACAGTATACTTTTTCTTTGTTTTTATACCTTTTAGCTGTTCCTGAGTGACAAATTATCTTGAATGTGAGTCATTATGTAGCAGTTGCACAAGAACCTAAATAATAGCTATGATAATAAAAAAGAATATGGCTAAATTATAAATGCACCATTTTCGTCGTGGTCTAGTGTATTATTGTAGGCTACTGTCACCCATACGGAAATTTGCTTATTTAAGAAAAAAATATTGTAACCTCTTGTTTTGTGCCATGAGTACAGTATGTGCTTTTATTTTTGTGCCTGTATCATTATTTTTAATATGCCTCATTTGCAATTGAACGTTTATGGAAAAGGATTCATCCTCAGCGTTTTTAAGTTCCTACAAGCATGTGTGCAGGATGTCATTCTTGTCTTCATTGGATAGTCATTTTTAAATGTGTGGGTACTTCCCTCCATACATTACAGTACATACAGTACATATGAATATTCAACACCACAACACAAATCAAATCACTGGAAAAACACAGTCAGTTTAATAGACACTTATCTCTTACCAAGTGTGACAAAACCCTTAACATCCAAATCTTGGACATTAAGGAGCTGCTTACAAACACGGAAGCTGCTGACAGGATTGATTTCCATAGTGCTGCTAGTTATATAATTAGTTTAATATTTCACTCAAATGTTAGTTGTTGAGACATCATTTTTTTATCTTTCAGATGTAATCACTCAAGAGTAAAGCCTAAAGCCTTAAGGCTAATTCATGCTTCTGTGAAAACATGTTGTGTGATATGTCACTTGACAAAAATGTGGTATTTTCCATAGTGTTGACATTGCATGACATTTTTGCCAAAGCATAAATTTGCTGTCAAGGTCAGTCAGATAACCTTGTAAATTCAAAACTTATGCCAGTATTGAAACTCATCATGAGTCAGCTTCCATAACTCACTGTATGATGGAGTTGTTGATTTATTTTAAACATGGTATGTTTTTGATTGTCAGTTGATAATGGTCTCAAAGGTTTGTATTTTTTTAATATAATGGCTGTTAAGGCCTAATGCCATCCTGCTGTTGCGATACTGCTCAAACACTCATGCTGCTTCCTGAGGTCATAATGTCATAGTGAAATATAATGGAATGAAAATTGAGTTACGTGTTTTGAATGGGAAGATGAGAGATATTCTTTTTTTCCCCCCACATATGTTTGAATACCGTGTCCAGAGAATTTCACTCAAGAATACATGAATTGTGTTCTGTTTATTTGTTTTCCATTGATTTCCTTTTTTTAAGTTTACATTTTATTTAATGTTGATCCTCCTTTCTATGACATTAACAAAAGGAAAATAAAAAGCACTGTCAATTAAAAACTAAATCAGTATTTAATCCTGAATATACAATACAAAGTTATTTTTTAAATCTAAAGCATTTACCTTCAGAAGACCTGTACTGACCTTAAGTGAAGGAATGAGGTGATAGATGGAAGTGGAAAACATATTGTATGCTTTGAGGAATTTCTGTTGCCATATGTTGTCCATTAAAGGTATTTATTTATTCAGTATTATTCTATATTTTTATTTCACTTTGTGTTGTGGCCATTAAATAATCAGCAAAAATGCTAAAGCCATTCCCTTTCATTTAGTGCATTGGTGGCGGGCACAGTTTTTACTGACTGTTCAATACCAAGAGCAAAGACTCCTGCACATTGATGGAGGAAGCAATATAACCTTATGTAACCCCTTTGTGGATCACATGACCATTATGTGGAAGTGTGTGTGTGTGTGTGTGTGTGTGTGTGTGTGTGCGTGCGTGCGTGCGTGCGTGCGTGCGTGCGTGCGTGCGTGTGAGAGAGAGAGAGAGAGAGAGAGCGAAAGAGAGAGAGAGAGCAAGGAGCAGGAGTTGTAGTCTAGATAACTGCATTGCAGAGCACAGACACTGCCAGCTCATTGGGGGAAAAGCATTTTAGAAGGATGTTTTCCTAATTATCCACAAAACTAAGTAATGCTCTTTGTTTTACGAATGGCGCAATTGTTAATTTATAGAAAAGAGTTACACAGTGTACATGGAGTCATAAATGCCTAGGGGGAAATCACATTTGTAGTTTTATTACCAGTGCAATATTTTCTATACACAAGGTTATCTCTTATTACCCCTGTCCATCTGTTTATTTTAAAATGAGTGTGATTGATAAGCTGCTGGGTCTTCCTCCTAGACTGCAGCCTCTTGCTGCAGCTTGCTGCACTGAAGCTTTCATGAGATGGATTTCTGTGCTTTGAACAGTCCTCCTTGCCAGCCAATCGCTGATAGGCTCACTCACCTCAACCACCAATCCCCTTCCTGTTGCTAGGGCTATAATAAGTATACCACTAGTATTAGCCAGCTCCTTGCTGCACTGCTCAGATACCTATTGCATCCTAAAAAAAAAAGAAAAAAAGATCAAGCCACAGGACGCATTAGTATTCAGTACCAACATATCTTATAGCCTGTGTTTGAATGCATTGCTATCTCTTCGGGGACATTCGCAATAGGTTACCATTTCCATTTGTATCTGCTGGGGCAATATACAGCAGAAACAATACTATATGCATTTGTACTGTGTACTGTGTTATAGTTGAATCTCTGACTACAAAGAAGCAAATGCAATCTGCAGCTGTTTTCAGATGTCTGTAAGAAAGAAAATCAGGATATGAAAATAATATAGTGAAAAGAAAATCTCTTCTAAATATGACTTCATTTACAAAAGAATAAAGTAACAAGTATAATTATATTCTCGTGCTTGGGTATCCAAGGATATGCAATGACAGACTGAGAGCTAATCACTGACCAAAGCTTTCAAGCTATAGATACTAGAGGATGACTTATAAGTGACATGGATACAGGATATGGACAACATAAACTCCCACCACTGGAGGCACTGAACTGTGCCAAGACTCTGATGCTCTGATGAATCTCTTCCTGGAAGGACTTGGGTACAGACATCCCTGGCACGTGCTATGCAAATGCAAAATAACTTTTAGAATAATAATAACATGATGGATTTCTTTCCCAACAGAAGTCATGCATCACTGGGTGTGCATTGGACAGAGGGACTCCCCAGCATCAGTTTTTGTGAATTGATTTATTGTCTTTTGGTTGAGTTATTATCTAGAATAGGAATCTGTTATCGTTTATTTTGTATGTGTTAAATTGTGGGGGTGAGAGTGAGATCATTAGTGAGTTGAAGTCACAGTTAAGCGTGTTTGATTGATTGAATGAATACTTTATTAGTCAGAAGTGTAAACAACATGTGGTAGGCATTAAGGCTAAAAGGATAACACAAAAAAGTCTTGGGGACTTGTTTCCATTGTGGTCCTATGTATTCAATTCATCATAACAACTTTCCACAATAATACATAGAAACCAGTGATTCGCATATTTATGGATGGTGTCAGGGCAATCCACATTTTGATGGCAGAGTAATAGAATGAGAATTTCCCCATGTTTGTGGTGGGTATCACTCACTTTGGTGTCTTCTACCCTGAGCCGTCCCAAACTCGTTTGTGTCACAAAAGGGTTATGAATAAAAGGACATTGTCATGGTCATTACCACGTGCCAAGCCCTAGCGCTCCTTGGTCCACAGAGGAACCCTGCTTGATGGTCATAACGCGTGGTTAATTATCCACTGTGGAGATGTGGAATTTACTGTGATTACGTCGATCACCAGCCCCCTCCACTGCCTATATCACACAAGGGGCTGATGATATTCCATTGGGACAAGGCATAGGCCTATACTACACTGCATTCCAGCAGCTGCAAGAGGCACGACTTACTTCTAGGGATTCCATCCTGTCAGGCACGTGCACACATAGACATCAAAGGGGGCTTGAGCCCATGCCCTTTATCCTTCTGTAATAAGTGCCCTCTCCAGACCATGAATGCAGCTTTTACTATGCTGAAATAAATGCAAATGCCCCCCTGCCACACCTGTAGGTAGCATTCAAGAGAATTGCCTTGTCCAAACGCTCCTGAACTTGAATGCAGAATCTTATGTTGAAAGAATTGCCCTCTGTGTAGGAATCCATGCCTTACGCCACATTGTATTGACATGATTATGCTTAGTTCAGTGTGGTATCAAGCACCGAAAATAGCCGACCTCCAAGCTCACAACGCCTCCCAGCGCGACACGTTGTGATCTTGGAGGTCTGCTATTTTCGATATTTTCACCAAAAGGCCCTTTTAGAAATGTCAGCCCCTGCCTCTCTAACATTCTCTGCATGTCCCTGCATCCTAGTGTACTCCAACGAGGAGAGCAGATGGTCGCCTACTACGCCTGCTAAAAAGAGCAAGGCGCATATTCCCAGTGGGCCAGCTTTACTGTCCTTGATGGCTTGCTGTACAGACAGACAGTGGCGTGCAAGTCGGGGAAGATGCATTAGCTCCTGGTGCTCCGTGGTCTCAGCGAGAAGGTGCTACAACTGGGCCATGGCTCAGAGTGAGAGAGTACTTCAAGACAAGTCTCCAAGACGTCCGGCAGCAGCAACCTTTGCACTGCCCAAAAAGGCCCTATCGTCATTATTAGAACTCATCTTGTTACAATACTTTCACTATGGCATTTGGATAATTGTGGGCTCACTGATAGGCGACACCAGTATGTTACCAAGTTCTCCAAAAAATGGCCGACAGTATAAAGGCATACAGGGTCAAGTTTATTCTCTGCAAAAACATTACAGACAGTACAAAGGCAGGGCCATTGGCCAATGAGGAGCAGCATTCTAGGTGACATCATCACCAAAAAGTGCGACTTGATATAAATAACAACATGTTGGCTCAAGACCAGTATGTTATATCAGTATGTTATGCTATACTTTACAGGGCGTAAAGTATAGCATCCAAATCCTTATAGGTCAAGTTTATTCTCCTCAACAGCACAAAAGCAAGGCCCTTAGCCAATGCAGTGTTCTATGTGACATCATCACCAACAAATGCAACCTGATATAATAACAACACATTGGCTAAAAAAGCCAATGTGTTGTGTTCTTGGTCAGTTTGTTCCCCCACATCTTTATATAGTAAGGTTATTCTCCTCAAAACTGTCCAACAGTACAAAGACAGAGGTGTGGGCACATACATGGTGTTCCATGCGAGCCCACACTGTTTCGTAGGAACAGTATTTCTAGTATGATATTAATGTTACCCATACTGAGCCTTCAATAGTAATTATCTCATTGAGTGTGTCCAGTAATGTATTTGGAGGAGTATCTGAGACATGCGTTTCCTACCATCATCACAACATAAAGGGTCCCGATGATTACTGTTGGTTTTAGCCACCCGACATGGGCAAGTCAGCACTTTAGTTTGATTGTTAGTTGCTGTGCAATTATATAAACATTCAGGATATTCTATCTTGGGGAAATCAATAGCCTGTCATGAGGTCAAGGTTTCTTCTGAAATGTGGTCACAAAAAGGTGCAGTCTGCATTATACGTATGTCCATTTGTTTACATTTATACACTCAGAATTACAAATGGACAAAGCAACACTAAGGATTTTACTGTGTAGCTTTTCTCACTGCTACAAATGTCTGTACTAAAAGGCATTCAAATCCCTACAGCTCATTCTTAACATTGAGTCACTGAGTCGTAGACACACTCATTCATCAGTGCTATTAGAAGCTGACAGTGATGTCAGTGCTCTGGCCTGGGGCAAGAGTGACTGCTCCACGGGTGGACACTGGATGGCAGCATGGAGTGGGGAAGCAGAACTCTCAAGGTCTCACATGTGATCCTGAGATGTCATCAGATCCTGACAAAATACTATTTCAAAATAGAAAAAATTTAAAAGAAAAAAACAAGCAAGCAAACAAACAAAAACATTGTCTATTGGATACTGGCTAGCTCTCTCAGACAGTCTTGAGAGGTACTGATCCATTTCTACAGCAATGACTGAATTGTGTTACTACTCATGGAAAGAAAGTGCAGCATGTTGAAGATGATGAAAAATATAGATACAGTAATTATGATGGATTTGGAGAACTTCAACATCAACAACGTTATACCAGCATCTAAAATATGTTTTATGGTGGGAGAAAAGAACATAATCGCTGCATAGCTCCAGATATATCCATCCATTAGAGAAACATGAATGAGACTGTATAGATGCTGAGGACAGAGACATCTCTATAAATAGGTCTCCCTGCAGCCTGAGAGTCTAGTGTAGACTAACGACATGACAAGCTCACCACTATAAAGAGTAGACTATACTTCTATTATAGAAGACCAGGGAACGTCTTGTCTAACTGTGAGACTGTGTTCTGTGTTTGAGGTTCCTTTCTCTCCATTAAGCACATCGTGCTGGCCAAAAATAGAAGACTGGATGCATGGAGATGGCACAGACCATGCGGGCACATCATGTGATGTAATGTTTCTTAATAATGTTAATTATACAAAGTATTTCTTCAGGTGATTATTTCTACACAGTTATGATATGGGGGAAAGATATGGACTCCTGTTGTACAAAGTTCTATAAAAGATAACCGTTATGCATGACTGCTGCCAAATGAATTATTCAGAATTACATTTAGATGTTGTATTATTTATCAAAAGTACCACAATGTTCAGCTGAGGGTTTTAAGAAACTATTCTTAGATACCTCCTGTCTCACAACATTCCAATTTACAGTACACTACTCATGGGTTGGGTTCAGGGCAGGCCCCATAAATTCTGCTCCTAAAAACATCTGTGGTTTACTGATGGCAGCCCATAGCTTAGTGAATGTTTTAAAAATCTTTATAAAATAAATTATTTATAACATTTTTTGGCTTATTGTGCAAAAGTATAACTTTTTAGACTAATATTAAAGGATTTGGTCAAAATAACTAAATAACGCCAAAACTAGGCTTAAAAAAATGCTTGGATTAGATGACTTTACAAATGCATCCTTCTGAGAGATATATATTGTCAATGCCAGATATAGCCTACTATACATACGTGCCCAGAAATCCTTGCCTACCCAGGAATACGTGTCAAAATGGTCCTGAGTAAGACACTTGACCCCTAACTGCTCTCCCACGAACGAGCATCATGATTTAGGACCATCTGAGCAGCCATCAGCTGTGTGATTTTCGCCTGAGACGGTGCGCCTCCGCCATCTTTACCGAAAACAAGCGCTCCGCCCTTGGTCCATTGTTGGAACTGGGATGGTGTTTTGATTTACACAGGGCAACCAGACTATTGTTCTAGTCCGGAACACAAACATTGCGTAAACATAGCCAATCAGGAAGCAGCATTCACGGTGACGTCACCATTATAAGTCCTTTGAGTTCAATGGGGGAGTGGTGCTAGCTTGAGCATTGGTCAAGCTTCACATGACAATTTGGCTATCCAGATAATAAATAGGCAACCACACTTGCAATTTCCAATTGCATCTTTCTAGTTCTTCTTGCTCTCCATCTCAGAAAAGTCAAATTCTCTGCCTGTCATTCTCTTGTAGATATCCTTGATGTCGTCACAGGTGGTTTCGAAGTGAGTTGTGGCGTCGTATGAACGGGATATGAAAATCTGGCTATTGGTGCCAAGGTCAGTTGGTGCGTACAGGTCGCTGATACTGATAAACTTCTGCTCAACAGGCTCCAGCAGGTCCAGGGCTGACTTGATCTCGGACTCTGGGTCAGAGGTCTCCACTGTGGTGCTGATGATGGCAATGTACTTGCCCTGGGCTGCCACCTTGTGAGCATAGGAGATCACGCACACGTAAATGTCATGCTTCCTGTTGACCTGGTTCTGAGGGATGATGATCTGGCACGAGTTGACGTCTTTGGTGTTCTTGATGGGGTGGCTCATGATGCAGATGACCCGGATCACCTGGCCCACCTTGGCGGTGCGCTCCGTAAAGTAGCTGGGGTCGCAGATCAGCTGCTTACAGCGGGCAATCTCTCCCTCTGACTTGACTCCCACCACCTTCCCGTTCTCTAAGACGATCTCGTCAATAGGTTTGTTCAGCATTTGGGTCCCTCCATAGAGGGCACTTAATCTGGCAAACCCTTGGGGCAGCTCTCCCAGTCCATACAGTGGGTAGAGGTATGGACTCTTACCATATCTCGCCAGAGAATCTCTGTAAAGCTTTATCTTGTTTATTGCATCCAAACAAGGAAGATCCAGGTATTCGTCTGTCCGATAGAGAGCGAGGGAGTGGCCTGTGAAGTCAATAACCTCCTGACCCAAGTCGAACTTCTTGAAGACTTCCCGCATCGTCGTCTTGTGGGGGTCCACATTTTCCATGGATTGGGGGTTGTTCTCGTCAAAGTTAGTAATGAAGACCAGGAACTTTTTGAAGCGCCGTTTCTCAAACATCCCCATTAGACTAGACTGCAGGGCTTCTCCCTCAGTTGAGGGAACTTTGTAGATGGCACCTTTCTTGTAGACGTAGCTGCCCTCGATCACCTTGAAATCCAGGTAGCGTGTCACCTGTGTGATTAGCAGCATACGGACCAACTGACCATTGGCCATAAGGAACTTAGGGATGAGGTCCACATTCCAGTCCTTGCCTTTTCCCATTGACTGAGCAGGGCTGCCGGGGATGTTAAAGCGCTTGTACAGATCTTCTAATGGTGTGATGGAGGCGCTCTCAGCTCCATAGTATGAGTTACGGTCCATGTGGAGAACCTTCTTACCACTCACAGACATGATCCCTGACATAATGCATTCTGTCAGCCCAGTGCCCAAAACAATAATGTCATAGTCTTCATTCATCTTTGACCCAAATTCCTTTTGCTATATTCTGACTGGAAGGAATGGCAGTCTGCAATGGCTGTGCTGTTTCACAACCTTATATAGTCGAATGAACACAAACTCATCATGACGTATATGATGACTCTCAGCCATCCTTCGTCCTTCAGCGGCGTTTCCAGTCATCTCAATCCTCTATACATCTATATGGCTACAGTAGCTCGCCAGTATCTTCTGCCCCTGTGTCTTTCTTTGATCCATGAAGGTTGGTGTAGGACGCTTTCTTGTGATCGATGCTTGTGAAGGCTCCCACAGCATGCGTGCTGGCTGGGAGCTCAAGATGTCTGTTTCAGTGACCAGCCAGCCTCAGTCTCCTGGCTGTCTTCTCACTCACTCTTGGACGGGTCCTCATATACTTTAGATGCTTGTTGGCTACATGCTCATTATTAGTGTGGTTGCCTATAGGGCAACTATTGTTCTTTTCCAAGTTTATGGAGGAGCATTCTCGTGACGTCACCTTTAAGCAGCACTTTTAATTGTCTAAAAGCTGTTTTTGCTGCTTCCTCATTGGCTAAATGTTATTCTATAAAGTTGTATAACGAGAAAATGTGACTGTTAAGTGTGTGTGGGGGATTTAACTCTAGGGATGTTTTCGTTAGCCAAATGGAATATCTGAGTGTCGTTCAAAATAAATTTGCCTTCGGAAGCACATAGACAGGCTCTCAACATAAATCACAGTTTCATCCAGTCAGGCACACAGATTGTCTTAATGAAGAGTCAGACCAGAACCGACTTTCCAATGCAGCCCATGCTAATGGAACAAGATCTTATGCTGTTGACACCATTTGATAAAATATGCTTATTTACGAAATATTCCATTTTAAATGTAGGGTTTATCTTTGAAGTTGAACATCTTTACATGGACAGATTATGAACCTATAGCCAATGGGGCCAGTGCCCAAGGGCCCCTGGGGTCCCTGGGCCATCAGAGAAAGTAAATACTGTATTTACTTAAACATATATATATAAATACAGGCCTAGGTTTATGTTGAAATGTATGTGGGTCCGGGATCAAGAGCAGGTATGTTCACTAGCTCTTTGCTTTTTGAGTGTTGCAGGGTGCTCTGCTGATTGGAAATTAAGTACCAAAGTGAAAACAGGGGAACTCCAAAAATGAAAGCTGCGAGGCAAAAAGGCTCAGATGCAATCTTTTTATTCTGGCTAATGCGTTTCAGCCATTAGCCTAAAAGTGAATGTCGGAGCGGGAGTACACACCCCTCTTTTTGTATGTGCACCCAATCATCCCCACCTGTGTTGGGGGGAGACACGTGACTTAAGGCAATATGAATTCACAATCACAGACATAATATTTACAGAGTACAGAGTAGTCAAAATAACGTGGAATGGCATATTAGCCCTATGAGCACAATGTCATTTGAAAATAAATACATTACTCTATTTTGGTCCATACCCTTCTATAGTTGATACGTATTTCTTACGATTCTGTTTGTCAGACTGTAAATTTTGTACAATAAAATGTATTTTCTTCAACTCCATTAGTATGTTTTGCGTGCCCACCCAGCTTTATTTTCCTGCAAAATGCTAATAAAGTATTCAATCAATCAATAAATCAATAAATCAATCAATCAATCAATCAATCAATCAATCAATCAATCAGTAGGACAGAGTAGGCCATGGGTTCTCAATCTTTTCAGGCCATGACCCCCCAAAATAATCATATTTGAACTGGGGACCCCCGACCTAGACAAGCACTAGCGTTGAGGCATTCAATTTATCGGTTCAACAGATAAATGTGCTCACAACGCCTCGCGCTGTGAGGCGATGTGAGCTTGTAGGATCATCTTTTTTTTTAAATGTTGCCTCTTTCTTATATTACTGGTATTTAACAATTTGGCCAATATTTGACCTGTTTTTAAGTGTAGTAATAAAACGTAAATAGTCACTTCACTGTCATCTGGGACCCCCCCCCCCAAAAAAAAAATCATGTGGGGACCCTCCTGGGGGTCCCGGCTCCCGACCCACAGGTTGAGAACCACTGGAGTAAGCTAGTAGATAATACAAAAGTCTGCCATCTAATGTTGGAATTCAGCACAATTAATCAGGAATGCTATGACTAAATCCTAAGCTCTGCCCATACAATACAATTTATTGTCATTCAAACTCTTCATCTTCATCACTTATGAAAACTTGCAAAATGTATATTTTATAATGGTATATATATATATATATATATATATATATATATATTAAGGGTGCAACGCTTTCCAAAATTTACGGTTCGGTTCGGTTCGGTTCGATATTTTGGTGTCACGGTTCAATACTTTTTCGATACAAAAAATAAACAGAAATGTCCTTGATTAATTAATGTATTTTTATAACTACATATTTTTTTTGTTTTAACTTTGAACAATACGGTACCCAACCTCTAGGGTAGTGGTTCTCAAGGGGTCCCTGAGGGGGTTCCAGGGGAATGTGGATGTGGAGGTATTGTATTGTATTGTTCGGTACAGGGTTCAGTTCGGTACACCCTCGTATTGAACGGTTCAATACGAATACATGTATTGTTGCACCCTTAAAAAAGAAAAAAAAAAGAAAATATATATATATATATATATATATATATATATATATATGTGTGTGTATGACACTTTCACATTCAAGATCAAGACTATCACAATATACAGTAATGCATCATATTCTCTGCATATGAAGTATGATGGGAATGAGAGCGACACTCAACACGAAATGCACAGCATTTGATCATAGAATCTATTGAGAATATTTACACATTGTTGCACATTTCTAAAGTATTTGATCACCGTGGCAAACATATTACAGAATTTTCACAGTCGAGGTGTCCTGCACTGAAAAACTAAAATAAATATACTGCTATTAGTATATCTTTTAAACTATGCTTTCTACTTGGACTCCAGAAAAGCCTCATCTTCGTAAAGGTCCTCCAACTCTTCTCTGCTTGACTGATTACTGATTTTCCTGTGGGTGACACGGTGTATGTATGCACTATTATCTTGTTGAAACTGTTAGAGTTACACTGTATTGAATGCCATGCCTGACATGCATGTCATATAAGTGTGGTTCAATTAATTTGTTTATTTGTATACAATAAACCTTTAGAGAACACAAGAAAGACCAAGAGGAAAGACAACACAATGCTTACCTCAATGAAGCATTAGCTTTGAGCAAGTCCCAGGAACCACTGCAGTAAAAGGAGAATTATGGTCATGGATGATATTGTCAAGTGTATATTGGCAAATTAAACACTTAAACCGTATGTTGACTGGGGTCAATACTTGGCCCCCTCCTGTTCCTCTACACTAAAATCGCCTCTCAGAAAATAACCGATCTACAAGCTCACATCGTGTTGTCAGGTAGTCTGGCTGTCGTTATTAAGACATGCCCAGTATAGGGACACTAGGGCTCACATGTTAAGTAAACAGGGGCCATATTTCCACAATAGTATATATATTGCAGTATACAGCACAATGGTAAATCTTGTTTATCGTGAAATGGGAGACTGGACAATAGGTGTATGACTTATACAGCACATCTGTGAGTGGACGAGGATGACTACAGATCAACATCACTTCACATGGAGGCATAATTAGCTATGGCACAGGCTGCTCCAGCAGTGCCCAGATGCACTTCAGATAAACCTGGCTTGTTAATGGAAACAAAGCTGCACAACCATTACCTCTGCCTCAGGGGCCCCTATTTAGCTTATCAGGAGAGGGTTAATGCTATCTAAGCTTGATGTGGATAGGAGCCATTTGTATCACACCAACAAAATAGAAAATAAGAGCAGTGTTCAAAGATATATTGACATAGACATGATAGCTTAGACAATGACATATTTTATGTTGTAACAGCATTATATCCAGGTTCACAGCCAACAGTTGCAGGTCTTAATGGCCTCTTACAACAGTTAGTGAGAATTGCAAGAGCAAAGTGTTTTTCTGATCCAATTCATGCCAATAAACGTAGTCCTATTTGTATATAAAACTGTTGGCCGTCTCTTAAAACAGTTACGTTTTAATGTGTGAGAATATTCTTCTCTTTTATTTTTTTTACTGACGTGGTGGTAGCCATTTCCCTCTCAATTTCCCACAATACAACTCCAAGTCAATTCATGCCAATCCTTGTTAGTGATGATCTAATAGTTACGAGCCATCTCAGGAATATAACCCAAAATCAATAGGCTTTTGATCAAAACCAGGAGAAGATAATGCAATTTACTCCTATGTTGGCTCCCTTACACTGGTTAGTGGATACCTGTCTCTTTTTTTTAAGGCTTGATTTGAATATTCTATTGATTAAAACAACACATGGAGATTAGACAACACACTCCATGATTTGGGTGTAGCTCAATCCCTTAAGTACATTTTAGGATGTGAGCTTGTAGGATCATCTTTTTTCAAAAATGTTGCCTCTTTCTTATATTATTTAACAATTTGGCCAATGTTTGACCTGTTTTTAAGTGTGGTAATAAAACATAAATAGTCACTAGTCACTTCACTGTCCTCTGCCCCCCCCCCCCCCCCCCATCATGTGGGGAACCTCCTACGTATAATTGTGTTTTTTTATTATACTGATTTGATTTAATCTTCAATATTTATCAAGTTGTATTATTATTACCCTTATTATTATTATTAATATTATTTATATACACATTACACACTTATGTTCAACATGGACCACAACATAAAGAGCTGTTTGTACAGTACTGTTTGTAACTGACTAAATAGAGTGAAATACAGTACTTAGATCCTGGCTTGCGAGACTAGTATAACTGACTTTCTCTATTTATAACCGAGCCCTTTGTTTTGTGCTGGTAGAGAACTAATCCTATAGCACGCAGTTAGGCAATGCAGTCTTGCAGGATTTGCATGGTACTTACGTAAGGAGACCTCCAGGGGCAGACATTGACCTTTCAGCTTTTCTATGTGGACACTCAAATGGATTGCTGAATGATCGCTTCCTCAGCATTGATTTCACCAGGATCTGTATTAATAAGGCATCAAAATGTTTAGATTATGATCTCCATTTTATCAAGTTAATCTATTAACTTGAGTATTTCCACAAAGTATCGGCATAGGGGTGTCGCACCAAATTCTGGGCCCTGGGTACTTTAACTATTGAAAAATAGCAGATATATACAAGCTCACACCACTGCGAGCTTGTAGATCTGCTATTTTGGAAAAATCGTGAACATTTGAGCAAGTCTTTGAATATTTTTTTTAAAAACCTATGTTTCTATGTCAGTGGTGCTCAAACCTTTTCATGTGAAGGACCCCCAAAATGATATCTATTTGGCCACGGACCCCCATCTCAAAATATTTCGTTCCAGGGACCCCCCAGAAGCAAAATTTGAGTTACAAATGTTCGCTTAAAAAATACATATATTGAAAGATTTGCACACATTTTCTCAACTTTTCAAAAATAGCACATCTACAAGCTCGCAGCGTGGCACTCGGTGCCACGCTGTGAGCTTGTATATCTGCTATTTTTCAATAGTTAAAGTATAAAATAATCCCAGGCCCCTCCACCTGGGCCCTAGTAACTCTGTCCCACTCCCCCCCCCCCCCTGGACATGGCTGACTGACATACCACAGTAGAAAGGCTGGGGATCAGTTTGACACTATTCTGGACATCCTCTTCAGTGACCTCCACGACACTGCAGTGATCCTCCTCCAGTGGGAGAGGGTCTGAACCATGCTCTGTGACCCACCGATGGAGCTGTGACAATTCCACAACATATACAGTATACTATACATACATACACCCAACACCTTTACTATGAAAAGCAACATAAATGGCACAAGCAGAAAAACTATAGTGTCTACAAATATTTACAGTAAGTCCTGAGTGCTCATTTTACAGGATGTGAACAGTCTTAATTACCGTACACACTTGTCTTACCTTTATTTCAGGGATGGTGATTCTTGTTTCAGGGTTTTTATCCAGCATCAACTGGATTAGCTCTTTCAGGTCCTCACCTATGACCGGTCTGTGCAACAAAACTTGGAATTGATTAGGGTTTCCTATTCACCAGAGAATTTGTGCGAGAAATGTTACCAGTGCTACTTCATACTTGCAAGAGCCTATTATATTTCATTTAGTTGTCATTTTGCAGCAGAGATAGTCAAATACTGCAGTATGTCAAGGTTGACGTGCCAATCAACTCAACAGGCTGACAGATCATGCTACTGTCATATTGTGCAAATAACAATAATAAAGAAAGCACAACAAAATGCATTTGGGGGCTATGCAAAACTTTCAGGTATGTTATGTGTATATAATACTCTTACGTTTCTGGAAACTCCACAGACGTATTCTTGATCATCTTTTGCAGCTCAATAATGAATTCATCATAAAAAGGGCACTGTAATCAATTGACGATTAAATACATTTAAATCATATATTTGGTAAATTTATTTTTCATTTAAATGCAATTTTGTAATTCTAACTTACCTTGCCAAAGACAAAGCAGTACAGTGTAATTCCCATCGCCCACACGTCTAAGGCCTGTAAACACAGCCCAAGGATTATAGGTAAGGCATAATGACCATTTCCTGACCCCATGTTCGTAAACACAATTGTTTAAAAATAATTGTTAGTGGTTAATAATCGTTTATTAAACGTCCTATTAAACAGTTCATGCATTTACAACTGAGAAACAATAGATTTGTCTAACCTTGCCACTGAAGCTCTGGTCATTGTCAGACATCACCTCTGGGGCCATGAATGCTGGGGTTCCAGCCGAACTGGACAGAAGGGCATCAGTTCCCTCAAACTCGTCACTGACACCAAAGTCTGCAATCTTCACGTGACCGTCCTCCCCCAGTAACAGATTGGAAGGCTTGATGTCTCTGTGTATGATCTTCTGAAAATGCACTGCAGATGTAAATGAAAACACACAGAAAAATATATTGAATGGGAGCAGGAACCAGCTTGTTTATTTTACTACAGCCTGGGCCTACTGAAGGCTAATGTATACTTTCCTAATCGGGAGATAAGCGACCGTCAGGTCGCATACACAAACTTTAGAAGGCAATCGTAGCCAATCAGGAGGGAATATGGGAAATGGGACAGATCCATATTGATGACATGACTTTAGAGATACTGTGTACCTCTTTGCATGATTTTAGGCCAAAATCTGTAGGAGCAGTGTCCAAAAATGTGTTTTACGAAAATCGTCCTGATTGTGGCGCTAGAAGAGGGCCATGTGAGAAATGAGGGGTGGTGGTTGTGAGTTGCCATCCAAGGAGTGTGTGTGCAAAGTTTGGCATGGATAGGGGCAATGGTGCCGGAGATAAGAGTAGGGCAAAAGTGTGACGTGACGGAAAGACAGACAGGTGGACAGACAGCCAGTGGAGCTTTTCATAGTAACTTGCGACCTGAGGGTCGCAATTATTTTTGTCAAACGACACTTGTCAAAGGGTTGTGTGATGATGTAGGCCTAAACATTTAAACAGAGGCTCACGGTACAAATCTGATTTTGCAGTGCTTCTTAACTCACAGTATTCAATTCCCAGGATGATGTCTCTGAAGTAAAAACGAGCCTGCCTTTCTGTGAAAGGGCTGTCTGTGGGCACCTCCATCACTGGACTGACAAGCATGTAAAAGAAGGCAGACAAAGATACTGTAGCTACCACATCCAGGACCTACAGTATCACCATGCCATACATTATGTCTTGCATTCCACAAATGTATAATGTAAACAAGGAAAGAACACATGCATGAGTAAAAACATACCCTTTAATCACCAGCTCAAAAGCTAGAAGGGTAAAGAAACAAAATGTAATGACTCATCAAATAATGACTGTTTAAAATGATGCAAGATGGATGCATGCAGTCAACGAGAAAGATGTGAATGAAGCCCTACCCATATGGAGGCTGTCTTCATTAGGATCATCAAGCACCTACAAAAATGTGTGTGGTTAATGAACCCAAAGGGTCTGAAATAATTAAATGAGTAATGTTCTTTAAGCAGTAGGCCTACGACAATACAATTACCCCCAAGAAGAAACGACAGCCTCTTCTTAAAGGGTGAACAACACACATTATATAGAATAGGACAAGCCTTTAAGTGTTGGGTCATTTACCTCAATTAATTTAACAACATTTGGATGGTTTAGTTTTTTAAGGATGGCGATCTCCTGGTACACTCTATCCAGCGGCCCTGGAGTTTTAGGTCGCTGATCTGGCCGTGCACTTGGTCCTTGAGGAGGGGGGCGTCCTAAAATGTCACACACAGACACACATCAGGGCCAGGACGCTATTTGAATATTCTTTAAATGTATTTAAAAAAAGGAAATTCTCACTCACGTAAAAATCCACAATGCCTCATCAACTTCTTTTTTGAAACCACTTTCATTGCCTAGAGAATATGAGGTAGCTATAGTAAGTAAACAACATTACAAGTACGCTAAGAACACATGAAGCTATACATAAAGTATGCTGTAACTTACATAGTACTCTTCGGAATCTTCATTGTAAGCTAATTTTACCACACCATATGAGCCCTATAGGTGTAAAATGCCCAAAGGTTAACAACAACGTTAGATATCTTTCAGTCAGATTGTACTTCTGCTTCATTATACATTTGATTACCTTTCCAATGTTATCCTTCAACTTGTACTGGTTGAGCTGAATACAATCCTGGGGAGTGGAAAGGTTTAATGAATCCAGTAAAGTATCTCATGAGTACATTTTAACATTTTAATTTATGTCACACGCAGGGGTGTCGCACCAAATTCTGGGCCCTGCATGGGTACAAGGATTCACTGCGGGCCCCCCATGAGCGAGTGCAGCGCTGCGAGCTTGTAGATCTACTATTTTTGAAAATGTGTGCAATATTTTGAATATTTCAAATCCTTCTATGTTTCTATGTAAGTGGTGCTCAAACTTTTTATTTTGAAGGACCCCCAAAATGATATGTATTTGGCCACAGACCCCCATCTCAAAATATTTACCCTAGTAACCCAGTCCCCCCCCCCCCCTACAGCTATGAGCTACAGTATACAGACCTCTCACCTCTGCATCGGTGATGGACACACGCTTGGTCTCTATAGTGGGCTGCCTGGCCATACGACTGCTTCGCTCCTGGAGTGATAACTTCCTGTCTGAGAGGCGGGGTCGCTGAGGTGTGCTCCTTGGGGCGCCGGACCTGTAGCCATTTGTTGGGCTCATCCGGTTGGAGACCATGTTCATGGCTGCCACCATGTCCGCCAACTCCGCATGACACTCAGAGTCCAGCTCTGCCCTGCACACTGTATTAGCATTCATTGTATAGCTAGTACCTGTTCACTCACCGTTGGAACATCATTGGTGTCACAGACGCAAGTGTCTTGAAGGAACCAAACAGCACATCATAATGCTGGAATGAAAACAGGCCTTAGATGAGATCTACGTACTACTGGCAGAGATCAAATTAACAAAAACATTTGACTGACAATGAGATGATGTTTACTGTAGCAACATCTCCTGGCCTCTCCCGTCTCATTGACATGACATGCTGCTAGAACAGAACTGAACAAGCTTCTTATGTAACCTACAGAGCTTTCAGGTGCAAAGTAAAGATTTTGCATGAAAATGATAAATCTTTATAATTTCTAACTATACAAAAGATGTCCTTCATGGCATCCTCAAACAAGGAACAAAAAAACAACTTCCCTTCAGATTCCTGTCAACATTTAAAGTGTAATAGTCTCTGAATACAAGCTTACAGTTACTTGATTTCCCATAGACAAGAAAATGTAAGAAAAGACACATTTCAAATAAATATGTTTTTCTTATTTTACTTACACATAACTGTAGGGTTCTAAATTGGAGGCAAGCGCGGGTTATCTGCATGCTGTCGTCTTATACTTGAGCAGGGAAACTCCTTTGTGTCTCAAGGCAGGACTTTCACTGATGAGCCAAGGACTACAAGATCACATAGTCTTAAGGATTAACTCTGGTCAGGGAGGGTTATTTTGAGGGCAGCTTTCAGTGTTTACCTGTGCAGTAGATGATATTGTTAGGCTCCACCCCAGTCCTGGAGAATACATTAAAAACTATATACAGCATTCGTATATAGTATATCTCTGCAGTTGGGCAGAAATCAAATGTCCAAAAAGGTTTTTAGAACAACACAATACTTCCTTATCAAAGTTGGTATTTTGGTACTTTATACATTGTCAAATACTTGACTGTGTCCTTATATTATCATCACTTTACCCAAATCCAGCTCAAGTTAGGAGGTTTTTTACCATTAATGTGGAGAAGGGTGTTCAGCACAGATGTATTTAAAACAAAGGTTGAAAAAGATTATACATACACATACATGCACACATGCATACATACTGTACATACACACATACATGCACACATGCATACATACTGTATGTACATACATACATACATACATACATACATACATACATACATACATAATGGTGAATAGAATAATAGGACATTTGACACCAAACTCACAGTGCACAGTGCTCTGGCCAGAAGCCCAGGTGATAACAGATATGATAAGGTCAATGAGACAAGCCCTCCTGGTAGTTCCCGGCCTGGGGGAAGCCACCTCCTCACCATTGGCCATTATCTCTGCATGACAACAAAATTAGAGAGAACTTGGTACACCCGAGCCGGTACACACCCGTTAAAGAAAGTGGGCTTTGGGAAAGGGTAGAAAGCAGCTGTAGCTTTGCTGCTTGTAAGAGCGATAGGTGATGACATTACCAGCTCATTTTGATGTTTTGAGGACCATCGAACTCAGTGAACTTCTTGAGGATGAAGAGAAACTAAATCAAATAATCAGATATAGCCAGAAGGTGAGAAATGCGAATGGAATTAAACAATCAGTGTTATAATTTAGCATGGTAGTATACAGTCTGTTGCTCAGTTGTCTATTTATCTTTTTTAAGTATGTAATTTTCTACCTTTATACCAGGTCTCAAAGTATTATGAATTATTTAGGTAAAGAAACCTTTCAAAAAATGCATGTGATCTTTATTATCTCATCATTAGTTATTGCATATATAATCATCAGTTTCAGGGACTGAAGAGGACTATAGAGAACATGCTACTTTCAAATCACATATTGGCAGAGTCCAGCCTTTCTAGGAAACCAGCTTTTAGAAATACTAAGTTGCTTCTTGGAATAAAGTACCAAGAAATGAAAAACCTTGCCGGCATCATCCAAGCCAAACAAAACCAACTTGGTGAGTTCTTACATCTTCAGTCTCTCTCTCTCTCTCTCTGGATGTGTGTACGCGTGCGTGTGTGTGTGTACGCGTGCGTGCGCGTGTGTGTGCGTGCGTGTGTGTGTGTGTGTGTGTGCGTGTGTGTGTGTGTATTTATATCAACTTTAATTTAGGTTGTAATGTTGCTATTATTTTTAGAGGAAAACTACACCATCCATGCTGCTCAGCGGTCTCTCCTGAAAAAGATAACAGATACGGAGGAGGAGTGTGAGGTAAGGATCGATGGTGGTATGCTGAGTGACACTGTACATGGATGATGTTGGATCATGATTTGATATAATTTCATTTGCACAATGAATGCAAGTGCTATAAGGAATTTGTGTGCTGAAACATTTTGGTTGAGACAAAATTGCTGTACCTAATAATGGCATTGAATATAATTATGCAATTATAATGAATTGGTTTCATTCTAAATGTGCCCCTGAACTGAAAAGGTAATTATTTCCAACAACAGATACTCTTTCAAAGATGTGTGGATGGGAAAACATCACTGGTAGATTTCTTGACGCACTATCAGAACTCCAGGAAGCTCTACCACGTGAGGGTGGTCCTGGTGAAGAAGGTGCAGGAGGTGATCAAATATGAAAAGAACCCACACAGACCCACAGAGATCCACAGCAGCACAGGACATTTCTCAGGGGGTTTCCCTGAGGAACTACCTGACACCTGGCATCCTTTGTTCGGGATAACGCCCATCATTATACCTGCCTTCTTCCACCATTCTCTCACCCCCATGCCATGCCGCCCTCCTGTCCTATTACCTTTTGTTGACCACGTACGTCATTTCCAACCGTTACAGCGTACAGCCTTTCATTTGAATGCTGCTGAGCCTGTGTGTCCCAGAACGTACAATGGACATGTTCCCAGATGGCCAACTAGACCGTTCCGTCTGCAGCGTCTCAAGCCCTCTCAGCCCAGGACACATCCACGAGAACCACACTAAAGTCTCAATTTGGTTTAATCCATTTACAGCATGGTTTTTGCTTTATTTGTCATTGCAACAAATTATATCAATGGGCACAAAACTGCTGTTGGGTAAAATTCATAGTTGAAACCCTGCAGAGATAAATGTACAAAGCTGCATTTAGGCTATTCCAACAAAAGGTCATAAGAATCGGGTGACATTAGTCATGGCCCATATGACTCATGGGTCACAAAAACAAACTCACTCAGTTCATTCAGGGGTTTTGTTTCCATATACTAATGAAATGTATAATTAACTTGAAATCCCGTACACATTGAAAACTGTGTTCCCTGGTTGCAGATAATGATGGTCACACATGATAACACACAAGGTTATCACACATACACAAATTAGCCATCCAAAATCATCAGATTGTTGTGATTTTTGCTCTATTTCTTCATCTCTGTTTCCTTGGGGGGAAAAAAACAACAGCTGAGAATTTTGGCTCAGTAGAGTGAACTTGACCTCCTCACCTACACTTGATACAGTAGCTCTGATCATCTGTCTGTATAGTCCTGCCAAGGCAAACAAAGGACCGGGAATGTAATTCTCTAACACATGGCTTCTTCAAGCTTAAACCAACATTGTCAGAAGAACACGGTCTCGCTTTAACTCTGGCTGTCTGTTTAGTACCAGTTTGTACTCTTTAATTGGCAAGCAATCCACCAGGTTTGGCCTGACCACCCATAGGATAGGGTTAGCCAGAGTGCCATATGGCCCAGTCAGGCTCTCCATACTAACTGAGGCATGAAGAAAGCCAAGTAGCTTTACAGGAGATGATTAGCAATGAGCAGCATGTTAAAAGGCTTTTGTTACACAAGATACTTCTGTTACATTTATGTCAGCAGTCCTATTCTCCTAAGTGACTCAAATTGGGCAATTTTCTCATCTGTCAGCTCATGATTGCATGCCTTTGAGCTCCATATGTCTCCGCTCTCTGATGAGCCGATTGAGATGCTACTCATTTGTATTTGTAAAAGACAATCTACTGTATGTACACAACATTCAGCTTCCAAATTACTGTACACACAAATTAACACAGGGAATTATAGCTAGATGATTCCGTTGTCTCCTCGCTGAAAAGTTATTTAACATGAGATTGCATTGCAGATTTGTGATACATTAGGTACTTTTAGACCTCCGCTTTTGCCATCCCCCACTAGTCATTCATTTGTATTGCCGTTGTGGATACCTTTTATCCCTGCTTCTGGTCAGACTGAATTAAATACATGCATCCGTTTTTGAAAGACAGAGGTCATCTTTCCTTTGGTTGTCCTACTATTGAACTCTTTCCAACAAATAAAGTACACCTGACTGAGTAGAAACCAACATATGGGATTCATTTAAGGCTTTATTTGATTGTTTTCTATATATATTTGGGCTCTGTATACAGCATGTATGTAACCTGTATGTGTTTACTGTACAGTTTCAAGGGTATGCTTACACACTTCACATATTGTACAAATGTATGCTCAATGAAATATTATCATGTACAAAAGTTAAAATGTAAACAAAACATTAAAATACCAACCTGACTATCTTTTTGGCTTTTCTCTCTCCCTTTATTGATAGTATACAGACAGGAATGGGGAGAAAGAAACAGGGAGTGACACACAGCAAAGTTTGTCGGATAGGGACTCAAACCTGTGACACCGGTGTCGAACCTGTCCGACTGCAATGAGCCTAGGGGCCTGGACCGCTACGCCAGCCCTCCGGGTTTTCTATACGATCTTTATTCACTAGATTTAGAGTACATTATTCAGAGTAAAGATACATAATGTATATCATGTGCAAATTATTAGTACTAGTCCTTACCCGTTCAAAGATATGAGCTCTGAAATGATGTGCAGTGTGTGGGTTATGGGATGTGCACTGTGCACACAGTATATGAGGGATGGAAAGTAACTTTAACTGGTGCTTGCATGATAATATGTAGGAGCATCAATGTAAGAAATACCTGTTTCGTTTAATGGCTACAGAGATACTGTGTACCGATCTGCATGATTTTGGTCAAAATCTGTAACAGGGCCAGAAAACCGCCCCCCCCGTTTGTCACTTGTGAAAGTGACAAACGGGCTTCACAGTTATCTCAGGTGTGTTCATATGCTTATGGTGATGCGATTTCAGATCAATTGCTCCAGCCATTGAGGAGAAACGCTGTGACAGACACTCAGACACTCAGACAGACACTCACTCAGACATTCCGAAAATTATATGTTAGATTATCATGCTTATCACAGAAAAGCATGATCCGCAACCTGTAGCTCAGCAAGGATATGCACTTATCAGCTAACTTTGATTTAAGCCTAATTTATTCTTGGCATACTGTATGAGTGCTGGTTGTATGACCACTGACTAGGCTTTACAAAACATTGATGGCAAATTTGGCTACCGGTATTCATAATATTTCCTGTGTTTCCTTTCGCTTCATTTAACAAGTTCCTACAGTTCATGCTGATTGCAGTACACTTCTCGGCCCATTGGAGGTAGTGTTTGCATACTGATCTCTTCATTTCCAACTCTAGCTCTTTAAACTAAAGGCATGCTCTGCACACAGCTTTCCATATCCATTAAAGCAGTGTGATAGTTGTCCACGTGGCCAGGCCCCACGGATCAGATGGGAGATTCCCGATACTGCTGAAATCTCATCACACCTCTCTTGATCTGCTCATAGGTGACAAACATCACTATGTTCCAGGAACCCAGACGAAGGAAAGAGGGCACGAATCTAAAAGAGGAGAAAATGCAAATAAGTAAAGCCGTTGCTAGCAATTCTTACACATAAGTACCTAAAGTTATATTTGGAGAATGAACATTTAACCTTTTTCTTTCTTAAGATAAGAGTCAGACTATAGGAAACCAAATGACATAGACCAGAGACAGGAGAGAATGCTCCAGAGTCAGGGACCCCACCAGCTACAATATCTATTCTCTGGCTGAAACACACACATGCCAAAATGTGGCAATTCGTATGCATGTATTCTCTCATACTGTAGTAAATAACCAAAGACTACAGTATTCGCCTGCATGTTGGCTCACTGGAAACACTCTGCTACACCAGTGGGTCTCAAAGTGTCCTTGAGGGGGTTCCAAATGCCCCCTTATGGGTCTGTAACTTTGAGAGTGAATGTGGTTCCATTTGTACACTCTCAAATGGTCCTTCAAATCAAAATTTTGAGACCCCCTGTGCTACACTAAATGGAACAGAGCCTTAATCAGAATCATTGGTAACAACACACTGTGAAGGAAGTAAGGAAGGGGCCCAGTTTCTGTCCAATATGGCTGCTGTGCATAGAGCCTATTGCTTGTGGCAATGCATACCCCTTATAGAAGGCCAAGGGCCCCTCTTGGATCAGCATGGTTACAGCACTGTTACATGCACTGCTGTACTGTCCAGGGACAGAGTTCATGAAGCGTGTCTTCACCACGTCCACGGGAGATGCCACTATAGTGGTGCAGAAGCCTGCTGCAAAGGCTGCTGTGAAGTGGCAGGGCATGTTATCTGTTGAACGCAAAATATATGAATTACTTATGAAGGACCACAGAATCACACAAAAAAAGAAGATTACAGAATCACACAAAAAAAGAAGATTAACATGTCTCTCTTGCACTGTATTCTTTGCTGAGTGACATTAACTTGCCTGTCATGAGGTCATGCTTCAGGATAAGCTCTTTAATTATGTCATAGGTGACCAACTCAGAGCAGTTAACAATGGCATTCCGAGTTATGTTTGGCAGACAACCTGAAAAGACAAAACAGAACAAGAATTTTATTGTATTTCTCTCTCAATATTTTACCTCCAGGAAAATCAAACCCGTTTGCTTGGGAACTGCAATTATTAAAGTTTGTTACTCAAATCACGAACTGACAAGATACAGTATGTTCTAATTTGGTTGATTTTGTCTCCCCCTTTAGTTTACCTTTCCAGAGGCCTCTGATGCCCTCAACTCTGGCAATGGTCCTGTAGGCATCAATGGTACTACTGTATCTGTTTGCAGAGCCTCCTTCAGGAAGCCGCACCTGAGCCTGGAACCTTACTTTCACCACATCCGTAGGCTGAGCAACAGTCACCGCCATTGCCCCTGTTGTGCAGCCTGCCATTATCCGAGTCACAATTCCAGTATCTGTAACTCCGATGACGTGGACAGAACATATGGACACATACAGTACAAGATGAATATAGGTAAATAATAGCCTACTGGTATATAAACGCATTATGAAGACTGGGATTGAAAATTGTCAAAAGAAAATGCACTTTTAAGTTTGTATTTCTATCAAAAGGTTGCCTCCAAAATACAGTCTATGTATTTCTTGTTGTTGTGATTTATATATTAAAATAATGACAGCTATATTATACAGAAGTAGAAAAGTGCCCTAGTATCAGGTGAGCAATATCTATCTATTAATTAGTGGAATCTCTCTCTGTCTGTCTGTATGCCCCATGCATATTCGAGTATCGTCTGACCAAACAGCCTCAAACTTGGCATGTGTGTCCCATATGACCTGGGGGTGTGTGCAGTGCCAAGTGGCACCACAGGTTTCCAAGAACCGAAAACCAGTCATGATTGTATCTCTGTCTGCAAGACTGCACACTGAATCTCCCTTTTCAGACTCCCTACCTGTTGTCAACTTCTCCTTCGATTGATGCTGGCTACTAATCAAGATATGGCTACTATGCAGACATACAGTATCTTGGTCACTTGTTCTCATGTCTTTTGGTTCTTCCTTTTTCTCAAACACAAGTAATTTCCCCATAGCTTTGTTTGACGGATTTGGCAGCAGGTTTGAACTAATAACATAATATGACACCTTCACATGTGTATCTGCTGCTAAGCCAATCAAAATCACAAAGCTATCAAAGATATGTGAAAATATCTGGAACAGGAAATTAGTACCACATTCTGAAATGACACAGCTGATAGTTGGTCAACTCAGTACACACTACAGTACACCACTCTGGTCTGGTTGTGTGTAAGGAGGAGTAGCTCGCCCTCTAGTGGCTGCAAGCAGGCTTTTCTTTACATGAGCCTTATGCTGCGTTCACACTGGCAGCTACGAAGTTAGAGACATTAATTTTCAATGGAAGCCAATGAAATGAAGATACAAAGCTACACACATTTCTATCTGCTAAATATCTACAAATCTAACCGAAGTTGAGTTGGCTTCATCACACAATTCCTGCTTGTAATGGGGGAAAACTAATTATTTCTGTCAACCAGTTCCCTGTTCTTTTTTATCCCCGGGCTTTATCATTTTCCTTTTTTTTTTTTTCACTTGTTGAACGAGAGTTTTGTTCAACACTTCAACAGCAACTCAGCAACAGATACTGTATGCTGCGTCGCTTATAGCTTTGTACCTTTTGTACCTGCCTGTGTGAACACAGCATGCCTTGTACAGTATGGTGATGACATGGCATATACAGTAAATCCAGTATGCAAATCAACATGAACAAGGTGTACCAGAATATATTATGTCATTCCACTTGCCATGTCTTGTATCATGTTCAACCATGGGACCACCCTCTTAGGGTCCCATGGTTCCCTTCTTCCCAGTTCCCACCCAGTCTACTTGGGAAGTCCTATGGGTAGGTTGAAGTTTTAAGCACCTGTTGCTTTAGGCCCCTATATGATATAACATGACATAAGTCATAATTAAGTTATGTAGGCGTCTTACTAGTATATTTACTTGACTGTTGGATTGTGTGAAATGCTGATAGAGAGTCAATGATATATAATGAACTCTGTTGTTGTATTGTGCAGTGATTAGCACATCAGTCCAGCATCACTTGACAAATTTGCGGTCGCGTGGTATTAGGCCTGCAACTATCGATTATCTTCTTGGCGATTATTCTATCGACTACCTTTCTGATTAAACAAATCAAGAAATGTGTTTTTTATCCACCTCTTTCCGCGGGAGTTTGCTGGAGGCGACTGGAGATTATTTGGACCACACTTCCGGTTTAACAGCAGACATACAAGCTCACGTCGCGTCGCAGATGCAGCCTGTTGTGATGTGAGCTTGTAAATCACACTCGGCTGCGGCGCCGGAAGCTCGGTACAGCGTCTGCGCAATGCACTATGGGGCGTTGGAAACTCGTGGATAAAATATGTCAACAAATCCATGACACTGAAGTGTAATTTTATACTTTGTCACACACTGGTATTGTGCAACAATAGTGAAAACAATAGTTTTATAATAGATTCACTGGCTCACTGCGCTTCATTTTGAAGAGCCCCGAAAGGCACGATCGTGTCCATGTTGTGGAAATTCACTAGATCCGGATGTAGACCGGTATGTTTAGACTTTCACACGGAAATGAAGAATTCTCACCACGGCCCAGTGCCCAGTGGATGTGATAACGGGGCTGTGACGCCGCACCGCGGTAATTCTTATCACATTCCTGGATGATTTTGGCATCGGAAGTGTTACTGTATTAGTTCTATTAACTGTTGCAGCCCTACATTGTTAGCCTGGTAAATCATCCCAGTCGTGTGAATTCACATTATCATGGGTCTTCTGAAGACCGGTCTGGCCCCAAGCACTGGGTGGGCGTTTTGCAGAAAGCGTAATTCCTTTCTTCTTGCCGTTTAATTGTGCTCTTTAATGTATGTGAGCTTCAAGATACTGACTGAATTGTGATTGACAGGTTATGGACAGGTACACATTTGTGTGTATTACCCCCTCAGGCCGGGAACCCATTTTTGTGTATTACAGTATGTACAGTAATATTTGAAAAAATATTTGAAATTTTTCTGATTTTCTCCTATGAAAGCCAAAGGCGTAAGCTATCAAATGGTTTTGGAATTTTGTTTCTAGCTGCTACAGAGGCTGAGTTTCCAGAAAAACTGTGGGTAATTTTTAAATTTAGGCCAAATGGGTTAGTAAATGGCTGCAAAAGTAAGAAAACAAAAATAAAAAAAGTTCAAAGAGTTTACAAAGCTACACAGGCACGACACAAGCAACCCCGTTTAGGAATGGTTGGTATTCATCTTCTGGTATATCTGGTCACAAAACAAACAGGCTCTTTTCTCAATTACTTAACGAATTCAACCACTTAAACGCTATTTACTTAGTTGACCGTTGTCCCCCAGGGGTCTACAATAGGTCTCATCCTTTGTTCCCTCTACACTAATAAATATTGTCCTATGGTTGTGCTGCTGGGGACTACAGGGTGAGAGGTGGAAGTATGGCCATTGCCATTGCATTGCCCAGGCCAAAGCATAATTGTCATTCCCAGTGAAAAGGAATTCAACCTCTGTCTTTCACCCCGGAGGTACTTAGAAGAACAGGTCTTCAGAACACTAATGTCAGAATCTTATACACCTCTTTCCGCGGGAATTTACTGGAGAATTTTTGCACCACACTTCCGTTAACAGCAGACATACAAGCTCACGTTGCGTCGCAGATGCAGCCGGTGTGAGCTTGTAGATCACACTCGGCTGCGGCGCCGGAAGCTCCATGCAACTTCTGCGCAATGCACGATGGGATGTTGGAAAGTTGTGGATAGAAGTGTAGGGAATATCATTGGGTTGTGGGGGGGGGGGGGGGGGGGGGGCAAGCAAAGAAAGAAAGACCCAGTCAAAGTGTGTTGTAGCTCTATAACGTCTAGAACATACCTTCTGCTCCTCTGCTGTAGAGCTGCTTCGTTGAGTCATACAGGCCAACGCGGATTGAAGCAAAGCTCATCTGCCTGTGGAGCCCTGCCACCAGGCCACTATAGAGGCTCCTTGGTCCCTCAGATTTCACTATGGTTTTGATGGTGCCAAACACACCCTTGTATCTCACATTCTGGGTCCCTGACGACTTAGTTTCACCCTGAATCTGAAGAAGCAATCACAGTGTGTGGCATATATAATGTGGAAAAACCTGATCAGTACCCCAAACCATGAGACCTTTCCGAAAAAGTTCAAAATCGTCCTCAAGTGTAAAAAAATTAAGGTTATTGTGGGCCAGCAATGTTTGGAATTCACCAATCAGGATGGAATATGAAAGATCGGACAGCTCTGTCTTGATCACTATAGAGATAATGTGTACCGATTTGTGTGATGTTTGGACCAAAGTTGTAGGAGTAATAACATTCTTTATTTTGTGCCCCCTGATGGTGCTATAATAGGGCGGCATTTTATCCTCAACCTAGTGCCAATGTGCGTGCAAAGTTTCACCGCAATCAGACACTGCGTTCATGATTTGCGGCATTTTTGTTCAAAAACTATTCTTGCCAACTTTAGATGGCAATCTGACCCAATCGGGCTGGAAAATCAAAAATCAAACAGATCGGTCTTAATCACATGACTATAGAGATCATGTGTACCGATTTGAAATTTGGATAAAATCGGAAGGAGTAAAATAAAATTAAATGTTTTAACAATGTCGGCCAGGCAAGGGCAAAGGTAGTGTGTGTACAAAGTTTTACACAGATCGTGCAGTTATAGGAAAAAACACGAATCAGTCCGTTATAGCACCACCATGAGGCACTTCTTCCTTGGCCTAGTGGGAATGTGCGTGCAAAATGTCTCGGACATTGCACGCGTGTTCATGATTTGAGGTATTTTGTATATGAAAAATCTGAAAGACTTGTTTCGTTGAATAACTACTGATACTGATACTGCAAACCGATTTGCATGATGTTTGGACAAAATCTGTAGGAGTAGGCCTATAGTCAAGTCAACAAAAATCATTGGCTCTAAAACAGGTCCATGTGAAAAAAATTGGGCGCTTGCATAACACGGACGGAAAGACGGACGGACGGACGGACGGACGGACGGACGTCGGACAGATAGGGAGCAAAACACACAGTCCATGGGCCATAGGAGATGTCTCTCAAGGAAAGGTGGCAAAGGTTACTTTTTCCTGTATAGTAAAGTTAACGGGACACCAACTTTAGCAGCTGATAACACCAGTTTAGCTGTGACCCAGGAAGGGTTATCATACCAAAATATAATCTACAGATATAGAGCTTCTCAAAAATTCTAAGTAATCTTTGCCACCTTTCCGAGAGCGACATCTCGTATGGCCCATGGACTAACAGTCTCGGTCATGCCTTCAACCTGGCAGAGACAATAAGAAACATGTTGAACAGGAAAATAGTGCATACCTGTAGTCTAACTTTGGCTGTGTCCAGAGGGAATGTGACGAGGTCAGCAACACAACCAGCAGTTCCAGCTCCAAAGAACTTGACAGTAGTTGTAGGAGCCAAGTCAGTGGACCTCACACCAACCATGATGGATACTCACTTAAAGGTGTAGGCTACGGCAGAAAGGTTTAATTATTCCATATGAATTCAAGTCAGGTGGGCACTATAGGGACATCTGGGCTGGGCACCAAAAACATCAGGGCACTAGAAACATGTGGGCTCCTGGATGAGTGGGCACTTAGGGATGGAGATAACTGCATGGGCACCTGGACATGAGGGCACTTTGACAACTGGGCACCAAAACCATCTAGGCACTAGTTGGCTCCTGGACGAGTGGGAACTTAGGGGTGGCGATAACTGGGTACCTGGAGAGGTGGGCACCTAGACAACTGGGCACTAGGGACATATGTGGGCACCTGGACGAGTGGGCAGCTGAACAGGGCAACTGGACGAGTAGGAACCTGAATTAGGATTTGTATCCACCACCAAGTGTTTTTTAACTTTAGATAAATAGCATTCCGCTTTGTTGTTGGTAAGTGATATTTAACCCACTGTTCTTCTCCAAACACTACACAACAACGAGGACTAAAGTGCAATATTATAGAACAAACACCCCTAAGTGCCCACTCTTTCAGGTATCCACATTTCCCTAGTGCCCAGTTGTCCCTATAATGCCCAGAAGTTTGGTGCCCAGTTGCCCACCTGACATAACCTCTTATGAACCAAATACTTCGTCGTACAACGGCTGTTTTTTTTGTTCTTTCATTTTTTTTACTGACTATATCTACTGCATAGTACTGTGTTCTATTCGTCTGTCATTCAATGTTATATGAGATACTTAAATGGTTTCCTGTGGAAATAAGCTTAGTCTTTTCTAGGATCTCCTTTTAGTAGACCTTGTGAACTGTACCGTCATGAAACTGTAGGCTACCTTTTTCTATGCAAACTTCTAATAAAGTCTTCAATCAATCAATCAAGGCGCTCGCCGACAGAACCGATCTTGGTTCTTAGCTGCGCCAGCAGCGCCACTGATAATAAAACACAGGAACAAACATCCTATCCTCCTCCGGTCTTGCTGCATGGATACATAGGCCTACTATAGGGTGACCATATTTTCAGCCACTCAAACCGGGACGCAAAACACTGTTGCCTAAAACTGGGACCCCAAAAGCAATGCGCACGTTACCGTGCACGCGCGTGCCCATTCTCTAACGTTCGTGCACGCGCACACACACACCGCAGGGTTGCAAACAGGCAGTGAGTGAATGACAAACAGCCTCAGCGCAGACACGCTGAAAACAGCTACTATTATTTTAATTCCGGCGAAAACCGGGACAATTTTTCAGTGAATGTTGAAAACCGGGACATATTACTGTTTTAGAGATATTTGTCGGGACACTGGGACACGCAGCTTGAAAACGGGACTGTCCCGGGTAAAACGGGACGTCTGGTCACCCTAGCCTACTATGTAGTATGTATCCATGAATCTGACGTCAATCTTGGTAGCCTATGTATTACATAGGCTACCAAGATTGACGTCAGATTCATTCAAGTTTTGGAAAACGAATACTTTTCTTTCGTTTCACCGTGGGCCATAAGTGTTCCAAAACAGCATACAACCACTGTAAAATATAATATAGGCCTGGTAATATTATGAGTCAAATGATAGGCTTATAGTATAGATCTACTGGTAACGGAGTATTAAGACAATAAAATAAAAGATCATGCCTTAAGAAATAAGGATTTTACTTACCTAGATAAAATATGATCGAAAGCTGACCAGCGATGATATATCCACGCTGAAGTGCGCCCATTGAGTCAGAGTCCATTGAAAACTTCTAGCTATGAACAGGAAAGTTGAGTTAAATTACCTGGCTGTGACCTGTTCGGCTGTTCCCATAGACAGTCCCACACTTACTTTACATGTTCACACGGAAGCGCACGACTGCTTGTCAACTTTTTACGTGTCTGTGTTGAGTGGCCAGGTCAATATATTTCAAAATTAAATTATATATTATATATATAATATATATTATATATATATATTATATATCTTGTAATTTGATCAACGGTCACAAAGTAGACTATAATAAAATAAAAAAATAAAATACAAAGACAAAAGCAATTAACCGACGCTTGTCAAGCAAACAAATCAATAAAAAGCTAAAATAATAGAGCTAAACAGTGCAATACAGGGATGATCTTAAGACAATTAGTCAGGCACGCCCAGATTTCACAGCCCTACCCGCAACTCTATGGCAAAACACTTCAAAACATGTACTAGGCGAGTGGTTCTCAAACTATGGGTCGCGACCCAAAGTGAGGTCGTGGGAAGGCAATACAAAAATAAGAAATGTTTTATCAAGAAACGGTAAAAAAATAAAAATAAGAAAGAATGATAGGATAATAGGCTACATGCCATTGTCACTCAAAATGACTTCATCCCAGTTGAATTACTTATTGTTCCAATCCAAAAACTCAACCAATATATACTGTTACACAAATAGTTCCATATTCATTGTCAAGACACTTGCTTGCAAAGTGTCAACTGGTGGCATTAGATACATTGCAAGTGTGGAAGACATGTTTCTATTCCACAAATGCAACCTAAAATATATAAAATCATAGGAATAACATTAATCAATTATACTGTGTATTATGGTAACATTTAGTTAAAAGCCAAGAAAACCCAGTGGCCAAAAGGGCAAGGCAATATGAGCTGCCATACAGTTTAACACATTCCCTGCAGATACATATACAAATACAATACAACATGAATTTGTTATAGAAAATACATAAATATTTATTATTAAAATACAAAAGTTTGCACACACTTCATAATCTAGAGTCATGAAGCATTATCTGCATCAACTTTATATACATTTACATCATACATGTTTAGGCAACCACTCAAGAGCCACTCAACAAAGAGCAGAAAGTTAACTTTCTTCATTAAAATGAGCAGAAAATATTTTTGCTATTCTTTCAGTTTCTTCTCTCGTCATGGATGCTGCTGGTATATTGGGCCTTGGTCGGGGAGCTCGCCTATAGGGAATAGCATGTCTTACGAAGCTTGATCCCTGAAAAAATAAATAAAAAAAGACAAATTACAAAAATCAATTCCTGCACATTAGCATTTAACATATTCTCATAAAAGTATCTCCTAAACCTTAGGAAACACCTTTCTGTATATTTTGATCATACCTACGGTATGATAAAAATAAACAGATATTTATCGCAGTTTTGATATAATGACACAAAGAATTTAACCAACAGACAGACTAATGACTCAACGAAACAATTAAGCAAACACTTCTACAAATAATGCGGTGTAGGAATGTGGTGTAAGAATATAATGATGTAGCTCACCCTTTAAACCAACAAAACCTTTGTTGCATTTTTGCACAGTATAATGAATCATCAATAATATTTAGCTCTTAAAATGGCTTCTTTGTTATCTTTCAGTATAGTACACACTGTACAAGCTTTTGAACAAGTTGGAACCAGTTTTCCAAAAGGTACTACAAACTATGTACCATGCCCAACCACCATCAATCATACACTGCATAACGTAACAGCTATATGTTCACACCCATTCTTGAAATAGGATCCAGCTATGATAGTGTATTGCAGGCATTTCTTTCCAGCTGTATAGCTAACCGGGGGTACACAGACGACACAACTGCAATGTGATAATACAGGCGTTATAGATTATTGTGATTTAAAAATATATAGATGCTACTGTATGTCTCCTCGGGTAGGCTATGCATGTGTATTGACATTTTTAATACAGTATACCATGTTGTTTAGATGGTGAAATCAAGAGGAACATCAACTATTCCATTTCATAAAAGGATAACATCTTGTAGCAGAGCCTGGTGGTGTGCACACTGTGCCAACCTGTGCCCCCTCTGTTGAGTCTCGAGTAAGAAATAATGGGTAAATAATAATGGTTAGTATAGCATCTTTGCAACATAAACATTAAAAAAAAATCACACCCGTGTGAACTGAGCGGTGGTCGTGGGGGGGGGGGGGGGGGGGGGAGGAGGGGTGCCTGTGTGTGTGGGGTGGGTGTGTGTGTGTGTGTGTGTGTGTGTGTGTGTGTGTGTGTGTGTGTCTGGCCTGGCCTGAACAACAGCGCCCCTCCCTTAACATGTGTGGTCAAAAAAGGTACTTCAGGCTACATACAGACACGCACACACACACGCACGCATACACACACGGCCACGTATAGGAGACGGTGTAACCACCGCTCAAAAAAAAAAAAAAATGGGAAGAGAAATATACAGGGCATAACTAAGTGACTTTTTCCCTCTTGTAATGGCACCTCAAACCTCTACATACATCAAACAGAAATGTGTCTGTTAGAGTGAGCAGGCAAAATCTAGACACAGAAATGATCAAGGGGAAATCTAAGCTAAGACAAAATAAAAGATATTCCTCTGAACTTAATTCAGTTAAATACATATACTGTATACTCGCAAACAAAAGCTAAAGCCCACTGAAATAAAGTTCTAATTTGTGATGGTATTAACTAGGAAGATGCAGACCTGTTGACTGTAAATTCCACTTTAGACAGTTGCATTAGTCTTGTGTCTGAGAGGTAGCCTAGTTCCAGACCCTGAATCGCTAGCCACACCCCTTAAAATTTTTGTTTTGAGTGAAACGAAATGTCAATTCAGGCTGAGTGTCAGGCTATCTGAGAGGAAGAAGTGATTCATATAACCAGTTTCTATTAGGGTGTGTTCACACTGTCCACCTGTTATGAAGAAAAGGTGCTAAGCAAGGGGCAATTTGAAGATCTGTTGCTGCCAGCAGGGTTGAGACAGACATCTCGAGACAAGACACAAATCAGCTGATATAAAAGCAGCACATTTAACATGCATATTTCTCAAAAAGGTTAAACTATTCTCAAGTGCTTGCACAGTCAAAAAGGTGCAGGAGGACAGTGTGAACATACCCTTAGAACTATGTGCTGTAACTTATCTGCAGTCAGTCACTGATATGAGGAACTGGAACGTCAAGGTGGGGGCAGATTGAGGAGATGAGTGATAAATACTCACTTGACTGGTGGAGGCATTTGCGAAGGCAGGAGCCAAACGCAAGGCTCTCATAGATGCCTCCAGGTGGTGAGACGGGAGGAAGAAATTGGGGATTTCACCATGAGCAGAGCTTCATTCGGGACTGTCAAAGAAAACTGTGCATTTTGTGCATCAACAGAGAAAGGGTTGCAAAAAAAGGGAAAAAGTAAAGAAAGTAAAAAAAAACAAGGTAGGCTAATATTGTAACCACCATGTGACAAACACCTGTTCACACACTGAAATCTGGGCAGGCATCAGTACATTTTGATAGCCAGTATCACATTGTACAGTATATAACAGAAATATAGCCATATCAAATTATTTTGACTGGCAAAATATACATTTATAATTGTTATAATATATCCTAGTTTACATCCCTGAGAAAAGTACCGAAAGTGCTAAATTGATTAAAGAACATCACTACCCTGATGTGTTTGACAGACAAGACAGAAGAAAGACAAATATTAAACAGTGTTCCAAAGGATACAGCTGAGGTTGTGCATCTATGCTGTATGGAGGACATGACTCATTTGCACTGATCGCATCCAGCGGGTCGGGAGACAACCTTGGAGGTGCATTCTCTAAATGAGGACTTCCATCACCCGTGTCGTTCATCATGCTGCCGGGCTCCAATCTTTCTTCCTTGCCTGTAGCTTGTGGTGGCGTCTCCTCTGCACCTCTCTCTGTGTCTGAAACGTCTCCCGGTGATCCACCCCCATCCTGGGTTAGATCATGGCGATGGTTGCTCGGTTGCCCCTCGAATTCCCCCAGCTTCTCCTGAGAGTCAGACAGACAGACAGGCGTCTCCCGGCCACCCCTCACAGCGTCTGAAATGTCTCCCGTTGACCCACGAGAAGAGTCAAATTGTTCACTTGGACTCTCACAACTGTGTGCTTCATTCAGGCTCTGGGGATGTAGAGTATCGTCCTGGGGACTGAACGGCCTGTTCCATGCACTCCCGTCCCGGGTTAGATCAGGGTGATGGCTGCTTGGCTGCTCCTCGAGTTCCCCCAGGCTCTCCTGAGAGTCAGGGTCAGACAGTACGCTGGTCCAGGGGCTGGTCCTGTCCGTTAAAGAGGTCACCTCATTTACAGGTCTCTGTTCCATCACCGTCTCCTCATAATCTCCATCAGCGTCTAGCTCCTCCTCTTCCTCCTTTCTGCTGTCTGTTCCTTCTACCTCTTCATCCTCTGAGTCCATGTGGTCTCCAGTGGTCCTCGGCAGCACTGAGGGGAGAGGAGACACAGCCTCTAGGGGAGATTCTGCAACAATGTGCTGCTGACGGTCAACAATTTCCGATAAAAGGTCATGAGAGTTAATGGGTAGATGGTCTTCTGGGTTCGGGGGAGTTTTAGATCTGCTATGGGAGTTGAAGCAAATTTTCTCCAAACAGGGTCCAGGTAGACCTAGTAAAGTAAAGGAACAGTGTGAGGTCAAAGCACCTTTTACTACAAACTGGCTGCAGTGAATGTATTTCACAGCAGCCATTATGACACATAATAGATTGATAAACACGGCTGAAGGTAGTAACATTTAGGTTTAGAGTCCTGCAAGCCCGACGGGGCCCGAACCACGGCCGGGCCGGGCCGGGCTCGTTTCTGAAACTAACGGGCCTAGGGCCGGGGCGGGTTCAGAACGATGCTCAGAACATTTCGCGCTGTGAATTTCACACATGACATCTCACTGTGCGGCTGTGCGCTAGACACAAAGTTTGTGTGTGTGTGTGACAGTAGGAGTAGGAGCACTACTGTAGAATCATCGTCATTTCTCGTTTATGAAACTCACCAACGGGGCCTTAATTCCACGGGCCAGGGCCGGGCCCAACATTTCAGGCCTGTGCAGGGCTCTAATTTAGGTGTTACTCTGTGCCAGCATGGACAACTCCTGCAAAGTTAACATCATGCAGGCACCCAGACACAGCTCAAATAAAACAGACCCCCATCCGATGTCACAGGCTTCAACTGTGGTTACCATTCTATGGCATGTCAAAATGTCTGCCATGACAAAGGTCTGTTTGTGATTACAGCGAGTGGGAGTGCAGTCGAGGGTTTGTGTGGAGACAGTCAGGACAGTGCCGCTCACCTGTGTGTAATTAACCTTTCCCTTATATTACTTTTTGTTTGTTCAAACTCTCAAGGGAACACGTGGACACGAAATACCCTATTTTTCTCTCTTGCAATACTTTGCTGAAAGACTGTTGACAATGCCAGTTGTCCATGTCCTTGCAAGGATATACCATGCTAAATGTTACAGAGATAATTAAAATGTCTTGTTACTTATTCATGAGAAATCAAGCACGTTCATTGGTTATCTGCAGGGAAGGCGTGTGTGTGTGTGTGGTTGAACTTCTCAAAGACAAGCCTAAACACCGGAGGTGAATATTGTTGACTGGGTGCCAATTACATCAATATTTAAGAGCGCCAAATTAAAATGTGTCAAGTTCCATAAAATTTGAAGACCAAACCACGCCAACATGAGGTGACACAATGAATAGAATGCTGGCAGACTACAGTGTGTTACTGGCAGACAGCAGAAATAAAAAATATATAAATCACGGGGACACCTTGAGTTTCATGCACTATGTGCGTATTGGTGTCTCTGTGGAGATGTCGGTTAGTTTTTGCAGGTGCAAGAACTGCTGAAACGAACTCAGCAAGGCAATGTGTTTGTTCACTTTCCTTTTCTTTTCTTTTAACGATGTAATTTTGTTCCTATTACCTTGCTGATCTTTGTTTAAGGAGTATACTTCAGCCTTTACTCACTGCTAATGATATTGTTGACCTCTCCAACCAGTTGGCTGGACTTCAGCAGAAGCTGATGCGAGTGGGTATCAGAGTCCTGTTGCTCTTCTTGTCTGGAGTGACAGACCTGCTGCTCACTCGGAGGGGGGAAGGTGGGATTGGACAGCTTACGGCTGAAGTATCTCTGGATGTCGTCAAGCTCACTTAGGTTTTTCCTGGGGAAAAGTAAAAAACGCTGTAATAAACTATAAAATTGAGAATTTAAGTAACATAAACTAGACACCAGTGATGATGTGATACCTGAGAGCTGAGAAGAGAAATGAGCTGGAAGGGCGGATGTCAGTAGTACCACTGCTACTGGGATGAGCCTCTGTCTGTTCCTGCAGACTTTGGTGGTAAAGACGTACATTGTCCATGTGCTCACCGTGGCGGTCACTCTCACTGGTCCTGGGAACATTATGAATATGAAATACAATCATGTTTCATGACATTTAATTCCAGGATCCGTCTCGTCAGCAAATCTTTATAAACAGCACTTAAATGAAAAATATGTGAATAATAGCATGCTTAGCTACCTTTCTTCACAGAACAGCCCATCAATGAGCTCTGGAGAACAGATCTTCTGCTCGGAGTAGCGACTGATGTGTGAAGGGAAGCTGTTGTAAGTGGCTGTGGTATGATAGCTTAGAGGGTGGGCCCGAAATAAAGCCTGTTCATGGAATACATTCAGCGTTATTATGCAAGGGTCTCACACAATGCACAAGGCACTCTTATTAATGTTGAGTGGGTTTGATCCACATTACTTCTACATAAGGAGAACATGAAACAAACTCCAACTAAATACACAACTCTCTCACCGATGAGTTTTTGGAGTCTACTTCGCTCAGAGACTGTCTCTGCCCCCGAAATGTCTGGACTCCCATCAGGGGCATGATGGAGACTTTGACCTGGCCTTGACACTGGCCACTGAAGTCTGTGATGTTGTACCAGCCACAGACTGACTGGAAGCCAGACAGCAAGGGGGACAGGTCTACAGAGGCGAATCCAATCACTCGCTCCATCTCTATAGGAAGAAGACAAGACCAAAGATGAGAAATGTACTGTAACAAAAAAAAAAAGAGCACCACAGAATTAATTCATTATTATCCAAGTCAAACTCAACATCGTACCTCCTTTGTGCCAGACCTTAAACACCAGAGCTTGCTGTGGATCCACGAGCAGCTGCTTTGACAGCCTGTGACCATAAAACATGATGATAGTCTGATGTTAGATGAGTCATTTTATACTTTTATTTTATATATTCAATGGATTGGAGTGATCTCCAAACATTTCATACTTTCAAGATTACCTGCATTCCTGATGGTGGTCCCAGACAGGGCAGTCAGTGTTGGCTACGACTTCAGTGGAAACAGGCACATCAGAGCCATCTGTGCAATAGGACACGAAGCAGCATGGCAGTCCAGCACCACGCTCCGCTAGAGGACAGCCTGTTCAGAGAAAGACGATGTACGCCGTCAAGCTATTGGACGTAAGCAGAAGAGCAGTTTCAAGAGGGGCAACATTGAGATTGTGAGCTCACCTTTCAGACTGAGGTGCATGGCCCTGTCCACTGTGATGTTTACCGCAAACGACTCCTCCAGGCTGATGTCTGTGCACTGTGACGCTATGGGGTCCTCGCTCGTGCATGATGGCCTGGAGGCAGCAGCAGTAGATGAGAGACCTTGATCTACTTGCTCTTCCTCACTTGATGAGAGCTCCCCCTGGTTGTCGTTTTCAGTACTGGGCTCCTCGGGGAGTGAGCCTGTGGTCGCAGTGATGTGCACCCTGATGGCAGCTCTGCATAAATCTGGTGCAGAGCGGCTGAACAGAGGGTACACTCCTTGAAGAAAGAAAAGATACACACAGCTGTTGTTGATCTAAAAATATGCAAAAGAAAAGCTGTAATTTTGAGAGGCAATGATAACTGGTTATTTTCAAAAACTGGCTTTGCTGTGTCATTTATTTCATACCACTGATTGTCAGCTTGTTCCCAGGCCTCTTGGCCAGAGCAGACAGATCGACAAACGCTGAACCCACCAGTCGGTCGGTGTCGTGAGGCCTGCAAGTCCGGTCTTTCCCAAAGGCAACCCACAGCTGCACTTCTAACTTTTCCTCTCTGAGGTACCACAGCAGAGGTTGGCTGCCCCTCACCTCCACAGCCCTGGAACCCTGGAACACCACCGTAGCAAGGCCCTCTTTGCCCTCCTCTTCCAAAGAGGGGTGTTTCATGTGGGAGCAGAAGGCCTCTTGGTCATAGAGCTTGTATCTGAAGTAGCAGTAAGTGGAGCGCTGTAGCTCACTGTGGCCAGGCAGGAGCAGGCAGCGGACTGGCAGCCATGCTCTAGGCATCGAAATGCTTAGTGACATTGTCCTCTTAGGCGTTTCCCAGGCCTGCTCTTCATCCTCATCCTGCTCGCCAAGCTCTCTCTGGTCCACTTCCCAGCCCAGAACTTGTGAAACTTTATTGACCCTCTCTCGGTCTGAATGGTGGGCAAAGTTGATGGAGATCTCGAGGCCCCCAACCATGATGTGATGGTCATGGGATGAACCCAAAACCTGGGGAAGATACACTCCAAACCAGCCTGAAATACCTGGATATTTAACCAAAATAAACAGTGGATCCATGAGAATTTGCTGATCTGTCTTCTTGTGTGGGACATGAAATTGTGCCCTGCAATCTACAGTATGAAAGTTTAACATACCAGTTCTTTTATAGACGAGATCAGCCAATGGGATTTTCACTGTGCCCAACAGTGTGTCTTCAGATTTAAGGGAACCTGTCACTAAAATAAATAGCACAAACAAGTTTGTAGAACATTACATGATGTAACAAATTCATTTTTTTTAAATATATATATTGTGTGCAGAGTATGTTGAGCAGAACTTGTATGAAAGGTGCCTTTTAAATAAAGTTATTATTAATAATTTAATCTTGAAATCAATGTAATGTTTGTAACATTGTAAAGTGGTGTATGTTCAAGGAAGGAAGACCCCGCCTGATAACACCACCTTTTTAAACGCGTGGTCACGTTTACTAGGGAATCTAAGCATAAAGAGGAGGATAGTATGGCCATTGGCAACCAAATGAAAAACATCTTGCAGGTATCAGGAAGTTAAGATCTTTTTTGCAAACTTTCTTGAGACATTCTTCTCAACAGATTATGCACTATTGTCAGCGTGAAGTTAGCAGAAGAGGTTCTTGTTTCCACATACCACAGGACACTCTTGAAAGAGAGCAGTATGCTTAACTGGAAAAGACAATGAGCACTATTTTCAGTCTCTTAAGCCTAATCTATTCTCTGCTGCACAATGGTGTCATGTGCCAAACATAGCCGACCTACCAGCTCATGTGTTGCATCCTCAACACATTATGAGCTTGAAGGTCGCCTTTTTCCGACGTACAACAATGTATGAATTGGGCTTTAGTGAGACAGGACAGGAATCAGGATGGTAACAATTTAGGTTTACTTCAATGTTGCCTGGTAACGTAGAAGCACCCATGAAATCTTCATTTAAATTAACCTAAACCAACAAAAGGCATTTGTCTTGTATTTGGATTTCTTTCAGTTATTTCAGTTGATCACTTGGCAAAACCCAGCCACTCCATATAGTCAGTCAATTTAATACATTTGTAGGCTATTTTAAAATATATATACACTGTTTATTTTTTTAGCCTTTTACGGATGCGACTAAATAAAAAAGTCGCAACCGGCTTCTCCATCACCCACCAAAACAGGCCCTGTTCTAACTGCTGACCTTTGCGACTTTCTCTGTGCCAGACATTAAAAATGGCAGCTGCCTCTTGCAGCAGCTCAGCCAGACTGTAGATCTCTCCACTACTCCTGTGCAGCTGGATTTCACAGGGGAACTCGGTGTGGTAGTCAAACTCCGGGCAGAAGGTCCTGGCGGCCACGCGGGTGCTCCTCTTTTCACCGTTGGGCAGGAAGGAGAGCTGGACCGTAACGTATGCATTCACCCCTACATCTGCATAGTACTGCAGGTTTTCATCTCGCTCTGACAATGCTCTGCATAGGAGAGTGGCAGTGCAGACATAAACGTAAAGGCAGTGTTTTTAAGTCTTACAGATTACGGCCAATGCATTTCAGTGGGAATGGAGCGGTTCACTGCCATTCGCGGATATCTGAAGAAAAAACCCCCCCACTAAATTCCCATTGAAATACATCCTTCCTCATACATAGAATAAAAGTGTGGTGTGACTGTGCCCTTAACCCTTACATCAATCTCATAGCCTTTGAGATTGAATTGAACACAGCGACCTCATAGTGATTAGATTGCTGTACCTTGCTGCTGCCTGCAGTCCAGACACTCTGTGGATCTGGACCACCAACGTTACCAGCCGGGAAGCAACTCCGCCAACCCTCTGACCTTCAGGTCTGGCAGGACGGTTCTTGTATTGAATGCACACATCTAGCAAGCCTATAGGGAAAGCCACAAATAAGCCATTTTGAACGTGCGTGTGCATGTTTGTGTGTGGGAGTGTGTGCATGTGTGCGGGTGTGTGTGCGTACGTACCAGAGGGCGGAGGCTGACGTCCAGAGGGACTATCGATCTTGGGCACCAGAGGAAGAGAAAAGACTTGAGCCTCATCTGGCTGCCGTTTCTGCATGGTCACCATGGCACACAGCTTGGACAGTGGGAGCATTCCCTTGGCTACAAGCTGATCTCGGACATTTGGATAATAGTACCTGCAAAAACAGTCATCGTTCACATGAAGCTGGTAACTAGCCAGCCACACATATTTCAGAATATAAAAGGGGATTAAATTAAAGCATAAAGCTTTTTTCACTTAATGGTTTTGCCATAAGGTCTCTGGGGAGATTAAGGTTAGGGTAGCATAATATTATGATGACCAACCACTGACCTGCACCATACTTCAAACTGGATTCCCCCTCCACTGGTCAGGCCTTGACTGGACAGAGAGCTGAGAAGCAGCCTCTGGACGGGGACCCCTGCAGGAGCCAGGAGTACATGGGTTTCACTGTGGTCAAACACTGGGTCAGGAACACAGAGGGTGGTGGTGGTACGAAACTGCATCAAGTTGACACCTGGTTGGGATGAGAGTAAGGGTCACATGGAATACAATGCAACACAATGAAAATAATTATTTGGACAATTCTTCCAGCTGCCTTACTGCTCTCTATAAGGTTTGGGTCCATATTTTGAGGACCGTCTCCTTCTTGTGAGGGAAAGGTGTACTGGATGTAACAGTCAGCCTCTCCCCAGACAGTGGACTGCAGTGGTGTCAGACCTTGGACCTTCTCCACTCTTATCACAAACAGATGCTCTCTCATAGCCTGCTGTGGAGGCGCACTCCCCTAGGAAATACAATAAACAACACAATTATGAACAAACAGGTGAACAGACTTGATGATTTCTTGATCAAGGCAGCAGGTATCCTTGTCCCTGCCTTGACGAGGGAGGGAGATATACATGTAATGTACTGTACATGCACTTTAACTTAAAACAAAAGCAATTTACAGGTCAAATGCAATTCACACGTCTTTCCATAAAGAACTGTCAGGTTAATAATATAAAAATAGCAACGTTAGGTAACAACAAGAATTGATTGAAAACAATAAGGAAGCTAAATTTGCTCTCTACAGCTATGAAAGACTAGAAGCCATGTTTAGTGGTATGTGTCCAACAGTGACAACAGTGAAAAAACAAACAAACAGAAAAAGCAATAACCTTTGTTTGTGAATATGGCTGATGATCAAGCAGATGGACTGGTCTTGTATGATGAGACACAGAGCCAAATTCGTCATCCCTCATACGCTGCAGAGCAACAATTTGCTCTGATTTGCCCAAAGCCAAAAGGACCCTGAGCATTCCCTTGCAGCTGCCGGAGAACACATCAATCACTGGCATGTAGCAATCTACCCCTAAAACGGGGTACTGTGCCTGGAGTAGAAGGTGGGTGATCTTTGCGTCTCTGGAAAGAACAAACAAAATGATATGTAAGACCTCCATCCATCATTCTTGCGCTGCAAGCAGATTCTGTAATATTATAACTGACCACGTTTACCTGAAGGACATGTAGAACTGGTGGAGAGGTAGTTTAACAAGGCCAATGAGGCTGTCCTCCCCAGCGCCTCCCGTCCTGTGCCACACCTCAATCACCACCACGTTGTTCTTCATCCGCTCTAGCAGCTTAGTGGTCAAGGCCACAGGAGTCACCTGAGAAAAGGTATGTAAAATAAACACACAAATGCACCTGAGATGAATATGAAATATGGAGTATTCACCATCTACTAAGAGCAACAAACACTGGCTTTTGTGTCAAATTGAACAGCTTGCTAACCTGAACAAAGTTGAAACAAGGGTTTGTCTGCCCCCAGCTGATGGCCGACCTTGCTGTCTCATCAGACCCCAAGAGCTTACAGTTCAAGTAGAAGTTAGGTGCCTGCAGAGATCCAGAGTTAAAGTTCTTTCCGTCTGGCACCATAAGCAAGGCATGTAGAAGGACCACAGTGTCTTCCTCCACGTGCTGGTAAGACTGGCTGAGAGATGTGTGTCCTTCTAGGTCCTGGCTGAGAGACGCGTTTCCTTCTAGGTCCCTCTGGACAGTCCTTACATCCAACCTGGATACTCTTGGAGAATTAGGTGGACGTTCAACGTGTTGAGGTATGGGATTGGGTTCTCGTTGCGGATTGGAAACGGCACGTGAAGGAGATCTAGCGCTTTCAGCCAACCTGCTTTTGGCCGAGGAGAAGTCTCTGTTGTCTGTAGCAAGTTCTAGTGACACCTGTGGAACAGAATTAAATGAATAATATTCCAAACGCCATATAAAAAAACTGACTTGGATAGACAGTGGCCAAGAACAATCTCTGTGCAAAAATCATTACCTTAAGGGGGCCAATGTCCTGGGATATATTAGTCCCTTCCAGACTTTCAACTGGTAAAACAATAGTCTGGCTCAGCTCTTTGCTCAGCAGCACAGAACGGAGTGGATACACGGCCCTACCAACAGGAACAGGCTACAACAACAGAACACATGGTCTGCATTTTAATGCCTTCAATGATTACCCAGTGCTGGGGGGTTTCAGAGAATGGTTCAAAAATGTAAATGATATCCTGCTACTACTGTAGAGTTATGAATATGCATGGTCATATTTGCAGGACTATGCCAACTCAGCATACCTTCTTTTGATTGCTTTTTCGGGAAAATATCTTGAAAATTAGGTCAGTTCCCCACCACTGTTCGATCGTTGTTCCGCTGAGGCGAACAGGAAAAACACAGCTCTGCTGGAACTTCACCACTTAAATCACAGAAGATACTACATTAGATCCCTTGTGAAACCTACCACTAGCCAATGGCCTAAATATTTAGATATATAATATCCAGTATACCGTATAATATCAGACACATACCTCCTCCTGTAACTTTACTGGAGACAACTCTTGTCACCTCCCCTGCCATGACTTGACTGTGATCATGTCTGTTGGAAGTGGAAGCCACAGGGAGCATGTACTCCACAAAGTATGTGCTACAAAGGGAAGAAAGGATTGTTACTCGTAATAATATAATAATAAACATCCTCATCAAGGGACATAGATAAAATGTCAAATGTTTAGCTTACCATTTCTTGTTGATGAGTGGCCTTGGAGGTTTATCTCTAATGGAGGTTGTAGTGGCGGTACCGTCTGTATGTGCAGTCAGGGAGTGTACAGTGACTCGGGCTAGTCGAATTCCCCCCAACACAGTCAGTTGGTCCATGCCCAGGCCAGACAGAGCATCACTGTCTTCTGGAAGATGCTCGTGTCCTGATTTCTGTCTACAAAGAACCACAATACAGAACGCAATATTATGGCTACAGATTCCTACACATACTGTGCTTAGCAATAATGATGCATTCTGTTAATGTGACATCATCTAAATACTAAGCTTTGAGACTCATGTCTGCATCTGGTTTAAATAACTGTCTGAATTGATACTAAGCAATGTCCTACAGCACCATCCTGCATGTCCATGTACAGTACCTTGTATGTAGCATTGTGTTAAGTGTTTTGTGTTTGTGCCAATGCAAATTCCTTGTACTTACATCATGTGTCAATTAAGAATGTTTTAATTCTAATTAGGCCATTTTCACAAAATGTAATTTCTGATGTAAAAAAAAAAAGAACATCAGCAAACTAAGATCGACTTACATTTCCATTTCTTCGGCTGTGAGCCGTTTCTCTGGCCCTTTTTGGGAGCTGTTCTTCTTTTGACTTTTGCTGCAACATTCACCCTCCATGTCAGTGGCACCTGTTCCAACATCTAACATCTGAGAGACATGCAAGTAAAAAAACAGAATGGCCAATAAACCCTTGTCAGTAAAAATCAATGTTGACATGCCATCTGATATTGATATAAGAAGCAGTACTGTACAAGTATTAGTTGAAGGAACTCATCTACTCACAGGGTTTTTGTAGAACAGATTCTCTAGGAGGCTCTGGTCATATTGTGGGTCATTGAGCTCACTATCTCCACAGACACTGCTATACCCTGATAGAGATTCAGGCAAGGAGCAATTTCCATCCAATATCAGTATGGGTGATGTGTTGAAACTAACAAAAGGAAAAAGACAGTAAAAAAAAGCACATTGAATAGCACTGATGTATCAACAAATAAATGCCAATTGCCACAAAAGCACACATGCATGAAAGCATGCATGTGCACGTTCACTCATATACACACACCTTCCAAGGAGCAGATCCACAGCTCTGTTCTCTGTGTCAGCAAGGGAATCAGGTTTGAAGTTGCCGGAGAACATCGCAGCATGAGGAGACTGCAAAACACCCGAGTCAGGCTCAGCATGCAGAATGTTTTGGAGAAATGTCCCACGGGAAGGAGGCGATGACCTGGACACAAGCGTACTGTACTTAGAAGAAAAACTAACAAAAGCATAGATATGTTAGATGGGGGGTTTCTCCTGTGGAACACATACTTTGAGGATGGTAGGATGTTATCCTTTGGTAGGATGTTATCCTTTGGGAGAGGGAGTGGAGTGTCTTTCAGAGCGAAGTCATCCACATCATATTTCATAGCCGACACCACCATGGCGTTCCTCAGCTTGCTCCCACGTTCTAGAAGAACTGAGACCAGAAAGAAGGTCATGAAGTTATTAAAATAGGGCCATTTTGATTCATTGCGACCGTAGGTCGCATTTACTACCAAAACCTCCACGGGCTGTCTGTCTGTCAGTGAGTGAGTCCGTCACACTTTTGCCCTGCTCATATCTCCACAACCGTTGCCCCCATCCATGCCAAATTTTGCACACACACTCCTTGACTGCCAAACTACAACCTCAAAGGACCCCCGGAGCCCCAGGGACCCCCAGGTCCCTGGGGGACCCCCAGATGTAAAAAATGACCAAATGTGCAAAAATGACCAAATGACCACCCCAACGGGGCTGCTCACGGGGAATTCCCGGGGACCACCGACTCCTGGTGCTCCAGAACGGATGCAAAAGTGGTGGCGCCCCCAGTGGAGGACCCCCTGCCACTGCAGCGCACATAAAATGCCATAACTCGGGCTAGGAGCGTCCGGGAGAGCCGGGGCCGGTACCTATTCGTCCGCCAAGGCAACGCGGAGACCCCACCCCTCATTTCTCACATGGCCCTATTCTAGCGCCACCTTCAGGCCGATTTTTAAAACACATTTTTGGACAGTGCTCCTACAGTTTTTGCCCTAAAATCACGAATATCACTACACAGCATGTCTACACTCATGTCATCAACATGGATCAGGAAGATTTTGGAAAAACACATTTTTGCCCTATTTGTGGAGATAAGCCACCTACGGTCGCTTATCTCCCGATTAGGGAGTCTTACTGGTTTATAGTCTGGATTTTACTGTGTAGAAGTTACATTTGGATATCTTGTGATTCGGAACATCTTGTGTGAAATTATCCTGTAGCACAAACCTGAGAGGAGATCATTAGATGTCTGGCCATGGTAAGTCCGCTGACTTGAAGGATCCTGAGATCCGTCTGTTGCTGGCATCTGATTCTCCATTGACTCTCTCTGTTTATCCGTCTGCACCCTTTGGAAATATAAATAATCTCTACCCCTGAAAGCATTAAATCAACAGGTACAATCATTAGAGTAAGAAAACAAATAGATTCAAAGATTCATACTGCAGATATTCTGTTTTGACAACCAGCATTTCATTTCTAATCACAATAACACTACCACTATATTCACTACTGCAAACCTAGGTGTGTTTCCATTGCTGCTCCCAGCTGACTCTCTCTCACTGTTGACAGACAGCTGTCTAGATGAAGAGGGCACCATCAGTGTAGTTACTTGAGGTACTTCAATACTTATATCTGTGGTGGGGACAGAGCTGCTGCTGTCATAGGCTTCGGTCAAGGCCTCCAAAGAAAGTGACACCTAAGGTAGAGCCAGTAAAAAACACACACGACAGTGCTAGTTGAATTGTCTGGATTAATTAAACCGAAAGGCTGTCTTTACACATTTGGGAGCATATCAAATATGATCCTAATGCAAATATTTTGCAAATATTTTTGCATCAAACTATTCATATAGTTCATGCCTCATCCATACAGGTACTGGAAATTGTACTAAAAAAAAGAGAGAGAGAAATCAGGCCAATTAATCGCATTGCAAATGTGGTGGTAAATGTGTTGTTGCACTACCTGCAACCTACCTGCAACTCTCCCAGCTTCTCAGATGTTGGAGACACAAGGGTATAATACCCATTAATGGAATGTGACAGAGAGAGTCGAGAGATCCCCGCGACTTCTGCACGTGCAATTGGCAAATGGTCCGGCTTTGTCTGAACTTCCAGCACCAAAGAGCCCATGTCTGTTGAAGAATGACAAGATTTGTTTTACAGCCATATGACTTCGTGTTAAATCAAACTTAGTCTCTCGAGGACAGACTTCTATGCTCAAGGACCGACCTTTTCTTTGACGATGGCTGGCCAGATTGCAACAAACTTAAAACATATTAAACCCTGCTCAGTTACCTGTCAAGTACGAGGTGAACTGCTTTGGACCACAGCGAATGGGGAAGCGAGCCGTGGTCTTGACAGCCTTCTGTGATAACTGTGCTCCATCTCGAGGATAGAAGTAGGTCCCATTGGATGATTCTCCCCACCAGCGCACTCTGACCAATGTCGCAGGTGGAGGCTTGTGAATTGTCCATAACACTCTGCTTACTGTCACACGTAGGAAGCATCTCAGCTGGCCTTCGACCAAAGGAGGTAGACTGGTTGAGGGGGACACATCACTGGGCACTGCATAAGAAAGTGTATGTGCATGGCAAGTAGAACACTTGAGTATGGAGAGAATCTAAACTTGCAGTGAAGTTTTGAATAAGTGGAAAATTGATGGTCTTCATCACAAATATTATTCGGTGGGTAATCTTGACATTTTAGCATTTAGCATAGAAACTAATGTTTTACACTATGAGTACATGAAGAAGCATCTCACACTCACACACACACGCGCGCGCGCACACACACACACACACACACACACACACACACACACACACACACACACACACACACAGACAGAGCAGAGGGAGAAAAGGGAGAAAGAAGTAATAGTGAGAGAGAGATAATGAAAGAGAGTGCGTGAACAACCACAACAGCCTAGCAGCTAGCTAAAGCGTTATTATCTTAATCACAGCTTGACAGCTGCTGCCTACAAAACAACTTAGCTTAAGTGCTAACACGAGCTTACCTTTCTTTTTGCTGGTTCCACCTTTGGCAGGCCTAGGTTTTTTGGTCTTCATTCCTTAGTTCCTTGCATGTGCATGCATCTCTGTTTGTGATTTACTCCATGTACACAGACAGAGTAGTGCTGCGCGCAAAGTCTATCCGAACTACTGTGTGTTGTTGATGGGAGCAACAACAGCGTCCCACAACGTCAGAGTCGCGCCTCCACTGCCGCGACACAAACGTCTGGGCTTAAACTCCATTTCCCACAATTCCACAGTCACTGTAGAATTGTGGGAAATTGAGTTTAAGTCCAGACCTATTAATATTTAAAATACATTTGAATAATTATGATTTAAAGAATTTGATTCAGCTATGTTTATTTGCTTTTATTTTAATAGGCCTGTGTCGTTCTGCGTTGTTCTCGTTGCTGATAAATAATTTGACGTCGGTCGAGGAGATAAATTCCTCCCTCAGTGATGAGTTAATTGTTGCACATTTTTTAACGCTCTAATCTGTACGAATTATTTCAACTATTTTTGTGGATTCACGACAAACTATAGCCTACTGTAACCATACAGTGTCCTTTTTTACTGGCTCAATTGTTTCTGTGCTGCCACTAGAGAGCAGCACTCTTTACACTTTAAAATCATGAACCATTACGAACCTCATCAACCCATAGTTAGTTACATTATCAACCCACCTCTAGTGACACTACACAGAAATTCAAGAAAGGGAAGCAGTATGATAGGGCCTATGCTTTGGATTTGATGGAATTCATGAAGTGTATTCGATACATTTATCTAATTTATCTGATCTAACTGACCGGGCTTACCTGTCTGTCAATTCATGAAGTCATTCATTTAGTTTCTTCCTTCTACATTGTTTTCACTATTGATGCAATTTGATGTTAAAATATTAATTGCCCTCATGTCTTTATTCCTCTAAAGTAGATAACTACATTAAAGCTCCATATCCATAGCTACTTTATTATAAAATAACAATTGAAAATGCACTTAAAAAGTTCTTACATATTTAATTGTGATATCCATCTTTTCACCGTTATCACTATTTAGGTCAGCCTGCTTTAATTTGCACATATAGGCTACTATAGTAGTGCCATTAGGTGTTCTGTTATGTGCATTAAATAAGAATACTTTTTGATATGTTGGTGGCCAAAATATCTAAGGAGCAAGGGCCTCAGGTCTAGACCCACTTTGCTTCTGCAAAAATAATAAAATAAATACAATCTTAACATTCAAATGTTAATAAATAATTAAACTTACATAGGTGGTGTGCTTTGTAATTTTGTATTTTATTTTGTTGACAAAGAGGGAACAATGAAAATTAATTAAATTACATTTTCTTTTACATTACATCACAATCGCATAAAAAATAGGCTATCAAATGTGACATGTGGGTTTTTGCAGTTCAAAATGACCCACAAGAGGCACTTGACTCAACGCAGGTGCAGTTTACACCGTATGGCAGACATTTATTGTAAACTGTAATAGACATCAAATGAAAATCCTGTTGTAAAACAATAATTGGAATCATTTAAACACCACTTCTCATTCACCTTTATAATTTGCGTGTTTCCTAAACCCACCCAGGCTTGAGTTAAGACCCGCCTCGCGGAAACGCCCCTCTCAATAATCTTAAGTATGAAAGTGCATACCGTATAGTGCTCTTAGTGCACCATACTGTACCATTACAATTATACACGCAGCATAATACGCCCAAAGCCATATCCAAACTATAACAATTTAACTGATAATCAGTAAGAGTTTTTATTTTGAGCACAGTAGTGACACATTAATAGCTTTCTCAGTACATTTTTCTCTTCAGCAAAGTTACAAAGTTTTCCCTTTTTTAAGCACAGTGCAAAGTAGTTTTTTTAGCACAGTTTATTTTGAGCACTGTAGTGACAAATTAATAGCTGTGCATTGTGCAAATGCAGGCTTTTCTCAGTACAAGTTTTAAGATTGTCTTCATGCCTTTATTAGGTCTGACTTTATCCACCCTCCATGTGTCCGGCAAGGATTTCAGCCACTCCTGGAAGTTCTCGCGTATCTGTGAGGCGGGTCTTAACTCAAACCTGGTGGGTTTAGGAAACACGCTTATAATAATTTGTAAGCAGGGCCTCCTATCCATCATCCCCAAGAGGCTGTGCTGTAGCTGATAGAAGCATGCGTCATTCCTCCAGTCTATGGGCAGCAACTTTTCATCAAAGAGTTTATACATATGCAGGGTTTGTATCCGATTGTGTACATGTGTGTGGTTGCTGTCAGTGTCCCAGTGTGTGTGTGTGTGTGTGTGTGTGTGTGTGTGTGTGTGTGTGTGTGCGTAACGTGGTATGCTGGAGGGGAAATGTAGGTAAGCAGATTCGTATTCCTCCCCCTTCCCTGTCTCTCAACACTTCTTGTTTCTCAAATAGCAGACTTTCAAGGAGCAGACCAGCAAAAAAATCCTACTCGCAAAGAGGCCCCATGCATGGAGCAGTAAGTACATCACTGGTTCTCAACCTGGCTGCAACCCCCAAAATAATCATATTTCAACCCCCACCCTGACGAGTACTTCTTGGAGTTGGAAGAGTTGAGGCATTACATTTTGTTTAACACAGTTCTATTGGGAAAATAGCCGATCTACATGCTCACAACGCCTCGGCTATTTTCACAATTTCTGCCTTAAAAGTCCTTAAATTGTCAGTTTAGAAATGTGCAGATACCCTCTATAGTCTATACACTTAAACTTTGTGTTGTTTTGTTTACTGTTGAGTGAGAAAACAATGTTTCAAATTAAGCTAATCATCTGGGGACCCCCCAAAATAATGTGGGGACCCCCCTGGGGGTCCCGACCCATAGGCTGAGAACCACTGCAGTACATGCTGTGGTTCCCAAACAGTGTGCCCAAGGACACTGGGGAAAAAAGTGGAAAATAGCAGATCTACGTACAATCTCGCAATGTGTTGTAATATGTAGATCTGCTATTTTCCCTCCTTTTGGTCACCAAAAAGTGTCACCGAATTAGTTCACCTTCCAGCTCACACTCTGCTCAAAAACAAATAGTAAACCTAAACTTTGTTTTCAGATGAGCTCTCTGACCTACTTATAGGCACACATATCCAACTGACTGGTATGCAGACAGAGCGAGCGTTCAGACATGAACATTAGAGCAGATGGCTTCCCTTGCCAGTGATTTGATTTACAGTCAGAACATGATTAATGGTGCTTGGCCTCCACAGCTGAGAGAATAAGAGTAAGCTCACGGAATTGGCTCAACAATTCCACAGTTCCACAAGCCACAAGACAGTGAGTCACGTGAACACAAGTTAAAACCGTTTTCATGACTAATAATGACCACATCTTTTCCTTTGGTCAACACTCACAAGGATGGTTCCCTTTGACTCATAGCAACCAGCAAAATCCGGAGTGATTGAACTCTTGAGGGCAGGCTGGTCTCAACTACATTCCTTAGCTCTGATCTAACTGATCACTGGACAGATAAGGATTCTGAAACGATATCCCTGATTAGAACCATCACTCCATCAGTGTGGCAATTTGCATGTTGTAACTCGCAAGTTCTTTGCATACGTTTTTGAAGGCTGTATGGTTCAGGAAAAACACACTCTCAGTGTCGAGGCAAAAAGCATTACACAGTTAAGTGAAACCAGCCCAGTGTGTGAGGGTAGAGGCCTCTCCATCTGCAGGGAGCGGGCAGTGGGAGCAAGAGAGACCAGCTGCCAAAGACCTTATTACCCTTCTATCCCACCTTCCCAAAACCAACGCAGCCCTGTGCTGTTCGTGCCCCTCCAGCAGTGACCGCTCTGTGCTCCTTGCTTCTTGGACGCTGCAGCCTGCAGCTCCATTCACACATGCAGGCTGTTCCTTTACAGCTCTAGCCTCCCCCGTCCATTCACACGGTGAATAGGCGCTCCCTCCTTCTCTCTGCCTGCAAGCGTGCCCCAAGGAGGCTGGGTCTTGTTCTCCAAGCAGTCCCACATGCTGCTCCACCCCTCTCACTCTTCAGGATCACGACTGCAGCGACGCAGGAACTCTTGGCCGTGTTCATGGATCCATTTATTCGCCACTGGAACATAAATGAACTCGATCAACCAGCCATCCAAGCAGAAGAACAAGCCACTTGAATATATTCTCAAGTTATGAGTATATACTCAAGTTAAAAGTAATACAAATAAAACCATTCTTCAATCTTTAGTAATCTTTGATAATTAACTGGTCTCTTCAATTGCTGTATTGCTGAATTTGCAGGAAAAAAGATACAGGTAATTGGTGCTGTGCTAAATAAATACAATCCCAGGTTTACAAAGGGTGGCATACCCTTTTCCTGTTCCAGCAAATTTTCCCATAGCTTCGTTTGGTTGGCTCGGCCGCAGATCAGTAGCAAATGTGTAGCATCCCAGAGCAGCAATCTATGACTAACTTGCACTAGAATACCGTACAGATGTTGTCTAGCTTTCATACAATGACTCATGATAGAATATCATCGCCATCATTGTAGTACTCTTACCCCATTTGTCCCCAACCAGTACAGGACAGCCAGCATGCAGGGTGTCAACATCCCCTTGGCCATTCCTGTGGAGATTCCACCAGAAGATGGCAGCATTCTGGAATATGAGAAACAGTGGAAAGAATATTAACCTCAGTTATGTTGTGAAACATAGCTGTGTTCCAAGTGTAATGAAGAAGGCAAGAAGCAGTTTGCAGCGAGAACTGTGACTGAGAGCTTCTACAGTCACTATGTTCTGAATTCCCAGACAGTGAAGTGAAACCCCAATAAAATGCCAGGGGTATGCTGAACACCACAGTGGGAGCAGTAAAGTGTCATTGTGTCAACAACAACTAATTGAACCAAAACAACCTCAGCCTCAACTTTAAGCAATAGCCTTATTAGTCATGTCATAAAAATGTTTATGGCTGCCACTTTACATTCATGTCATAGTGTGATTTCACTTGTTGGCATTTTGACAACTGCACAGAGTCAGGGCTGTGTGAATACTGATCTATTGAGGCATAAAAGACAAAAGGGAAACTTTGTAATGCCTGACATACGTCAGTGGTTCTCAAACCTTTCCATGTCCAGAACCCCCATATATTTGGCTCCCATCTGAAAATATGTTATGCCAGGGACCCCATACAAGATTTAAGTTGCTAAAGAACAAACATGAGTAAATTGTCTTTCTACAGCACTGCCACCTGTGTGGAATACCCTGACACCATCGCTTAAAAAGTGTGGGTCACTGACTTCCTTCAAAACAGGCCTATCCATCTTTCAGGAAGCCAAAAGGGGAGGTAAATCTCACTTCTACCATAGAAAGGTGATGGCATTCATTACCTTTAGACCCCCCTTTTCTACTCTGTAGATAATAAGATTGTCTCTTTTGAATTGGTTAAACTGTAATGCTAAATTAACCCATTTTGCTGGGGACCCCCTGGAACCCCACAAGGACCCCTGGGGGTCCCCAGACAGTGGTAATTTACCTTCACAACAGGGATACTGAAGTCAGCATAGATGAAGGCTGTGGATCCACCTGCCTCAACAGAGCTGAGCTGTGGGTAAGGATATTGTTATATGGTTTTGGATAAACATGGTTTGTGAGCACACTGTTAAACTTACTCACATTTCTCGAAAAGTCAGGTGAACTAATTGAGTGGTCCAAATCAACTTTGTCAGAGGTAAAGGGATATACAGTAAGAAGAAATAATATCAATTGACTATCATACGGCAATTTAGCAAACTGTTACTTCAAAACATAAATTAAATAAATTCCAACAGAGCAACAGTTCACTCATCTGCATATCTTTGATAATAATAGTACACGTCATGAGACAACAATCTCAAATAGAAAAATTGTGGGGAAAAAAATATATATATATATCTAATTTTAGTTTAGTTTTAGTTTATTTGATCATCACACATTTACAGGTCATACATTCATAAAATCATTGTTACAGGTGATCAAAAGGAATAGGCTGAAGCTGAAAGCTTGTGAATGCCTATCCTACGTATTCATTAATTAAGACATTGATTAGTTATAAGAGTGTGACAAGGACAGTCTTGTACAGTCTTGTCCTTCTATGCATGAGGAGTCCAAGTTGCTTAATAATAAGGGTAAACTGCAACTCAATGGGTTAATCCTACAGTGAGATTTCAAATAAAAAATAAAATATGGTCAAAAAACACAATCAGGGTCTGAAAATGATTTACAAAGGTTTATAGTCTTATTGCCATCTCTTACCTATTTTCTTTAATATAATTTTTATCCTACGATTTTGTAACCCATTTTATCACCCAGTGCCAATTGTCTAATCCTGGGCTCTGCTCTCTCTCTGCCTCGCCCGGGGAGACAATGGACTGACCTCATACTTCCTTCTATGCATGAGGAGGCCAAGTTGCTTCTTTTCACCTGACGGGGGATTTCCCCGATTTGGACGTAACGCGTGGAAGGAAGGAACACAGAAGGAACACGCCCCCCAGCACCCACAGCATTCCCGGCGGGTACTAACTGCACCACCGTGCCCCCTGCCATCTCTTACCTCTGACTGAGTTTGTTTGGGACTAGTTCAACTGACTCTTTGTCCGGTGTTTGTTTGTTTATTTGTTTGTGTGTGTGTGTGTGTGTGTGTGTGTGTGTGTGTGTGTGTGTGTGTGTGTGTGTGTGTGTGTGTGTGTGTGTGTGAGAGAGACACACTCCATATATACAGTATAATTGTTTCAGTAATAATTCACTTACATATACCATAAAAGTTGCCACACGATTCCCAGTTTTAAGCTTGAACAGGGGGCTTGAAGCTGACTGGTTGCATGTTACATGGAATCAGAAGTCATTTGAAAGTTAGCAATACACAGAGGATCACAGACTTTAACTTACAGTATAACCATAAAGGCACTTTTTATAACTGTAAAATCTGCTTTGAAATCCACTTACCGTTGCATGGTCAAAATGGGGTTCATAGTGTCCACCAATTCCATAATTCACTACTTGAAGGTACTCCCCATATGGAGGACGAACGTTCAAACCTGTGAGCTTGGAAATCCGTCGGTCTAGCTGCCCAACAATGGGATGCACAGTGTCCTTTAGCCATGCACTGTAAAATATTTCATATTGAGTCATATATTGTTGTTACTGATCAACAAACATTTTCTCCTTTCATTTGTCTTCTTTCATCTGCTATTGTTGTGTTTTATTGGTTTATTTCATGTGAAATTCTTCTGTTAAGCGCTTTGTGACATTATTCTTGAAAGGTACTCCACAAATAAAGTTATTATTAATTATTATTTAAAGAAATAAGATTTTGTATGCAATACAAATGGGCTATGCTATAAAAGCATACATATACTGTATATGCCTACCTCTTGCTGATGCGATATCCTGCTGTTGCTTGCTTTTCTCCAGATGCCACCACAGATCTTTGCAACTGGCCAATAAAGATAGAAAACAGACTTTTACTATCACCACTGATACAGCAACAAGGTTTTGAGCTCCAACTAAACCCATTGTCAAAATATTATTTATAGCATGTGAGCGTGCCCAAAATGAAAACTGATAACAGATAACATTGTAGGTATGTAAGAATGCGAAAGAAAGAAAAAACTGGCATGAACACACACAAGCTGTCATGATGTAAGTTGTTTTGATGGATTGGCCTTCGCTTTTGATCATACCCAGACTCTCAGGACGAAGCTTGATGTACAATAATTTCACCACCTATAATGTTGCTACAAAGAAACTGTATTGTATTTATGTGTAGCTGATTCACATCTTGAACCTTGAGGGTCTCGTCCTGTGGCTTTTTTCAAATGTATTTATATAGTTGAATTATTTGACATTAACGCAAGCTTGGATTATGTGCAATTCATTTTTATTGTGGGTAGCCAATAGCCATATTATTTTTGTATCACTTCATAACATGCATAATATAAAAGTCTTCAATGACTTGCTGATTTCACAAAAGGATAACTCAGCGTTCTAGAACGTTAAGTATAGTAGACCAAAATCCAAGTCTAAGTCCAGTTGTTCACAATTGAGTCTATCCCTCTTCAAATGACCAAAGGTTGTTTTCTTCTTTGGTTGTTTTAACTGAGAGAATTACAAAAATAAAGCTTTACCTTTAGCTTTATACTTTCAGACTTAAAAACTGAAATTCTGGAATTAAACCAGAGCTAAATGAATGTCATGCCGATGACATAGTTGACTTCTTCCTGCTCTAAAGGAATAATCTACTGGGCCTGTTTTTAATCAACCCACAAGCTGACATAATGACGGAATAAGTACAGGGCTTTCCAACTGAGCAGGGGATGAGGCCTGAAGAGTGCCAAAACCTCACAGCAGCTATAGGACTTCAATTGAGTTTCCAGATATTTCCAGAATAACTGAGTCAGCATATATTTCTCTTATGACAACAATGTACTGCATCTCCCCATGCAGTAAACCTTCCAATAGCTACTGTAGTGATATGTTATAATATTGTGATAAACGTTTACCAGTGGAGCCCATGGTAATTTGAACAGTCTGAGGGACTTGGACAAGTCTTCATAGTAATGTATCCCATATTTCTTTAAGCCCCGCAAACGTTTTGGAACAAAAACAGCTATTTTTCAAAAGAGTTTCTCAGAAACGTCACATCCATTCAGCAATGTTCTTCGTTCCTTCGAGTACCATCACAAAATAAAGGCACTCCCGGTCGCAACACTGTGGAGGATTTTTGCTTGTGCTCGAATGATGGTGCTTTAAAGGTGATACACCATGAAATGTCACTTTTCCTATTTTAAAGCTATACTGTGTAAGATGCTCAACTAGTGGTCAGTAGCCCTATAGCAAACCGCGGTCGCGTCCGCGTCTTTCGGCCGTTTTTCGTACCTTCACACCCCCGCGTCTGCCTCCACCTCGCCGAGATCTATCTTTAGAGGGGTCCCTGGTTCCTGTGCGTTCAGGCATTCCGGAGAAACGGACTACTTCACCCTGCCTGGTAGGCGAGATTACCTTTTGAGTATAGAGACACACGGGCGACTACAAATATGGCCGCCATAGCGACCCCACTTCAAGATGCGCTGTGATTGGCCGGCAGTGTATAACCCTCGCTGTGATTGGCCGGTAGTGTGACGACGTAATTTTTCCGCGAAAACCGGGGCCCGGTCAGGATCATAGAAAACATATAAAGAGAAGGCTTTAGAAGCTGAAAATAACGGAGTGGGTGTTCTAAAACTTTAGCGATTTAACAGTTAGGACAATTTTAAGATTTGTTTTATAAAAAAAGTTACATGGTATAACTTTAAAACCTTTTTTTGGGGTCCCACTAGCACCTTCTATCCTCACAAAGTCCCATTTCTGACCATTGTGTCTTTCTCTGGTTTTGGGAAGGCGGAGGTTAAAAGCATCCCACGGGTTTTCAAAACAGACTGTCCAGATTTGCTTTTTTTGGGACATAAACAATATGACATAAATACTTTTTAAATGCATGGTCACCTTTAACTGTTTGTCCCTGTAGGTAACTATTTGTCCCTGTAGGTCACCCGATAAACAAGTACAGACAAGGCAGCTTTAAAACCTATTCGAGATTCCACCAATTCTATTGGGGGAATCTGGTCGTTAATTTGCTTACACAGAAGTTGCTTATAACCTGCCAAAGTAAGCAAAAACTGTAAGCATAACCTAACATCTTAGCATAGGTCCAAAAGGTTTAACTGTGAGAAGGAAAAGCAAAGTTTGATGGGAAACTTCCTAAAATAACTGCAATCCCAGCCAACCAATACTAATACTGGATATCACTCTCCCCAGCAGTCTTAATATCAATCAATCAAACACAATGGGCCAGCCAGACTAGGTGATGTATTTTACAAATAGCTAGGCTACATCGACTCAAGTTTAATGATATTGCTGGTATAAAAATAATGAGGGAATTAAGCCTAAATTGGTCATGTTCTTGAATGAGAATGAGAGTTCACTGTGCATACTTACACCTGGATGGGCCAACAGCTTGATCTTCTCTGCCTCAGAGTCTGTGATGAAGTTGTGGTACAGGACCACATATGGCCGTAGGCTCAGCACTTCACGTCTTATTGGCTGCAGCAGCAGACCAGGGTTTCCATTGGTGAAATAGTCGCAGAACAGTTTAGGGTTTTTATAATGCTTTGGCTGTAGAAGAAAGAATATTTGAAGCTTATTACCAGTTGTGAACCAATAAAGCTCTTTTCTCTCTCTCTCTCTCTCTCTCTCTCTCTCTCTCTCTCTCTCTCTCTCTCTCTCTACAAAACAACTTAAATGGAATGCTACTTAGTTGAAAATTCACACAAAAAGCTCACAGACTGTTTCCAATTAACATTCTCGTATTTCTTACCATAAGGATGAATAGTGAATGCTTATTAATATTAATTCATGTTGAAAATGAAATCCTTCAGAGACATATGTGCCTTATTTGGAAAACATGAAATATTTTAGTGCCATTTCTGTTTGGGGCTGCAGTCAGGTCTCTGCATTCTATTGCCACATGCAAAGAGCACAACATTGACACAATATGTCAAATACAAACTACTACTAAACTGGCATCTTGACTTATCCTGTTTACTTCAGGGTAAACCCTCTCTCTGAAATTCAAGAAATGATTAAGTGATGGATACCTGAGTGCCTTGGGTCTGACAGAGTCTCTCGTAGGTATCCCTTGTTCTTAGATAGGTGGTGTTGGGTCTCCTCAACCCATCTCCATTGATAGGTAAGGGTGGACTAATGAGCAACTTCTCATATTTCTCAACGTTCAGCAAAACCCTCCCATTCATTGGATCTGAGAGGTAGGGGTGGGCGATATGGTGATAAATATCGTTGAGATGATACAATGTCTCCACCATGTCTCTTTCATTGGTATACTGTCAGAGTTACATACTTGTAAGGGTCAATTTAGACCTCTCAAAAGGAACCCAGAGAGTCCCAGGACCCCACTTTGAGGACCGCTGGTCTAAATGGTCTGTTACTCCTTTTTATTTTAGTTTGTGGTTGTACTAGTGTTAAAGTAACTTAAAAAATAACCATAAAAGCCAACATGAAAAAAGAATCGTGATAAGATTGTGTATCGTGATACAGCTTGAAAAAATATCGTGATATTGTATTTTTCCATATCGCCCAGAGTTAAGAGAGGCAAGTCACAGTATCCACCTGCTAATTACAATCAAATGTGCAGGCACATGCTTTTCAAGCATTTATTATGATAATCATACATGGTTCTTGGAAATCTACAGTATATGGAAAAGAGTTAATGCACAGTTTGTTAGGAATATACAGTTACAAAGCAACAAAGAAATGAACTCATGCTGTTGCTTGATACACATGGTGTTAGTTTAGACTTGTTGAATTTTGTAAGAATTAGTGCACTGTTTTATAACTGGAAAGAATTACCATGATGGAGTAACTCCTGGGAAAGGCTGAGAGCATAGGAAACGTTTCCCGTCTGAAACAACAGTGACCGAAGTTTAGTATTTACGCAAAGCATTGCAACAGGATGACTGGCTTACATCTGGTGTGGGTAAGCCTTTCAAATCCACCTTGAAGTGAGAGAAAGCCAAGTGGTCCAAAGCATCCTCTAACGTCCCTTCATTTTCTGGGCTCCAGTCCCCTCCTCTTCCTCTGAACAAACGCACTGACTCCTCCAACCACTGAACAGAGTGGTAGTAATCTTCCTGCTCATAGGCAACCTGCAAATAGTCATTCGCCAAGCTCCATTATTCCAACATGTCATTATGTAGGAGGTTAGACTAAAGCAGAGCAATACTCTACATTTCCTGTGAAACACCCCACACAAATAGCAGGACAGTGAGTATTATCTTATTCAAAGTCTAATCATCAGATAGATAGCTGATGCCTCAAACAATCTATTCCATAATTTTAATGAACAACTGTTTTGCATTTTGCAAAGAACCATTGACTACTAGCACAGCAGTTTAAAAAACGCCTGTCTTTAAAGAGTGATTTAACTGTCATATAAAAGCAGTTGCAGCCAGCTGTAGCCACATGCCAATCTGACAACACCCTAAACTAATTTAGCATCTGTTTAAAGATAGTACGAGATTATCTCAGCCCCAGCTACCTCTATTGTCTCTAGATTCCTGTTGACTTTTGTAGAGTGAGATAATGTATTTTCTATACAAGGGGATCTCTCTCCCACACAGTGCCCTTCCCTACAACACAAGTAGTTTTATTATTTTTTTCCTTTCTTTTTTTTAAGAAAAAAAGAAAAGGAATTCACTCTGGGGAAACTTAAAGGATAGGGTGACTTTTTCATACTATATTTGCATGAAAGAAGAATGTGATTTAGTATAAGAAAAGTTCCAGAATGCCTGACAGGCATTGGACACATTTGATTTACACTCCTCGGGTATATGTTAATCAGTTAAACAAATGCACAGAGCACCATCTGCCAAATATCCTCACTAATCCACAGCTACCATAACAAATGCAACTAATAAATAATAATGGGTGTGTTTTTGATTTGCCTATAGAGAGCCATATACCGGTATGTGTAGACAATAGTCAACAGTATTGTAAGTGCACATTGGCACCTAAATCCCTCAATCCAGCACCAATTATGTACACAGTAAAATAAATCCATGCCACAAAAACTAGGAATGGTGTACCTTTCCAACAAGGAAGCAGTCATCACCAGATAGAGGAACAGACACTGTAGGCAGATAGATATCAATAGGCTCGCCGTTGGTAACTCGTTGGAAACGACCTTGTACGAGGCTCCCCACTTGAAGAGCATACACATCCTGGAGCCTCATCAGCCCCATAGCGGCCCCCTGAAGGTCCTCAAGGTCTGGAAGGCGGCCCTCCTCTTGCAAGTAACTGGACCTGAGAGCTAAGCAGCAGAAAGGGCCAAAAGGGTGTTTGGGGGGTTGGGTGGTGACATGAGCGGACACATGGGGAGAGGGGAGTGATGGATCTCTGTAAAAACAGTAGGCTGAGGTGTTGTCAGATATGAGCACCAGATGTGTCTTTAAAAGTAGGCAGTGTTAGTGTAAGCAACCTTGTGTATTCTCCTGGGCTTCGTTGCTGTAGACCACATTCATCCACTCGGACTGGAGCCTCTTGATCAGGGTGAACGCTGCCAGTGGGTTTGCCATTGTGGTTGATGGTTCATCGTAAACACGCTGGTGAAGATCAGACACCTTTGCATAGAAGCTGTAGAAGACAAGATAGCCAGAAGGGATTTAAAATGCCTTAGGTTATATTCAATAAAACATCTGATTCCTTTGCAATTGCACTTATGCTTGCAATGATCACTACAATCTGCTAGCCTGATATCACTCCTCCTTAGTCTCCTAAGTGAAAGGACAGACTGATAATGCATAGTTTTCTTTGGTTATTAATATCACCAGAGCTTTCTACCAGACCACTCCCACAAAAACGTTCTTATGCCTATGCACATAAAACTAACAAATTGATCAAATGGAAATCATTTGCCTTCTCATCCTGAGATGAATTGAATAATTTTACATGATTAAAGTGGACCCCTGGCCCTATCTCCCTTCTTTCAACTCAATTAAGTTGAGACAGTGGACAGTGCACAGTGCATATGCTACCACATCACAAACAACCAGCCAACACGCAAACACGCATGCAGCTCGCTCGCTCTCTCTCTCTCTCTCTCTCTCTCTCTCTCTCTCTCTCTCTCTCTCTCTCTTTCTTGCACGCAAAACTCAAACAACATTGAGCCCAAATAATACATGACTGTTATTAGTATTACTCACTTTTTCACGTCCTCGAGTCTCTCTAACTCGTGGCTGATGTACGTTCCTAAATAACTGATAAGTTTTCGTTCAACATCAATACCCTGTTTAACATTCAGTAGCGACGTATACATTTCACAAAAGGATCTGGGAATCACCGTCAAATTCAGAAGACCCCAAATACAATAAATATATTTAAGATAATCCATCTTGAGTACGTGCGCTAAATATTCCTGGATATCCTCTGCCAGACAGTTTGAAATGATCTCCAAAGTTTGGTCACATAATTGCGTCCCTAATAATTCGGTCTCTGTCCTGTTTTGGTTTTGGAGAGCTCATCAGATGCGCTGTGCGCTTGGTCCCGCCGTCCTGTGCAAATCAAATGCGCCTCTGTGTGTGTGCCGTCCAGTCTGAGAGCAGAGAGCTCTACAGCCCTGTAGGATAGGATCAGCTTTCACTGTCCGTCCGCCCGGGGGGTCGACTAGCTCTGGTCCATAGCGAGAAGGAGCTCTCCTTCGCTATGTCACCTATGAGCCCTTGCGCCACAGGAAAGGCTGCGTCCCCTCTCGTCTGTAGTGAAACAAAAAAAATACAATTTTGCTACTCACCAAAACAAATACGGCTTTAGGGGGTTGAAAGCATACTTTTCTTAGTGGGAACACTCTGAGTCCCCCACCTGACGCCTAAAATACAACTTTTAACCAGAAAAGAAAATATTTCACCGGAAGGTAAGATATTGACAATATCTGTAGAGGGCGGTGTAGAGTAGCTAAAACTTCCGGTGAATTATTTTCTTTTCTGGACAAAAGTGTATTTTATTTAGACGTGAGGTGGGGGGATCCGAGTGAGTGTACTTGACTAAAGGAAACAAAGTATCAACATCTTAGAACCGTCTTTGTTTTGGTGAGTAGCGAAAGACATGCTACAACTGTGTCACATTAAATAGCAACGATTTGGGTACGATCATTGTTCAAGCTTATGGCTATTTCCCCCTGTGTAGCCTACTAGGCTACTAACCATTAACCAGAGTATAATTCTACACTTCTAATGGCAAAGAGCTACTGCTTAGTATATGTTTTACTGTATAGTTCCTCAAAATAAAAAATATGTATTATGACTTGAATTGGGCTACAGCATGATGAGTATGAGGAACGATCCAAGTTTGGGAATATAGTGACATCTAACGGCGAAACCTGTAGGCTACCACAAATGATCATAAAGTAGGTCTATATTTAGGCCTACTTGATTAGGCAACTGTTCTAGCCTACTTGTTAAAAAAAAGTATCTGTTCATTCATTACTTGAGTTGAGTATTTTTTGGATATGACTTACTCCACGACATTCAAAGGAAAATATTGTACTCACTCCAGTCCACTTATTAATAGTCCACTATACATTTCTAGGAAGGGACACTTCCAAATGCCATATTTCAATAGGGAAAATATCAGATCTATAATAAATCACGGCATGTCACATCATGATGTGAGCTTAGATCAGATGTTTTCACAATTATTGATATTTTTTACAGCAGTAATTTGTGTTTTTGAATACTTAGGCAAAATATATAAAAGCATGTAGGCTACATTTGAATACTTAAAAGCAATCCAGTTTGACAATTAAGCAACTTTCACTTGAGTAATATTTGACCAGGACTCCATGCATGCGTATCTATACTTTGACTTGAGCACTTTGTCTACAACTGACTATTACAGCCTATATCCAATGCTACAGTTAAGCAGTAGTGAAGCCATACAACAAATCTACTTTACTATACGAAAACAATTGAAATCTTGAATCTTAAAAGTCCTTATTGTCACTTTACTGCCATCTAGGGACCCCCCAAAATCATGTGGGGACCTCGACCCACATGTTGAGAGACAGTTCACACTGCCAGCTCAAATCAGATTTTTGGCCTATCCAGTTTGGAATCACATTGGTTTAATCAAGTGTAAACAGACAAAGATCTCCTATGTGGTGATTCGAATCTGATTTAAGACGTGTCACAGTCTGGAGACACTGACACTGAAGCCTGTTTTATACTTCAATGTATGATGATACGGATATGAATAGAGCTATTTAAAGGGATATTACACTTTCAAAGTCATTTTATCGTCTAATCAGGCTTTTATGAACACCCTGAACATTTTTTAATTTGCTTGATTCAATATTTAGAAAACAACCATTATTTTTTTCTGGTGACTCAAACTACCCTCCTAATACGTGAGCAGGCCGTGTTTTTTCGATAACTTTTTTCATTTATTTTTAATAATCCATTTTTGTATTAAATATTTTTCATTTTCCCAAATAATTATTAAAAATTAATGAAAAAAGTTATCGAAAAAACACGGCCTGCTCACGTATTAGGAGGGTAATATGAGTCAACAGAAAAAACAATGGGTGTTTTTAATGAATCTATCATGGTTAAAATGGAGTTTGAAGTTACAATGGGTGTGTATGTGGAGAGGGCCTGGGCGTGTCGGGCCTGGTAACATTTACATCAAATATCTAAATATTGAATCAAGCAAATTAAAAACTGTTCAGGGTGTTCATAAAAGCCTGATTAGACGATAAAATGACTTTGAAAGTGTAATATCCCTTTAACACTTTGAACCCTTTTTTAATATCACTTTTATGCGCCAGGGATCGAACATGTAACCAAAAATGGCTCACAATGAGCTTTCAGATCGGCTATTTTCAGTCCAAGCCACAAAGTATAAATCAGGGTTTTTACTGTTCATACTGTGTGAATAAAACTGTAACAAGTCAACAACTACAAAAAAGTCTCGTTTATTGGCAAAACACTAGGCTAGAAAGCTGTTGAAAGCTGAATGTTGTATATTTGTGTTTTTCAAAAGGGTTTTTCACATTTTTCAGTGTAAGTATAATATAACTGTAATGTACACTAAATGTGCGAAACAAAAATAAATGAAATGAAATGAAAAAAAGTACAACCAGAGAGGAAGACATTATTGTAACCGGATGTAGAGTTTTGGGTTGAAATGAGGAAGTCAGGGGTTCAAGAGGAGGAGCTCAGGGGTCGAAGGTCATCAATTCTGGAAACTTCTCTTGGTCTGGATGTTGTCCAGCCCATGAGGAACACTGGATTACTCACTGGTTCACTTTGATTGATAACAATGTACACACCTCACCTATTTTTATTTTGTCTCTGTTGGGTGGAAACCTCAAAAATGTCCTAAACTAATACTTTTTAGGATTCAAATAAAAAGGCAAAAATAGCAGATCTACAAGTTCAAAACATGTTGCTTCGTGCCGCGTTGAGCTTGTAGATCTGTCAATTTTGTTTTTTCCCCTGGTAAGTTAATGCCCTACACTACAGTATCACACACAAGTAGCAAAAATAGTCGTTCAACAAGCTCACAACTGTTCACAGTTGACATTTAGAATTGTTCTGGGGGGTAAATTGAAAGACACACACAAACACAGTGTGTGCTTGTGTGCGTGCACGCACACACACACACACACACACACACACACACACACACACACACACACACACACACACACACACACACACACACACACACACACACACACACACACACACACACACACACACACACACACACACACACACACACACACACACACACACACCTGGGGATGAGAGCCTCTATCAGAGTCGGTACCGCGGTGGTAAGCTATCCACCGCGGTGTAGTGCGGTGTAGTCTTTTTGAGTCATAAAACTACAACGTTAACGCTCAAAAAGACTACACCGCACTACACCGGTGGTAAGCTATCCACCGCGGTACCGACTCTGATAGAGGCTTTAACCTCCTTGGCTGCCTCAGGACACAGGTTGGCCAAACTGGCCAGCTCTAACTTTTGAAGCTTCTTCTGCAGTAGAAGACTGGAAGAGACAATAGCACATGTTAACACAAACCGATACATTAGTCAGGCTCTATTTACGACAGCATAAGATCTGTGCATAACTTTTAGTCCCATGAAACCATTATTATTATCCAGTCCATTTTTTACCATGGCTTCATTTGATTCTCTTGGCAGCAGATTTGAACAAGAGACGCATAAGTATATTACACCTTTGTTACTGTGTATGTTTCTCCTGAAACAGAACAGGAAAACTGGTGAGCCACCCAGGGCTCAATGTTAAGGCTTGTCCAATGTCTGCTTGTCTGGGGCAAGTAATTAATTCAAATTATACTTGTCTGTTGGGACAAGTGACTTTGTTTCACTTTTTTCCCCACAATGATGTGACGCTCTTACCGGCTTTGTGCTGTAAATGCAGACTTGCAACTCATTCTCGGTCTGTCTGCGATTAAAGAATATCTGTAGTAGCATAACATAGGAATGTGAACAAGAATACAATTCTGTCAACACATTCATTATTGCACTGGGGTCTTCCTGAACTTCACTTGACCTGTCTTATTTCTAGTCGAGCCTCCCCTCCAAATGATCATAGGTCTACATGAATAGTGCTTTGTCAACTTGACTGACATATGACGACCCCTTGCGCAACAGTCTACCTCCTCCAACCGGTCTTCAATGGACAAGGGTCCATGTCTACCAGAACATTTTGGGCATTCGCGTTCACGAGGGATATACAGCACTTCCCTCCATTGGCTACCTTCACCCTGTGCCCTATTACCTCGTCTAGGTGAAACACTATACTCTATGTACCATACCCTGCCGACAACGCCGGCATGCATATGAGACAGGACCAAAGGATATAAAGGTACAGATATAACAGTTTTATTTAGAAAAGGTTGCAAAACAAGAGGGTAGAGTTATTTGCATTTAAAATTCAGTTAAGTGTTTGAGACACAAAGGGAAATGGGGAGCATGGCTAACAAATCAAAATTAAACATATCAAATTAAGGAAGGGAAAGGACCGCTAGGTCCTTACAGGTGCCGCTTGTTCCACATGGACCATGACAAGAGAACATATTTCATAAGCATGGAATATATATTGACACAATATAATGCAATATATCACCACAATGTCATCCACAATATCATCTACAAGTCATGCCACAGGTAATGTAACTATGGTATGCAGTTTAACAATAGGAAACCCAATAAAATCATTTACCAGATAACTTGTCAGGCAAAGGCCTCTCATGGTTACACCCCATAGCAGCATCATAAGCCCCTGGCTCCACCTACAATGACAGTGATACATACAGATTAGACACATGGTTACACAGAATCATAGACTACAGAATATACTGTATGTCAAACCCTTTCCTTGTTCACCTTTTCACATGCATATTATAATACTCACGTCTCTTCAGTTAAATGCCTACACATTGAAGAAGAGGATGAGGCCACACCCCAAACAATAGTGGACACAGGCAACCATCCACAACAGCACACATCTGACAATATAAAACACATTCTCATTGTAAACCATACAACAACCAAAATAACACAGTAAAACAGTAAAAGAGAGGATACAAACCCAAGCAAACAGTCTTACCGGTTAACAGAGCAGCACTCACACATCCTCCTCTCAACAACACCTACAGTGTTTTGAGGCCCCACAGATTTAGCTGCCTGTCTAGAAAGCCTTTAAATACCTGTGTCACTAATTACATCACTTTCCTATGTCTCCCTCTAGGGGTTACATGTAGGCTAGCCTACTACCATTATGACAGGCTACAAGTGTGAAGTGTCACATTAAATAGCAACGATTTTGGTACGATCATTGTTCAAGCTTTAGTTTAGGCTATAGCTATTTCCCCCAGTAACCAGGCATTAACCAGAGTATAATTCTACACGTCTAATGGCAAAGGCCAAACAGCTACTGCTTATATTTTGGACTGGATAGTTCCTCAAAATAAAAAATAGCCTATTTCTTATGAATTGATTGGGCTACTGAGCATACTGATGAGGATGAGGAATGGTAATTGTAGTTTGGGATTATTTATAGTAACATCTAACGGGGAAACCTGTAGGCTACCACAAATGGTCATAACTAGAGACAGTAACAAAGTATATTTATTTAGGCCTACTTGAGTAGGCTACTGTAGGCCTACTTGTTTAAAAAAAGAGAGACAAAAAGTATCTGTTCTTTACTTGGGAATTTCTTTGGACATGACTTTTACTCCACATTTATTCAAAGGAAAATATTGTACTGAATCCACTATACATTTCTAGGGAGGGATATTTATGCCATATTTCAAAAATAGGGAAAATATCAGATAATAATCTCACACACACTGCATGTCACATCATGATGTGAGCTTAGATCAGATATTTTCACTATTATTTATATTTTTACAGCAATGCATTGATATTAAAAAGAAAATTGTAATGTCATTTGTACTTTTGAATACTTAGTCTTATAGGCCAAATATATTTAAAAGCGTGCAGGCTACATTTGAATACTTAAAAGCAAGTACTCCAGTTTGACTAAAGCAACTTTCACTTGTTGAGTATTTGAATTGAGTACATGTCTGCAAATGATTATAACAGAGCCTATATCCAACTTAAGCAGTAGTGAAGCCATACAAAACATTTACTTTATATACAATAACAATTTAAATCTTGAATCTTAACATAACAATACAGCATTATTTGTGCATCTGCAGGCTACATCAGGCTCCCAAAATTCATATAGCCTACAAGTAAGATACCCTAAGGGCGAGAAGCGACCATCAGGTTGTGCTGAAACAACAGAGCTTCTAAATATGGCATATTTAAGAAGCAGGAGTTAAACTACTAATCTGGAAACGTACGCGCGCGCACACACACACACACACACACACACACACACACACACACACACACACACACACACACACTGGAGTAATATGTTTACAGTTTACAGTTTAGGCATTTATCAGACGCTTTTAATCCAAAGCGATTTACAATAAGCAGATAATACATCACTATAATAAACAATATGTCAGAACATCAGCAACAATATGACAAATGCATATGAATATCAATCTAAAAAACAATATAATCAATACAATATAATAATACAATATAATACAATATAATAAAATAAATCTAAAAAACAATATAATCAGTAAAGAAAAAAAGTAAATAAACCTAAAAAAAAACAAATGCTAACTAGCTTCATGTATGGTCATTGAGTGTTTCATTAGTGCTATGGGTTTAGGAGGAGTCTGAAAAGGTGAGTCTTCAGTCCACGGCGAAAGCTAGCGAGTCCGTTGTTCTAAGTGCGACAGGGAGTTTATTCCACAGCTTGGGGGCCAGGAGGGCAAACTGTCTCGGACGAGTGGATTTTTGTCCTGGGGTTTTTAGCGAGGGTTCTGTCAGCATCCCTGTGTTGGCTGATCTAAGTGAACGGGTGGGGGTGTAGGGGTTGATCAGGTTTTGTAGGTATGTTCTCGCATTTTGAACGAGTTGTAGTCTGACAGTTGTTTTCTTTGGCAGGCCAGAAAGAAGTGCATTGCAGTAATCAAGCTGAGAGGGGAAAAAAAGGGAATTTGCATTGTCCAACAGATGATTAATGTGTGTATTAAAATTCAATTCAGCATCAAAGATCACCCCAAGTTCTTTACTGAATTATTACTTTCTTTAGCCAGGTTACAGAGTCTACTTATTATTGATAATAACTAGAACTCACTAGAACCAATTGAGAACTTCTGTCTTGTACTCATTTACAGCAGCTTGAGAACTTTCTCACTCATCCAGCATTTTATGCTGGACACACATGACATAATTACACTATACTGTAGACTTTTATTACTTTCACAAAGGAGGTTAATATGTAATGATGCCTTTGTGAGCCTGTTTATCTGTCTGTGACCCACATACAGTATCTCAAAAAGTAATCTCTAAATTTCCATGAAATTTGCTGTGAAAGTTTGTGCTCTCCACCAATTGATTTTGGTGACCCATGAGTGACGCCATGTCTTGGCCATCTGGCCAAAGGGATTTGGTTCCCCTGGCATCACAGGGATCTCCGTATATGGCAATAAAAGGGATTTGGTTCCCCTGACATCACAGTGATTATATATAGCTGAGTATCTTAAGATGGTTGGATGTGATGATAAGCTATAAGCTTAGTTGATCCTGGCGATAAGGTCTGAGTCGAGGAATGCTCTCTTCCCTGGTGAGAATTGCCCCTTTATATAGGGCTTGTTTGTGTATTGTATGACATCACGCCACATCATCAGCTGTGGACTCTGTGATGTCATCGTATCTCCATATATGGCCATCTCCGTATATGGAGATATAAGTCGTCCATGCCCAAGTATGGGCTGGTGAGGTCAGACTTTGTGTGATGCGTAGGTTATCTCCATATATGGAGATTCAACATTCCAGGTGTAACTATGGCTGCCCGTATGACGTGAGAGGTGGAGGTTGTGATATTTGTGGAGATAAGCGACCAACGGTCGCTTATCTCCCGATTAGGGAGTCTTACTGGTTATGTATGTTTTTACTTTTTATGATAAATTTGTTGAGATGAATAGAAGTCTGTTTTTGAATAAAATTACAAACTTTAAATAGAACGTTACAATGACTTGTTTATGAATTAAATTCACTGGAGGATGGTATTGGGAAACATCCCCAGTGTACAGTCAGAGAACACATGTCCCCTGTCCGCTGCTTAGTAATTAACAGACTAGCTGATTATTAACATCAATCTCCTGAGTCTACCCTGCAGTACTCTGTGCAACCTGAATTCTCACTTTGTTTGGAAAACAAGTTGACTCTGCTGAGAGCAGCTCCAAGGGGCTCGTCAGCCTTGTCTGGTCTTTACGCAAGTCCTACGTCAGTATTCAGGACCGCTAAGGGCACACCAAACACTGGACCAAAAACAAACTTGGCATTGCGGATTCTACATCAGCAAATAATTAGTGTATCTTCAGGCTATCAAACAGAGTAAACCTATTGCCAAATGCTTGGCAGTAAACCTTTAGAGAAAACTTTCCTCTGAAATTATCCAATAAGCAAAAGGAATGCTTGGGTTCATAAGGCTACACAACAACTGTGTATGTGTATTCTTTGCTTAATTTCAATTGCATTCAACCCATAAACATCTGGACCATTTTCCTGTTCTACCCCGGATTTGAGCACTGGTCTTGTGCACAAGTGTAGACATTTTGACCACTGAACTAATAGAGCCTGCCTGCTTGCTCTGGGGAGAAATTGGATTTTGACCTATATAGGTTATGTGGTGTGGGAGTGGTTAAAAGACAGACAGACAGACAGACAGACAGACAGACAGACAGACAGACAGACAGACAGACAGACAGACAGACAGACAGACAGACAGACAGAACTTCAACTTTATTAAATAGATTGGAAGTCAATGGAAATGCAAGCTTGGGCTGAACCTCCCAAATACGGACATCACAGTAATTATGTCATCCTATTGATTAGATGTCTGGTGGCTCCGTATAGCCACAAGGCCTCTGGCAGTAGCTACTTCCCTGGAGACAGTCAGGCTTGTGGACAAACAGACCAAGGAAAAATGTAACAAATGCCAGAAACACTTGTTGTTGTATGTTCATAAGTATTACTATTATTGCTGCTACAATGTCAAATGAGGAAACCAGAAAGAACAAAGTTTACTCTTATGCACATGTACACAAGATGTGACAATAAAGACACATTGAACTTTGAACATTGATGTCAGTTTGGCACAATGGAGCCACGCCGTTCCCATGTGAATATCCACATGATTCCATTATTTTTGTCAGGTCAGCACTAGCTGTGTCAGAAAAAAAAACACGGTTTATGGTGTGGTGTTTTATGGTTGGTGTGATAGACGCTATCTGTCTTTGACGGAGTGTGTGTGTGTGTGTGTGTGTGTGTGTGTGTGTGTGTGTGTGTGTGTGTGTGTGTGTGTGTGTCTTTATGTCAGTCTGTTTGTCTGAAAGGAGTTAATCTCACAAACGGATACTGCTGCTATTCTTTGTTATTGCCTTGTTGTTGCACTGAATATACGGTTATTATACTATTTGTGGTGTGGAGTGACCTATATCCTGTGTGCATTAGATTGAGGTGTGCAGACACACCCTGCTATCAGTCTAACTAGAAATGGGGGCATGTGTCAGTAAGAGTCACAAAGCATTGAAGCCAATTATAGGCAAACAGTAGGCCAATGGAATTTCGAAACTGATGTTTTTGTCGCATGACAATTTAATTTGGTGCAACAAACAGACATTTGTAGCATTAGTGATGCAGCAATGTATTCTCAATGTGTGATTCAAATTTGGATCAGATCTGCTGTGTTCATGATTTGAGTCATTCTTTGCGAGGCAAATCTGCTCGTAATGTTCTTAGAATTGGATTTGTCACCCGAGATTCCCTGATCGAACTGATTCCCTGAACTTGATAACAAGTCTTATATCCTCTCTCCGAGAGATGCCGCATCATACTACTGATGTCACCCTGTCCTCACTTAAGGCCCATTCCCACTGGGCCAGATAAACAGTTAAAAAATATCTGTCACAGATATTCTTTATCTGTATCTTGCCATTCACTTGAATGGAGACAGATATTTGTATCTGTTTATCTGGGCAGGGGGAATGGGCCTTTATCCTTACAGTATATGGGCTTACACATCCTCACTCTGAACCTCAGTGGTCAATGCAGAGAGGATATGGTTACTTCATTCGCTGCTATCCAACTATGCCTCAATCCGGTCTTGTTGTGTCCATTATATCCCCTGTCAAAGGGGTGTCGCGTCATACTCCTGACCTCACCATAGACCCTATATGGACAGGAGTGCATATCTCCTTGTATGTCCGTGACATCAGCAGAGGTGATGTCAGTCTCTGCATACTTTTTCTACAACGTCAGTCTCAGGTGACCTAAGTCAAGCCAGGCCTGCTCCTTGTATGGGGATCTCGGACCTCCCCTTGTTCCATGGTCAGATCCTTGTTTTGTTAAGCTAAAGGTAAGGGTTCAGGCACCACCTGGGAGCACACAACAAGAGGCAGTGCAAAGACAGAAATGGGCCTATATGGGGAGTCGCATCATGAGTAATTGGTTGAAATGTGAAATTTATAGCCACCATGGCCAATTTGAAAACACCTGGGAGTCTGCATGCAAATCGGATGCTGTATTCATGACTTGTGGCTTTTGTGCAACACCTTCCTGCAAACTTTGAAATCCAATCTTAGCCAATCGGAATTGCAATCTGGAATCAAAGTTTCTCGCCGATTGTTCCAGTGGTGCAGGCGTCAACTAAAATGTTAAACAAGGCTCTGAAACAGCATTGACTGTGAGAGATTAAGATTAACCACTATCTATGCACAGTGTAATATTGTGTCCCCTCTCTGTATGTATTTCTATTATGTCTTTTGTCACTGATGTTTTGTGTGTAGTTGCAGCAGGGGTGAGAGCCAAATGTCCCTTGTGGACAATAAAGGTTTACCTTGACCTTGATATTACATTATACTTTACTTTATTTGTTTATTTGGATGGGACACTGCATATTAATGAACATCATCACATAACAATAAGCTGACAGAACCCTCGCTAAAAACCCCAGGACAGCGATCCACTCGTCCTAGAGTATTTGCCCTCCTGGCCTCCAAACTGTGGAATAAACTCCCTGTTGCACTTAGAACTGCAGCCCTTCCACCATGGTCTGAAGACTCACCTCTTCAGATTCCACCTTACTGTAGAACTTGCCTACCCCCAATGACCATACATGTAATTTAGATGCCATTTTTTAATGTTTTTTCTTTTTTATAAAGTTTTTACTGAATAGGTGCTTGGTCTACCTACGTTATTCTTAGATTACTATTTCTATGCATTTGTTGTATTGTTGTTGATGTATTGATGTTCCCACCACAGCTTCGACCTTGCTTTTTGTATGTCGCTCTGGATTAAGGGCGTCTGCTAAATGCTTCAATGTAACATAAATATAGGCCTACTAAATTGTTAGTTTACATCTGCAGTCCCCACAGAAAAACAAAACAGGCAGACATGTACATTTTAGCTGCCCACACACACACACACACACACACACACGCGCACAAACAAGCGCGTGCGCGTGCACACACACACACACACACACACACACACACACACACACACACACACACACACACACACACACACAGATACGCATCACGTGCTAATTAGCTATTTTATGCTGCACGAGGAAACCAGAACAAAGGAATGTTACTCTTATGTACACAGGATGTAATATAGAGAAGCCTTGAACCTTGAACATTGATATTGATATCATGGGCTGGCCAGTGGCCACATGAAGACCATTATCACAATTTGAGCCATGCTGCATGTGCCGTTCTGGAGTCAAGTGAGAGACCCACATTGGAGCTAGTTTCTATGTGGATCTATGGAGGTGCACCAAGTCAAAATCTTTGCATCTACCTTTCATGGCGCCACCATGAGGCTGATTTGAACATTTTGCAGGGTAATTTCTTCCTTGGCCTTTTGCGAATGTGTGTGCACAATTTCATTACAATTGCACGCTGTGTTTGATTTGAGGCATTTTGTTCGAAACGGATCAATCCTGCAAAGTTTGGAGGCCAATCTTTGCCAATCAGGATGGAATATTTAATATGGGACAGATCCGTCTTGATCATATGACTGTAGAGATACTGTGTACTGATTTGTGTTAATTGTGGGTAAAATCTGAAGGAGTAATATCCAAAAATGTGTCTTACATAAGTCTGCCTCCTGGTGGCGCTATAAAAGGCTGATGTGAAAAATGCAAGGAAAGGGTTTTTCCTTGGCCTATAGGGAGTGCGCTTACAAAGTTTGAAACTGATTGGTGGAGTTATAGGTAAAACCACGAATCGGCCTGTTATAGCGCCACCATGAGGCTGATTTAAAAAAAATGAAGTGGCATTTCTTCCTCGGCCTAGTGGGAACGTGTGTGCGCGATTTCATGTTAATTGCACTCTGCGTTTGTGATTTGAGGCATTTTGTCCAAAACTGACCAATCTTACAAACTTTGAAAGCCAATCTCAGCCAAACAGGATGGAATATGGACAATCAGACAGATCCATGTCGATCACATGACTGTACAGATACTGTCTACCGATTTGCGTGATTTTTGGACAAAATCTGTAGGAGTACTGGCCAAAAGGTAGTTTTGCACAAATTGGCATCCAGGGAGTGCGCTTACAAAGTTTGAAACTGATCGGTGGAGTTATAGGTAAAACCACGAATCGGCCTGTTATAGCACCACCATGAGGCTGATTTAAAAAATTTGAAGTGACATTTCTTCCTCGGCCTAGTGGGAACGTGGCATTTTGTCCAAAATGGACCAATCTTACAAACTTTGAAAGCCAATATCAGCCAATCAGGATGGAATATGGACAATCAGACAGATCCGTGTCGATCACATGACTGTAGAGATACTGTCTACCGATTTGCGTGATTTTTGGACAAAATCTGTAGGAGTAGTGTACAGAAATGTGTTTTGCAAACATCGGCCTCATGGTGGCGCTAGAACAGGGCCATTTGAAAAATGTGGGGCAGAGGTTCTGAATTGGCATCCAAGGAGTTTGTGTGCTCATTTTGGCAGCGACCGGGCCAACAGTGCCAGAGATTAGCTGGTAACAAACTTGGAGGACGGACGGACGGATGCACGGGCGGACGCACACATGGACGGACAGGGGCGAAAACATACTCTCCCCCTGCCTTCGGCTGGTGGAGACAATTAGGAGATTTTATTTGTGAATCAAATTAAATCAAACATGATTAGACTGACACAGTTTGGCATGATCCAACTTAAGGCTGTGAATGATTAGGATTACATGGTGCACAGTTCTCCATGGTGCAGGGGTATGCAGATGGCCGTGTCACAATGCCATGCATGTTAATATGCAAATGAGCAAACAAATGTATACCATAACAACACAGCACAGATAACTAGAAAAAAATAGAATAATCCTCAAGATATAGACCCCCAGCCAATAATGTGAAGCAAGTACAGGCAAAGGATGAGGAGTATTGAGACCCTGTTTGACAGTCGTAATACTGTAATCATTCATATGTGTCTGTGTAATAATTAATTATTATTTAGTCAACACTCATTTGGGGTATTTCTTTTTCTTTTCTTTTTTTTTGTCATTGTACAGCAAACGTGTCCTCTGCATTTAGGCTACTCATCCTAACTTCAAGGAGAAGTGGGTGCTAATTAATGAATGAATACAGAACTAGATTAATGTGGGCGAAGATTGTCATGGTCAGTAGCACACAGCCGGGCCCCACCAAGAGATTATCGTTTGGGGTCGAACAGGTCACAGTTAAGGTCAACATTACATAATCGGCCATTATGTCAGAGAGACAAACAAGAGATGATGTTGTGGGCATGGTTTGCATGACTCTTGAGATGATTATTGTCTCCACCAGCCGAAAGGCATAGGGAGAGACTATGTTTTCGCCTCCGTCCGTCCGTCCGTCCGTCCGTCCGTCCATGTGTGTGTGTGTGCGTCCGTCCATTCGGTTGTTTACCAGCTAATCTCTGTGGATGTTGGCCCGGTCGCTGGCAAACTGTGCACACACACTCCCTGGATGCCAATTCAGAACCTCTGCCAAACTAACTTTTGGCCAGTAGCCTACTCCAACAGATTTTGTCCAAAAATCACGCAAATTGGTAGACAGTATCTCTACAGTCATGTGATCGACATGGATCTGTCCGATTTTCCATATTCCATCCTGATTGGCTGACACTGGCTTCCAAGGTTTGCAGGATTGATCCGTTTTGAATAAAATGCCTGAATCATGAACGCAGTGTGCGATTTTGGTGAAATTGTGCATGCACATTCCCAATAGGCTGAGGAATAAATCAAATCAGCCTCATCGTGGCGCTAAGGCAAAGCCCGATTCGTGTTTTTACCTTTAACTCTGCTGATCAGTGTACAACAGTATGTGCACTCCCTAGAGGCCAAGGAAAAACCTTTGCCCTGCATTTTTCATATCTGCCTTTTATAGCGCCACCAGGAGGCTGACTTATGTAAAACATCCTTTCCTATTATTCCTTTAGATCTTATCCAAAAATCATGCAAATCAGTACACAGTAGCTCTATAGTCATGCAGTGATCAAGACGGATCTGCCCGATATTTCATATTCCATCCTAATTTGGCTAACATTGGCTTCCAAAGTTTGCAGGATTGGTCCATTTCGAACAAAATGACTTAAATCATGAACGTAGCTTGTGATTACAGAGAAATTCAGCACACACATTCCCACTAGGTCAAGGAACAAATTACACTGTTTTCATATTGGCCTGTTATAGCGGAACCAGCAGGTCGACTTTTGCCAAACTCATTTTTGAATAAAAATATCTCAAATCATGCATGCAAGTGTCACCGTTAAAGGCCAAAGAAGACATGACACCCTTTTCACATTTAGCGCCACCAGGAGGCCACAGTAACTAATACCTGACCTTGTGGAGACCTGTGCTCGGAGAGCACTGCTTCTAGTTATTTGTTTGTTTGTTTTTTGTTAAAACAACCTTCAATATGGGAACTAGGAAAGTAGGCTACACATAGAATCAATACTTTAAAGGGATATTTCACTTTGGTTATGGTGACTCATACTTCCCTTCTAACACGTGAGGGTCCGTGTTCTTTCGATAACTTATTTAATCTATTTATATATATATATATATATATATATATATATATATATATATATATATATATATATATATATATATATATATATATTATAAAAAAAAGAAGAAAGAATTGAAAAAAATAAAGAAAAAAAGAACACGCCCCCCTGACATATTAGGAGGGCACTATTCACTGCCACACCAGGCACGTGCATAGAACTGGACTGTACTGCCTCTGATTGTGCCTGTTTGTTTTGATATAGTTGGACTGCTTTCACAGTGTACTGGCCTGTTATTGATAGTTAGCTCAGAGACGCACCGACATTTTGCACCAGGCATATATCCCATGTACAATGCACTCTTTTTTTGCACTTTAACTAACGTGCATAAGTATATCATGCACCGTAGACTACACATCTGCTGCATATAGTATATCATGTATATAAGTATATCATGCAGTGCATGCACATAACCATCTGCTGCTAAGCTCACACACCTTTTATACTTGTACCATGTGTAAATATGTAGATAATTTGTTCTGCTATGTCTATGGTGATGTGATGGGAACTATGCACAAAATCACATTTCACCAACATCTGACTTTACTTCTGTAAACCTGTGATGTGGCAATGAAGCTGATTCTGAGATACTGGAGAAGGTTACCGTTATTGGTCTGTAATTCAGGTTTCATCTATCAAGTGACTTGCTCAACAGAACGCTGTTAATCAAATGCTCTTCATGTGTTTGAATGTGGCTATTATAGTTCACCAATTAAAGATTTACAGTATCTTCAAATCAGTGGGGAAATTATGGATAGCACAGTGAAACTAAGTGACTATGATGTATTTACTGTAATGTATTCTGTTTCTGAATAAAGAAGTATGATGATAAGGAATGACAAACACAAGCCTTATCACTTCCAGGTTAAAATACCTTTGACAAAGTTTAGTTAATTTGAGCTATCCAGGGGCGATCTAGGATCTAGTATCAGGCATTTAGGGGGGCTCAGCTCCACTGGATAACAATTAATACATTACAACAAAATACATACTTCCTGAGCCACTGTGACCAAAGTGAAGCAATAGAAGCGACTAGAATAGAAGAAATAGCTTCAGGTTTGGACACAGCTTTAGAATGAAAATGAAGGTGACATTTCCCAATCAACACACGTGCGTGCGCGCACACACACACACACACACACACACACACACACACTCGCAAGCACGCACGCACGCACGCACGCACGCACGCACGCACGCACGCACGCACGCACGCACGCACGCACGCACACACACACACACACACACACACACACACACACACACACACACACACACACACACACACACACACACACACACACACACACACACACACACACACACACACACACACACACAAACCTGCAAAAGGTGAAAGGTTTATCAAACCAGCCATAAAAGTGAATTACCTCTCTTGTTGACATGATGTATCAGTCATTCATAACTTTCTACAGAATAGTATCTGAGTTCATGTTTGTCACCTTTGGGACCGTTGACACTTAACGCCAGGAGATCTATCTTGCCAATGATCAATGTTTGAAAGTGATATTTTGATCACAAACCATATTGTCGATATTCAATATACATGTTTGAGAGGGAGAGAAACGTGTCCTAGTCCATGTCAATTTGCAGTTGCTATTTGGAGCAAAATAAAGTTTGGGTTTATACAAAAAAAGAAAACTTTTTACCTTCTTTCCTGACAAATCTATATGGGCCAATTTTCTAACATGTTCTTGTTCTAATATATAAATCGAACCTCTGTTCGAAGTGGAGCTGTGTGTGTGTGTGTGTGTGTGTGTGTGTGTGTGTGTGTGTGTGTGTGTGTGTGTGTGTGTGAACTGAGCGGTGGTCGTGGGGGGGGGGGGGGGGGGGGGGGGGAGGGGGGAGGGGGGAGGGTGCCTGTGTGTGTGTGTGGGGGGGGGGGGGGTGCCTGTGTGTGTGGGGTGGGGGTGTGTGTGTGTGTGTGTGTGTGTGTGTGTTGTGTGTGTGTGTGTGTGTGTGTGTGTGTGTGTGTGTGTGTATTGCAGTTGATGCTCAGGGCAGGCTAGACTCAACAGCACCTCTCTGGTCACCCAGGGTAGTCAGGCTACACCAGAGGCTACATACAGACAGACAGACAGACAGACAGACCCACCCACCCACCCACAGACACACACGGCCACGTATAGGGAGCTTGTGTTCCCACACAGCTCCAATAACCAGATAACATAATTACCCATTGTTTGAATGCATGTCAGGTCAGCTATGAGACTTGCTTATGTTTTTATGGTAATAAGTATAAATAATAAGTCAAATTTCACCCGCTATTACAACAAAAGTGTCAGCAGCTTTCTGAATCAATCCAAGTTAATGAGATGACCAGATGACCTGCCTGGTGGATAACACATATTGTATTTTTTATCTAACCTATTTTCACAACTATTTGCCTGCAAATAAAATAATTGCTTGTTGTGGAATTACTAGGCTACACAATTAATTAGTACACAGTTCATCAACAAACCCCACATCAAAAACAAAACCTTTATATCCTAGCCTACTTCAGTCTTCAACTCTTAGTCAGTTTCATTGCATCATATTCTAATGTTAATGGAGGACACATTAACATTAGAACATATGTTTACAGTCTATGCACGTATAAACCTACTGTATGCACAGACCACTGTACAAATACAGAAACATAACACACACATGATCTCCAGTAAACCAGTCAATCTCCACCAGTGGTGTAAAGTAACTAAGTACATTTACTCAAGTACTATACTTAAGAACAATTTGGCAACAGGCCTATTGTACCTTTGTTCCACTACAATTATTTGAAACCTTAGTTAGTTTGAAGGTTTTGATTATTATTAGGCCTACAAACCACTTAAACCCTATGCAAATGTTTTCCATTTGAAAATAGCCGATCTACAAGTTCACAATGCGTGGCATTGTGAGCTTGCAGCTGATATTTTCAAAATATGTGTGATTTGAAAACTTGAAATGGGACATTCTGCATAATGGGTAGGCCTACTTTTATATTTGGTTAGGTAGGCCTACTTTAAGTACATTTTGATGCAAATAATGTTGTACTTTTACTCAAGTAAATATTTAATTCGGGACTTCTGCATTGCAGTATTGATACTTTTACCATCAAAAGTAGTAGTTTAGTCCACCACTGCAGGAACACACACACACACACACACACACACACACACACACACACACACACACACACACACACACATCTGCAGCTCTATCAACCTGCAGTAAACCAGTCAGGGTCAGTCTCCACCCATGCGTAATATTTGTTTGAACCTATGGTTTGAACCGGCCCCTTCAGTCTGTATCATCAACTACGCACGTCCCATACATGCCAACGTAAACAGATCGATGCGTGTTGCGTGTGCGAGGGTTCTGCTGCAGCCTTATAAATACCCATGGCCCTCACACCGCTGTTCAAACTGCTCCAGCTACCTTTCTATGAGGGAACATTAAACCTGCAACCAAAACCAGACTGAGGATTTCACCGGTAGATGGAAACAGATAGTTAAAAGATTTTTGTTTAAAAACAAGAAGTAACTTGCATTTTAATAATCCACGGAGACTGTAAATTGCCACAGCTTGTATAATATACCTATTTTTATTTTTAATAATTTATTTGTGTAAAGTCATATATAACTTTGCAAAAATGCAAGCTGCCCGTCAATGTACTATGTGCGCCAGCCGTGCTACTGGAGGACTTCTGCAAAGTCGAACGGACATTTTATCGCTGCGCACCAACATGGCTGCGCTCAGGAGGGGTGCTGTTTGTCTCAGCTTTCTGAGGTAGGTTTTAATGACAAAACAAAACTTTTTTTCCCTTTTTTGTCACCTGACATTTTTTAAGAGATAACTGAAGTATTAAACCCAATGCATTTGACCGGCTCAAATAAAGCGATATATTATGGTCGTCTTTGGGTCTGCCAAAGATTCGTCAACAAGGAAGTAGCTGTTTATTTTACGCATTCGCAGAAAGTCCTCACTGTTTACAGTGAGTACACCCAAGAGTTAAATGAGGATTTTAGCTATTGGATGACAGGGCTGTATATTACACTACTAACCTGTGTGTTGTGTTTCTTTCTAAAGGAGTACTGCGAGTTTCCTGGTCAATAACAGGAGGCCTACATTCCAGAGGTTGGGCAGATTGACCGTCAGTACTGGAGCTGGACTGTGTGCTGTCCCTTTCACCCAGGTGGGTTTTACGTTTAGCTGTCAGCACGGATGGACACAGTTTTTCAAAGTAAAATCCTCAGGAGTGTACAAATGTAGCCAAATGGACTGGAACCACTGTTTGCGTTACAAAATGATAAATGAATCCTATTGATTATTCATGCTATGGAGACTGAGATTGACTAAAATCACACATGTCTTAGCAATGTGACAAATACAATAAAATATCATTGAACTCAAGTCGAGAGTAATCAATAGGAAAAAAAGTCATTTTGGGGGTGAACTACTCCTTTAACACTGAGGGTTTTACTGCGTTGAAAATGTAGCAGCTGTGTTACTGTTGACTGTGTGCACAGTAGACCTACACTATGCAGATAACACAAGCCTGTCTTTGTGGGATGTTTTAGGTTGTCACTTACACTGTGGAATGGTGTAATACTTTGTCAGTGTAATGCAACTGAACTGCACTATAATAAGCATGCTCAGAATATCAACACTCAACTTTTTCGATGACATACCTTGTTCTCTGTTATATAAGGAGCAGCACTAATCTTAAATTGAACTGTACATCATTTGTTGTCTCTCATTTTCTGTGCAGCAAGCGGAAAACCTCTCGCACGATTCCCTCATCAGAAGAGCAGCTTCAATGGTTACAGACAGCTCAAGCATTTACCTCTCCCAGACCACCCTGGCTGTTGTAGATGCCCTTACAGCATATTCCAAGGTAAGTTATAATCTGGCATCTTAGTGCCTTCAATTTCATTATATTCTTCAGTGGGAACTGGGAAGAAACCTCAATGCTATGATGCCAAGGGTTTATTTGTAACCACTGATGAATACTGAGATAGACCCTGCTCTTAGTCAACCTGTAGTTTGGGATCTAAAGAGAGTCTTAGGACATTTAACAATGTGTTGTTGACACTATTAATGCATGGTTGAGTACCTGAAACCGAAGAAATTTGTTTGTGCCTTATCTCCCCCCCAAGTGTCACATTGCACAATACTTAATCACTAAAGCATGAATCTGACCTACATAGATACCGGTAGATTGAATACCTATCTATCCAGGTCAGATTTATTCTTATTTTTATCAAGTGACACATTACGCAATATTTTCTCAAAGAAGCATAAATCTGACCTATCTTATGGTTGATTTGTCCTTAGATGTGGTAAAACATTTTTGCTTTCTGTGTCACAGAAAAAGTATCTTCATCTTAAAACAGAAATACAAAAATAGTTTGAACTGTTTTATATTTTAAGAGCCACTGGCTGTATTTCATTTGTCTTTTTTTTCTCCAAAGGCTGTGCACACTCTCGTCGCCCTCCAGAGACGGTATTTGGCCTCATTGGGAAAACTGACCCCTGCAGAAGAGGATTCCATATGGCAAGTGATCATTGGCCAGCGTGCAGAGGTATGTATGCGTTTGTCTCGCAAACCAGAAATTATAGCATGATTGAAAGAAATTTGAACTTATATTCAAATGGCATGCGTACACCTATTCCCTTGTTTTTATGTTTTTATTGTGTAGTGTGTGCATGTAGTGTCTTAAACATGAAGCAGGGCTTGAAACAATCCCTTATAGAAACCTAATCTCTACTCCCTTGGCCTGACAGGCTGGTGACAAACACGATGAATGCAAGCGCTTTGAGTCAACCTGGATGAATGCTGTCAAACTGTGTGAAATGGCATCCGAGGCAGCGTATTCTTCAGGTATGTACTGTAAATGAAACTTATCTCTGAAGAACTGAACTGCAACTTAACATTACTCAGGAATGGTTGTCAATAGTTTAACCACTTAAATCCTATATACTTAAACTAATACTGAGTTGGCCTGGATCAACTCAGTCCCCCAGGGCTGCTTTATCCCATATATGTTGTGTCCCAGAACAAGGATGCTAGGGTTAAAGTGGTGAACTTGATTTTCTCAGCCTCCGGAAACAGTGGGGATCACAGCCAGCAATTACTCTAAGAAAGACATTGACTTGTCAGCATGGTCATAAACAACGTCTTAGAAGCTGGCATACTTACAATATTTGTTGTTTACAAGTAATGGCGTCCCCTCAATTCTTAGTAGATGCCTCTAGCATTTCAAACGCTGTCAGTCTCACTCTTCAGATAGTGTATGGCCCAGTAGTTGTCATTCGGTAATGCTTTGAGACAAGATGAAGAAAGAGTCTGAGATCATGGTGGACTCCAGTTCCCGTGGTCTTAGAACAAAACAGAGATGATGGACAGATGCACCTGCTTGACATCACCTAATGCCTTTTGGACTAGCAGATCTATCAATTCTCACCCCGTTCTCCCAGCAATGTGGCTAAGAGTGTGTTTGTTTTTCTGTTCTCACAGGTGCTGAGCAGGCATCCATCACAGCAAGGATGAATGTTCAGATGGCCCAGTCCCAGGTGGAGGAGGCACGGAAAATATCTAAGGATGCAGATAAGAAGTTAGCCGAGATAAAGGCTGAAGAGATCCAGAGGATGGCAGAATATGCTTCCTTCCTGGACAAGAATGGCGAGGAGCATGAAATACATGAAGCTTATTTACGAGAGGACTAAGGGGAAAAGGAGTTTGGGGATAAAAAAAAGATACGCAAGGCTTACTTACCTCTGCGCTTATTTGAATTCTGTTGTGGCAGAGGGGAAATATATTCACTGTTTTGTTTTCAGTGGTGTTCAGTTCTGTTTGTGTCTTTGACTTGACCTTGGTGATTTACTTGGTGATTTCTCCCTCTGTTGCACATGTAAGTGCTTATGAAGCATTGAGGGAAATATTGGATTTCATTTTGTAATTCTTTTGTACATACTACTTGCATCTCTGCATAAATGCGAAGAATCTGCATCTAGTGAAAATATTCCATTAAAGTGTTTAGTAATTTGCAAACAAACTTGTTTGTAAATGCTCATTTTCTGTTGTTTGATTATTTAACAAACTATTTATTTGATTAGTGTAAACCTTTTCTGGATTGTGTAAGATGATGTGACTTTGTTAAGGAGAAGGCTGGCCAGCATGCAATTATTTTATGTATGTTGGGTTATGTTCCATTGTAATAAAAAACATTTTTCATATAACTATTGTTTTTTGTTATCCTTTTTTGCATCCGCAACTAAAACATATCTCGTTGTGTACATTTTATAGTGTCTGTCTTGTCTTTGGAAACCCAATCTTGTAACAAAATTATGACACAGATGTTTAATAATCTAATCTTTCCTACTAATAAAATAGTAGGAAAGACAAATTAAACTGGCTGGCAGATTAGAATGAATGAGGTATTATGCAGAAAACCTGCCCAGGTAGTGTCTTTGCCAACCTCAAAAGAACTACTGCATCACTGTAGTCCTCATGGAAAATGTTCAAAATCATTCATATATAATATGTATATACATATATAATAAAATTATTAGTTATGTATATAATTCTGCTGAAATCTGAAAACTCATTTCCAGACTCATGCCCTAGCACCTATTTCTTGTATCAGTACTTGCCTCAGAGATTCCTGTGAGGATATTGCAAGTGGGCCCACAAATAATTGCAATATATATATATATAAATATATATATATATATATATGCTATCCTACTTGTAGTTACTTTATAGTATATGTTTTCTTAGCAATAGTTTCTTGACCGTGTCATTGGTTGCCTAAGGTTCATCTTGCACTTAGGTTAGTCTGGATAACTGTCTGCTAAATGCCGGCCCAACATATTATAGTATTCAAGTTTCCCTATATGCCTTTATTAACTCAACATAACAATCAAATGCTATTTTATTACATTCCCGTACCCAAGCCAAGTGTCAGGTGTTTTTCTCCTATTAAGATATATATTGTTTGTGTTGCTCTCAGAACAAGTCTTGCTGTAGGAGGGGTGTTCGGTTCCTTTCTTTCATATCCACTGTTTCCCTTCTTCATTTACATGTGCACTCAACACCTTGTGTTCCCAGTAAATTACCCATGTCCTCAGTCTTTCAACTGCACTACTTCTAGGTTAACTCTCCTTCCCCCTGTTTCATTCTGACTGAAAAGAAAGTGACTATGCCAAGTAGTCTATAAACAATAACAAAAATCAGTTTAAGGCCAACAGAATGTTTTGTCATTTTTTCAGAATTGTTGTTGAATGTATTTACTTACTTTATTTTGTACAGATGGTGACATGCCACTAATTTATGTGTATGTATGTACCGTATGTATTTATGCATATGTACAGTATGTATATACATTATGTATGCATGTGTATTAGTTGGAAATGCTTATCCAGTGGTGCCTTTTATACTGAATGGCAGGCAGGAGCTTTCAAATTGTAGTCTGTTTCCTTGTAAATTACGATCCAGCAGATGGCGATCTAAATCCATTACAATAAAATGTGGCACTGAAATCCTGGATTGTGATCAATAGTAGTCATTAATCTGTTTATATTTCAAAAATACTACCTGATTTTACCAGATCAGACAATTCTCTATTTAGGCATTTAACAGCTGCTCTTATATCAGAGTGAAGTGCAAGATCAGAGTGAGTGTGATTCATAGATGGTGCAAGGTGCACAAGCTCTATGCACACTGAAGCAGGTCAGACAGGGAGCCAATGATCTTGATACATTTACATAGGATTGAATTCAAGTTTATTTTAATAATCCCTCTTTATTTTTCTAGTGTAAGTACTTAAAGGAATAAATTACCTAATCTCTTAAAAACAAACTAACTATAACCTGTAAATGCACAACCAAATCTTAAAAAATGAGAGTCTGAGAGCATCTGAGATCATTTGTAAACTGAGTAGCCTATTCAAGGTAGATGTATGCTGTTTGATTGTCTTTACATGTGTCATCCAAAGGTCAGTTTGGGTTGTAGGGTCATTTCGAGAGCTCATTAAGAAGGAGGCCTCTCTGGAGCTGTAAACACAAGTGTCTAATGTCAGCCAGCAATGAGATGACCTCTCCCAAATCTAGATGGTCATGCCTTGACTGGTGAAGCATGAAACAACAATACAATCCAACAACTTATTGACGGTAATGTTTGGAGCTGGGAGGCTCTGCCTCTTCCTTAGACCTTACTGGTGATGCACCCATGATGAGGGGGGTAGAGTGAGGAGGGAGAGGTGTGCAGTGTCTGGCCCACAAATGTGACTGGAGAGGAATGTTGTGTTTAACAAAGGCTGTTTTCACAGACTGTAAAACCAAATGCCCCAGACAGGCAATGGGGATGTGCACCCACTGGTCACAGGAGAGGTGCATGGTGCCAATGCAGTCTTGCCTATCCGCAAGGAACTGTAATAACACATTAATAGACAACATTTTCTAGAATGAACCCTCAATAAGGCAATCACAATGACAAAGGTCACATGTCATAAATGCTAATAAACCATGAAATGGCACCAATGGGTTTATGTATTGGGTGAAGAATTTCCCCTCAAAATGTAATATTGGTTTAGCAATTACGATTAAGCAAAAGTAAATATTTCTGCCCAACTGGTCTATGGAATAAATTAAGTAAATAGCTAAATCATCTCATCTAACACAATCTCACAAGTCTGTATAGCACCAAGACCTTACTATTACATGCAATGTGTACCAGGAAGGGTGATTGATTGGTGAAAAGGGCAGCACTTTCACCTGGGGATTTATCACTCTTTGAGGATATAAATAAACCACCAGACGATATAAAATGTTGAAGAGGGTACAGTGTGGTGGTGACATATTATGAACTAAGCTTTAATCACCATGAGGTTCAGTGGTGACACTGTTGCTGTGGGGCTGGGTTAAATCTGACAAGAAATATAGGGAACCCCTGCTGAGCTAGTATGGCCTCATTGAAGCTTAGAAGTTAGAACTAACAGGATAATGAAGATGTCACTGTAGAATGTAATGCGAGTAGAGGGTTTCTTTATGAACTCATGTAGAGGAATTGATAATGTCATAGTCGCATATGATGCCAAATTAATAATAATATTAGGGACATAATAATAACATACAATAAGATTGCATTGTGTTTAACAATATCTTTCATGTTTTCAAAATTGAAAGGGCATAGAATGCTTGGCATGTGACTGCTGTGTGGTAGGTTGAACTCTAGGTTTATATTAACTCTCTCATTCATTTCCTTTTTATCTCTTGGTTTAATCATCTATAAGAAAGGCATGGCATCATTGTCATGTAGAATAGATCCTAATGTCTTTTTAAAATAGTATGCGATTTCAGAAAGAAAGAAAGAAAGAAAGAAAGAAAGAAAGAAAGGAAGGAAGGAAGGAAGGAAGGAAGGAAGGAAGGAAGAAAGAAATCCCCTCAAAATGTATTGGCATGCCTAGCTATTCACATTTATATCATATTTATGTTTTCATATTTTCCCAATCTATCCTAGATTGGGATTTATTTTCTTGTGCATACTACAGTGTGTGCAGTGTGCTATGCAACTATGCATATAGTGGAGCATTTCGGGCAGTATTTTGATTGAATCGTGCACTTTCTTTACGATAAAAGCATGACATTTGGCACACAGTTAGAACATGGAACATTTTTGGCTATATATTTGGCTATATATATATCGTAGATTTGTCTTGGGAAACCTTGTGGGAGCCAATCAAAGTTGTAGTCTCGTTGACTTTACTATACAGTAAAATACGGTAATACAAAAAATAAATATGCTTTAGCATGTGAGGGGTCAAACTTTTTTCATGATTCTGAATCGGAATCCAATGCAAACATTTCTTTTGCACAAAAAACTTTCCTTGGGGTAAAAACGGCCCCCACAAAACTATGGTTTAGTGATGAGTCATCACTTTTCACAGTTTTGTGGGGGCCGTTTTTCCGGAAAGGAATGTTTTTCGTGCAAAACAAAAACTTGCATCGGATTCAGAATCATGAAAAACCTCTAGTTTGACCCCCACATGCTACTTAAAGCATATTTATTTTTTGTATTATTTTACCAACTTTGATTGGCTCCCACAAACTTGATTGGCTCCCACAAAGTTTCCCAGTTCCATATGGCAAAGTGTGTTCATGCACGATTTTTGCTTGAAACGCTCCCACTAAATATGGTCAAAGGTTAAGTAACATTGATTTGATATAACAATATCATATCTGACCTACTCATTTGAAATATACAAATAAAATAGCCTTCCTTAGCCTGAAGTGTATTCTAGGCTACATGTTTTGAGTGTTTACGTGTGTGTGTGTGTGTGTGTGTGTGTGTGTGTGTGTGTGTGTGTGTGTGTGTGTGTGTGTGTGTGTTTTGGTACATCCCACGCGGATCGGTCGCCATGGAGAGAGCAGCAGCAGCACACACACAGTTCCCAGACAGAGGAGAGAGCAGCACAGAGCTCAAGTAGTGCCATTGCGCACGCAGGGATTGGGAATCATGGCGAAAAAAAGATTGAACACTTCTTTGCGATTAACTGGACTGCGGGCGGCATTATACATCGTCGTATGTGGATTTACATGTAAGTTATTTCCTTCATTTTAACTATTGTTTTCCCTGAGACTTTCGTGGCCGTGGCAAAAAGTTCGGTGCTGGGCCGGTGCTGCTTCTGTGTCTCGATCCCGTTAAGGCCTCTCCATACTATGACCGAAATGTTCGGTGAGTTGTGTTTTCCGACGTGCAAATTTCCGAACTCCCGTTCGGTCCAATGCTTTTCAGAAGTCCCGAGGGATATCATTTTATGGTAGAAAAGGACCTTTTGACCGAAAACGGCGGTTTCGGTCATAGTATGGATAGGCCTTAAGATTCCCAGAGCAGAGGAGTCATTTCAGAAAGAAATAGGGGTTGGCAAAGTGGTCACCACTTAAGCCTCGTTTCTAAAACAGTGATACTAGTAGGCTGAGCCCATGTAGATCCACTATTTTGTTTGGGAGGCGAAAAGAGAAAATGTTTGAAGATGTTCGCCTATAGTGACATTCCCAAAATCTGGATGCCACGTTCAAAGTGGTTAATAAATGAGTTTGGGGACAATATGCATAAAATAACTGAATTTGAGGTTAAATGTGCAACACACGGGTGGCAATTGCCATCGGAGCATCCCCTGTTGACCCAAATGACGCCCATGGATCCCCCAGAGCAAGCAGCCAAAACCTGGCTGTCCCTGTTCTGTTCAAGTCGGTACTGCTGTGTTTTCGGTCACTTATACGTTAGCTGTAGCCATAAGCTAACGATTTGTCCAGCACATCATCGTCTACCTATATATATCTACAACAAAACTGACGAACTGGGCTAAGCTGCCAGTGTTGGCGAACGTAAGCGTGGTAATTTGAGTTGTTCTTTCCTTGCCCTGGCACCTTTCCATTTGTTCCCACTGTAACTGAATGCTAACTGCACCCCATTGAACCGTTGCTAATTATAACACCACAGCAGCTCAATGAACTGACCCGGGGACTCGTTGGAGTCCTTGGATCTCTTGTCCCGGGCAACAAAGCGTCAATATTACAACTACTTCACTCTATTGTACATCATCTTGACTTGGCTTGACATCGCCACACATTCTTACCACGGGGTTGCGGTCTGAAAAAACAAACCAAAGTTTATTTATTGTAAGTAATGATCTGGGTGTCAACTGATAATGCGAAGTAAAGAGGTCTTTAGGGGGTAGAATAAAAAGTTTTTACTGGCATGACATGAGGAAGAAAGGTGGGGCATGCAGGACAGGAGAACCCCTTTGTGACTGAATGTGTGTAGTGGCTGCTGGGGAAATGAAGACATATTTCAGTGAGTGAGAGAGGAAAGGCATTGCAGCCGCAGAGTCTGGAAGTATTGACCTGCAGTTGGGCCACATGCCAAAGTACCTTCCAGCCTCACTGTCACAAATAGCGCAGCAGGGGAACTCTGCTGTACCCCTTTCTAAACAGGACCTCGACCTGGTACATGCCTTTAAGCCGTAGCCTATTGCCCTATGACAATAGAATGTCCACAGTAAAATCCTCAGTGTTATAGGTCCATTGTACATGTGTACACTCTCTGAGTATACAAATCTGGATAAATTAACACTGAGGATTTGACTGTGTACAAAGCAAATATGTTGCCATTGTGATCTCTTCACACTCACCCACACACAAGCATTTTTCCTCTGTATCTTTTTCCCCCCTTCTGCATAACCACAAAATATAGGTTCATAAATCAAGGCAGAAAGATGAACATTGATAAACACATTGTATTATATATGGATAAACATTGTATTGTTGGTCTAAGTATAACCTTAGGCCTTTTGTCGGGCAGCATGTCAAATCTCCCTCCTTACTCAAAGTTGAGTGTGTGTGTGTAGGGGGGGGGGGGGGGGGGGGGCACTTCTTAACAAGAGATTTAATGTGTAATTTCCTTTGACTGTGTGATTTTCAGAACGCATGGAGTGTGTAGACAGCGTTGTGAGGAGGGGACTGCTTTAAGGTGTGGTTACAGACTGTGAGGTCTGTAATTGAGGAGCATAGTTTTGTGGTTTCTACTCTTGGGGCTGTGTGATTCGCAATCTAAATAAATAATGTAGTAATGGAGCCACCTAAATTACAGAGTCAATACAGAAATAGATTTTCAAAAAAGAAAAAAAGAAGGAGAAGAAGCAATGCACTGACATGGTTTAGGCTTAATGGAAGTTGTTGTGAGTCAGTGATGAAGTCAAATAAGTCTACCGTCCCGACTGTCAAACTTTCTAGCTTTGTGTCAACATTTACCCAAGATGGATCTTATCAGTTGCATGTAGTTCTTGACACTTACTTATTATGTATTCCCTTTTTTCTTTCTTCATATGCAAATGACTTATAAACTTTTGTTTACTTAAAATAAACAAGCATTTGCCTGGTGGCTGGTGTTTTTTCCATTTCCCATTCAGGACATTTGCTGCAACTACTAGGGTAATGCTATGCACCAGAAGGGCTTCAGGACTAGTTAGTGCAGTGTTTGAATGCACAGCTGTGACTTGCAGCTGCTGTATCTATCCACTCCTCTCGTTTGATGTTAAATCTCAGTTGTGAGGCAGCAGACTGAAAACTCCTAATCACACTTAAAAGGAGGAGGGCCATCAGCAGATGAGTGTTTTGCTTTATTGTGGGACATGGTGACTGTGTGTGCGGGACTGGGGAGCAGCAGGCTGTGGCTACTGAGACTGTTGCTTTAGGCTCCACCCTTCGCCTCTTTTTCTCCTGGCAGATGTGACTGTCAGGAGTCGGGACAGGCTACTCCCCTGCGGTCCATTAGTTCATGTAGTAGGGTAACCTCCAGCCTTGGGATAAAACATCTGCACCGAGACTAGACCTGGCTCTACAGCCTTTGACACTGGAAAAAGAAAGTGCTGTGTATGTCTGTGACACAGCATTTTTCAATCCACTGTCCTTAGAAAGAAATAAACATCAGTGGCAGTGCCTTACCCATTCATGACAGTCCATTACTAGTTGTATCATCTGATTATTATAGGCTTACCCATCTTACCCTGTTTTAATCATGGGGACTACCTTTTAAACTAGCTAACATGTGACTACCTTTTAACTAGCTAACATGTTTAGGCAACAGTATATCACCCAAATGTATTCCTACTTAGTTATTTTTATTCCTTCGTTTGTGTTATTCTATTTAGTAACAAAATAAGTAACACAATTTTAAATATTTAACTCACCAGCAGTGTCTCTGGTCTATCACTTCTTGTTGAACTGAGAAATTACCTCTATAAATGTAATCTCCCATTGAAGAGTAATCATAAGCTGTATTGTAATAAAGAAGATGATATGTTTATTTTGCTATACAGTCTGATTTAGTACTTCATGTCCATTAGTAATTATCTATGGCTGTATCCGGAAAATACCATAGTCGTAAATGCGCTATTTCAGTCATAACTCATTTGAGTCTCTGATTCATAGGAACTGGGTGGCAGAAATGGCTTCCAGATATTTTTATGGTTAATTGCCTACAGTGAATGAACAGAGGGAACCCCTTTAAACGCTTTTGCCTGCTGCTGTATTCAGGCTGTAGAGTAGGCTGTGTGCAGTTCAGTATGTAACCCATGTAATGGTCACGCTGAGGTTGAAACTCTGAGGTTTACTTCCACAGTAAAGTATTAAATGAGTGGCACAGGGCAGGATGTGCACCGTCAGCAGTCAAATCCCCACAGGAGAGGAGCTCTAGGGTTATGGGAAACAGGTGTGGTCCCTTTTCACCACTCAAATCTTATGTGTGTTACATTTTAGTCATTCAACCAGGGACGTGCTGGGCCCCTGATTCAGCCCGGGAAAAAGAGTTGGAGAGGCCCTCATTGCGCGCTATAGAGAGAGATCTCTCTCCATATAGCGCTGCTGCTACTCAAAGATTTGTGACAAAGTGACAAGCCAGTGGGCCAATTACATGAGTTATATTTCGTCGTTGTCGGGTGGAAACCTTGTATGTCCTAAACCGTTTGTTTTGTATTTATCATTTAAAAAATGATTTAAACTAGTGAAAACAGCCGATCTACAAGCAGATAGTAGTAGATCTGCTGTTTTCACTACTTTTGTGCGACAGCCTTGTATGATGAAGCAGGGCTTTGCTTTGCGAAAAAAATAGACACATTTGAAACTAATTTTGTCCTAATGGCCGGCCTGGACCGGGCCCGGAATGAACCGGCCGTTTGGGAGTTGTCCCGCTTTTCCCAATGGCCAGCACGTCCCTGCATTCAACTATCATGTGGTCATGAAGTGTTTTGGACAAGCCATGTAGTCATGACAGTCAGTTGTACACTTTAAGGTACACACACATAAGCACAACACTGCAGGAAAATACCACCTGTCAAATATTGGTGTTGCCTGTGGTCTCCCTGACAGTCATCTGAGGGTTGATTGATGTTTTTGTTCTATAACATTGTCCTTGTACAGTAGGTTAAAACCTTAAAAGTTAGTTTTTTTTTCTTAATTAATTAATTAAATAAATTACTACTGTATTTCTCTCTTTAGCTACTGTATTTCTCTCTTTAGTTATATCTCCTTCTCCTACCTAGCCCCACTGTTGACAACCGTCAACAGACTTTTCATTTGGTGCTTTGGACATTTCTAATTGTCTAATTTGTCTCTAAATTTACTTTGGAATACAGGTACATACCATAATATTATTGCCCTTCTCTTGTTATCATCTGCAATTGGCCTCATCGATATACAGTAATGGTACATTATTGGCATAATTCTCCTATATTCTAGTAGTTTGCAACCACAGCAACAGAAATGGTGCCACTGCTAGAGTAATAAGAAGAACAATGTAATAAATTAGTACAAACTATTAAAGTAACTAGCCAGTGAGTGATTATGTTTTTAAAACCTCAGTTGCTGAACTCAAATGTCATCAATAAGTGAACAAAATAGTTAATACTATTGATAAAAGTCTAGCAATCAGCTATCCTACATTCCAAAGAGAGTTGCCCCTACATGAAATCCGATTACGGTATAGAAAGGATGTAGTTTCTGGTATTGTCAGCAAAATAACTGGTCTTTTACTGTGATAATCTTCTATAATTGCTATTTTGAATCAGTAGTCTGTATTAGGTTTATAGCCTGAAAGTGTCCATTAAGGCATGTTTACGTCTTCATTAATGCTGTAAAAATGTTTAGCTGCATGTCTTCAGCTTATAGGCTGCTTTTCCAGACTCACCAAGTACAATGAAAATGAGGCAATGCATAATACACAGCTTGAGCTAAATCTGCCAAGTTCTCATAAGCTTAAGCATTTGCCTAGTATGTCAAATTCTGTAAGACACCACATTTCAGATTTGCGCAGTCAAAGAAAGAACTGGTTTAATACGTTGGACAAGCCTGATGTCTTGCAGAGTTATCCAAATGTACCGCAGCTATAGACCATATTCACACAGTGGCCATTTGGCTCTTACTTCATTCTTGGGGGTGTGAATATGGCCAGTTGCTTTAACAGGGTCCTGTGCCACCATATCCAGCTGGGACCACAGCCATCTCAACAACGCCTCCCATGGTCACATTCCTCCCCTGTTCTAAGCTTCCACTCTGCTATTTCAATCTCTGCAATCTCTGACATAATTGACATTTTCAGTTAGGCTAAGATGGAAAAAGTTGGATATATTTTCACACTTATGAGTACAGAGTACCGACCTCCTTTTCTCCCCAATTTAGTCGTTATGCCAATTAATTCCTCCCCACACACGTGTGTTGTCACTGCTGTTGTATCCTACTGACTCCCCTGCCAGTGAGGAGCCCCCACCAGGAGGATGTAGACCTCAGTCCTACTCCTCCCACCCAACACTCCCTGCTCTTATGACCCTCCCTGCGCGGCTTCCCTCGCCCCAAAATTGTGTTCGTATCAGCACACTCGACAAAGACGGATGCTCCGTGGTGGACTCGAACCCGCAGACTCTGCGGTGGTGGACAGGCACTGGTCTTCTTTACCACTGCGCCACCTGGGCGCCTAGGGTACTTTATTTTTGTCCAGGAGACAGGTAATACAATATGTAGAGGTAATGACAAACATGAGTCTTAGTTTGCTGTGGTTTCTCTATTTTGTCTCTAGTTGGATTGGAATGTGAAGCATATCACAACAAATCAAGTGACTGAGTCTACATTTAGAACTGAAGAAATAATGTCAGAATATTCTGTATGGATTGAATTAGACCCTAAGATACTATTTATTTTTTTATTCTTATGGCAGAGGACAATACTGGATAATGGTGTATTGTGTAAATCTGAACCCCCCCTCCCCAATCTAAACATCAGAGATCAGAAATCAGATCATGCGCAGGTCAGCGATCAGAAATCTATGATGTCATTTTGAAGGACACAAATGGTAGTCAAACTTTGTGCAACATTGTGATTTTTAAATAATGTGATATCTCCCATGATACGATGCACATAGTCTCCATCGCCATTTTCATGTTTTCAATTTAATCTGTTGAATTGTGCATTGTTGTGGTATCTATTACTTTGAGAAACAAGGCAAATTATTATTTTCTGGCTATTGGATTACAGCAGTTAGACTAACTAATAGGGGAATACAATATAACTTTCCCAGGGCATGGAAATAACTAATTCAATTTGTTGGAATTTCCCATAGAAAGGATCTAGGGACAGGCTCTATTGGGTGGGAATCAGGACAATACAAACTGTGAATTTAAGTCCAAGGGTTTGGCCTGGCAGATTGTCAAATCCCCACACACTCCTGTCTTCCTGTGAAGTTATCCTGGACATGTGCTGGTCTAGACAGATGTGGCTGCTTATTCTGCATCCCAAAGGATTCACTATGCATCAAATATCTAATTCTGCCAACTTTTTAAAGTAGGTGGTAAGTGAATCAGCAGCAAGAGGGTGACGGTGAGAATTGGTGAGAGTGCCAGGAAAAGGAGGAGGGACGGGAAAGTAAATTCCCACTGACCAGTAGAATGCTGGAAAACTGCCACACAGACCAAACCACTGCTTTTATGGACCTCTGGAGTATGTTACACATAGTTCAGTCTTTGTTTTTGTTTTGCTGTTTTCACTTCCTCCAGTGTGGTGCCACACTGACCTGATGAGAAATGAGTCTGAAAGCGAGAGACTCTGTGGTCAGTTTGTATTACTACACTTTTGGGTGGACATTATTTTGAGATGTGATAAGGAGTCATTAAAGAGAAAAAAACTATTAGACTTGATGTAATGTTGTATTTCAACATGTCTATCTGCTACTTAGCCTACTTGAAATCTACTTGATAAGAAATGCCTGATGGCGCAGCATGAATGGAATGATAAGGGAAGACTATCAGCAATTGCAGTCTAATCCAATGTTTTGCTGCAGAATCATTTCTCAAGTATCAAGAAGGGGACACTTTAATTTGGAACCAAGGCTGAATACAGGCCTCTTCCTTATACTTAGTTTGTCGGGAAAATAATAAGATAACGTTTGTCTTAAATCAGAATGTGTTAGTGCCATTTCTCTGAAGTGATCGCATCAGCAACTTTGGAACAGTTAATTTGATGTATACTTTTCTTACTCATCATTCGTCAATCATTTCATTAATCAGAACAATTGGTTTTCTACTACTGGGTTCCATTCAAGGTTATCTAACAAATATGTAGGCCTATCACACTGTGTGATTATTGCCTAAACTATAGCCTAACACTAGCATGAAGACTAGAGTAGTGTAAATTCCTTTATGCACCCTAAGGGCAGATTCATACTCCACTTTTAGAGCCGAATTTATTTTGGTTCGGTTCGGGGATTCACAAAATCTCTGTGGCACCGAACAGCCGAATTAATGGCGGTACCCGAACCCTGAACCTCTGAATGACGTCATATTGTAGTTTGGACAAAGCCGAACCGAAATAAATTCTGCTCTAAAAGTGGAGTATGAATCGGCCCTTATGTTTCATTCATAATTTGTTGTATGACGGCGTTGCTTCCTCACTGCACATTGCGACACATTCTGAGCTTGTAGATGGGTTATTTTCGGTGAGTCCCACCGTTGTACAACAAAGTTTAAATCAGGCTTAAGACCGTCGGTTTGAGTAGCCTGCTTTGTTTGCTGTTCTTTCAATTGTCTTCCAAGCATGGGGACACTTTCAGCTTTCAGGTCTTGCCCCTAGGTACCATCAACCATTTACGATTTTACTATTTACTCTAGCATACAGTAGCATTGCCTTTCACTGCCAAAGCTCTCTCAGCTGTGTATCTGAGTGGAGTCACAAATAAGGATGTACCGGTCAGGTCTTGTTTCCATTGTGGTCCTATATCAGTGGTTCTCAAACGTTTTCATGTAACAGTACGTAATACAAACATATGTGACCCCAAGCAGGCCCCCGCTGCAAAGGAAAAACCTAGAAGGACATGAGGCTTGGGCTGGTGCAAGCAACAACAACAACAACATGTGGGGAGACATGCCGGGGCATGCTTACATGTAAGTTGGTGGTCACGCCCCGGTGGTCACGGTCGTGCAGGTTGTGTTGGGGGTGCCTGCATGGGGGTCACATATGTACGCACATATGTGACCCCCCGATGACTGGCAAAAGAAAACCCTTGAAGGACAGGAGGCTTAATTGGACTGGCCGCGCTGAAATAATGAATATCTGACCACGGAAAATATCTTGTGCCAGGGAACCCCAAGATTGGTGTTGTTACAATGTTACGAATTGTTCAACTTTTTGAACAAAGCTGTTCACTCTTCACACGATGTAACAATGAAAATCACATTGAACCATAACCACTTGAGCCCCAGCTTCATATTTTGAGTAGAACATTAGTCAAAAATGGTTGATCTACAAGTTAACGCATTGAATATCTTTGGCAAAGAATATGTGCATAGAGTGAAAAAAGGAGTCTGAGTGATTGTAGTCAGTTTTACTAAGAATAGAGGGTTTACAGTAAGTGGTTAATTATACAAAGGACTGGAATTTGATCAGGGTTATAATATACAACCCTTATCCTCATCAATACAGATCAATTGAAATGTGCTTTGTAATATTTTGTAAATTGGATCAAGACCTAGTTACATCCTCTTGAGACGAGTAGATTAGTTCTATGTTTTTACAACACTAGGGGTTTATACTTTGATACATGTTGATTTGATGTTGCATTGACTACTGTTAAGTTATATGCTCTCTTTGTTTGTATTGTCTCCATTAACAAGATGTGGCACAGCACCAGATTTTGAAGGATTCTGCAGCCCTATATTGATTAATTCTTAATACATTTCAAGGAATCATATTACTTCTATCTTTTCATTTAGCTTCCCTCCATTGGGTTTTGTTATTTTTAGAAGGGATTTTAAGATTTTACTGATCATCTTTCCAGACTTGGCTACTGTAGGTGTGGCTTCTAAGGTTAGTTACATCTTAGATCTTCCTTTGAGATCTCCAAACAGGGCATTGCTGGTCATCTGGTCTGGTCTATGACTAAAGCAAAGCTAGAAAGTGATTGTTTCATTTTTAAAATATGTTCTGACTTAAACCCTTGGTGGGATGTGCAAGGAATAAGGATTCACATCACATGCTAAAATAGGCCAGTAAGTCAGACTCATTTATTTTCACTTCTTGGAATTTACTTAACAAATCAAAAAGATGGCAGATTTACAAGGGATTATAAATCACCCATGATCTCAATGATTGTTGCAAATCACTGGATCTCCCAGCAGGGAAATATTTGTCCCATGGATAGGAGGCTAGCATGAGGCTTTGGCCTCAATGATCATGTAGACCACTTACAAAATGAGGGTCATGTTGAGAAAATGTGTCAGTTGTTGGTTGTTTAAAGAAAAACTAAAACGAGACAATCATGGGAATTATTTTTAAACAAAACAAACATATTTCCCCAGGGTCTAGCTGTGGCATGTGGGAAACTATGTTTCCACTATGACAGATTAGCCTAATGGTAATGGAAGTACAGTAGCCCATTTAGACCAAGCCACGGTCACTGAAGTCTGCGATTAGAAGAGGAGTCTTTCTCTCCGTTCAGCCCCACCTACTTCCCAAAGGGCCTGATCTATTTCTGTCTGAATGAATGAAAATTGAGCTGAGTTTTATAAGGAAAATGTGTTAGGAAAATACTGTACTTTGAAAGAATTGAGACTGTTGTGTGTATGGGAAAGAAGTCAAGTACCTATATAGCCTTGTTAGCTCAAATAGTATACAGTGCCCCAGAGTCTAATCTGACCATAGGAGTGTATGTGTCCTTAAGCATGGTTCACTGCTTGCTATACACTCGAGCATTGTTAGGGAGTCTAGTAGTGTGATGAAAAGCATATTTCTCGGCTCCCCACCCAAATGTGAGAGCACAGTAGGACGAGTTATGATTGGTAGTTTGTGGTGTTTTTTCAGTTGGAGGGAACCATGCAGAAGTGGCTGCATTAAAACAAACAAGAGTGGAAGAGTGGAGTGTGATACTTTGTGCAGTTGCCAGTTAATGCTTAAGACTTGGAGTTGGAACATTTAGGCTAAGCTTTTACCGCCACAAAGATTGTCATTGCGAGTTATGCTGCCATGTTTTTGAAATGAACTCCTAATTTGTTTGTTCTGACTATGTGGCCTCTATGTGACACTGTGTGAATGATTTGGTGTTGAAATTAATGAAATGGGTAGCTATCCAACCATAAAACACTGCTTCTTCTGAAAGATGTTGCCTTTATGCAATTAAAGTATTATGTTATGATGATCTATCTTGGTAATTTCTTACACATTTAATCACCTCAAATATTTCATGGTTGTCAAGACACAATAAAATAATTTCACAGCCCAGAATCCTAACCTTCTACAGGACCCAATCTCTTGGGTATATATTTGATGATCTAGCAATATAGCACACAAACTACTAACTTTTGTACCCCAGTGTAACGTTCACCAGCAGTACTTGAGCATCGCCGCAGCAGGCTCTCTATCCTTTGGCATCAGCGTGTTAGGGATGTCATACACCTGTGCTCTAATTGAGGAACACTCCCATCCTATCCTAACCCCTGACAAGAAAGCCTCCAAATTAGAACATCTCATTCACTTGACACAGGGAGAGAAATGTCTGCGTAGCTACTTCAAAAGTATAAACCCTTCTCAGTTCCCTTCTCAGTTTCCTCCAAAACTACTTGACTAAAAGTAGGATTTTATATATGTATTTGTTGTACGCAAACTACGCATGCATTAGTGTATGTACAAATTGTCTGTCTGCCTGGAAATGAAGGTTAATGCCCAAACCTAGGCCCTTAGTATTATGTGCAGATTGTGTGCATACCTTCACAAATACCTTACCCCCCTCACAACCAACCAATAACACATGACTTCAAAGCTCCAAGCCCCACACTGCAAAGTGGGATGCTGCAGCAATGTCGGCGTTGCCATGGTACAGCAAGGCAGACGACAGACGTATTGTAGTTCAGTGGTTAACCTGTGGGTCTAGTGCAGTGGTTCTCAACCTGTGGGTCTAGTGTAGTGGTTCTCAACCTGTGGGTCTAGTGCAGTGGTTCTCAACCTGTGGGTCTAGTGCAGTGGTTCTCAACCTGTGGGTCTAGTGCAGTGGTTCTCAACCTTTTCAGGCCGTGACCCCCAAAATAATCATATAACTGGGGACCACCCCCCCCCCACCCTGACAAGCACTAAGAGTTGAGGCATTATATTTTGGATAACATCGTTCTATTGTAAAAATAGCAGATCCACATGCTCACAACACCTCGCAACGCAAGGCGGCTATTTTCACAATTTCTGCCTCTAATATTTGACAATTTGGTCAATGTTTAATTTATCATTTTAGAGGTATTAAAAAGTCCTTAAATTGTCACTTTAGAAATGTCTATACACTTAAACTTTATGCTGGTTTGTTTACTGTTGAGTGAGAAAACAATGTTGCACATTAAGTCAATCATCTGGGGACCCCCCAAAATAATTTGGGGGACCGAGTCTGACCCACAGGTTGAGAACCACTGGTCTAGTGGGCCATGAGGATAATAAACATGCTGAAAATACAGCCGTGTTCAGTTGTCAGATGGGTGCTTTCGAGATTCTCAAGTGGGTCCACCGGTCTGTATCTCTTCTGGGCTGTAGTTATAGTGCATGCTGTTGAAAGGTTGCAACCTATCCTGACACACTGTATGCAAACACTATTGATTTCAGTTTTTTCCTCTAAGCGCTGATCTTTAATCAAATGCGACTGGGATGAGAGGGGCACAGAGTCTGTGCTGAGGGGGGAGCAAGGAGAAAGGGGGTCTTGAAAAGGACAGCGTGACGTATAAAAAGGCCCGGCCTGTCCCATTGAAAGGCCTGTCAGTTGGTGTTTGTCTCCATCATGAATTAAAGTGACTGAAACAACCTCACACCCTCGCAACGTACAATGCTAGGAAGGAAGGGGGTAGATTGGAGCTGGTGTTGCTACTAATGGCTTTTTCACACTGCACAAATATCCCCTACGATAAAGACATGCCATAAAGCAGGCACTTCACCACAACACAGCCACTTGAAAACTCGTGTCTCTAACTGATTGAGACAGAGTTACGGGCTGCACAAAGACAGAAAAAAGTTCTTGTCGGTCCTTACTGTGGGCATTGTCTGTTTTTTTCATGATTCCTCAAGGGATAACAGTGAACGCCCTTTGAATGCCCATTGAGTTCTTTGAGAGCACACAAAGAGAGGTCGCAGGATGTGCTACCCACCTATGGTGGGTGTTTGGGGTGTTTTCTAGCTAACTACGTTAACTAAGTTAACTATTGATCACCTTGCAATATAGACTACTGCATGGGTCTTCAACGTTTTCAGGCCGAGGACCCCTTAGTTGAGAGAGAGATGAAGCAGAGACCCCCACAACCTTTTCATAGATACCATATAGTTTCATTGTTCATATAGTTTCAGCACAATCATCTGTGTGTTTTGGATTCATGTCAATTTGTGTTTTCAGATATTTAACCACTTGTCTTGAACCGTCAATACTTATAAAACTTGACCTTTCACTCTGTACTTAGTCTGCTCTTTTTTCCCTCTACACCAAATATCTTTGGTCAACAAGCTCACAACAAGGTCAACAAGCTCACAACAAGGTCAACAAGCTGCGAGGCGTTGTGAGCTTGTAGATCAGCTATTTTTGGCTAAAGTTCTCCCAATATCGACGCTAGGGTTCAAGTGGCTAAAGGAGAAAAAAAAAGTTTCTATCACACAAAGATTTGGAGACTCCCTGTAATAACTCTGAGGACCCCTTAGGGATCCCGGACCCCCTGTTGAAGACCCCTGCTATAGAACGTGAAAAATTACTGCATCCTTGAGTCTGCATTATCCACTAGGATTCTGTATTTACAATGCAGCCAGTTTATCCTTTTTTTTTTCTTTTTCTTTTTTGTGCAAACATTGCAAACAAGTTGGGTGCTGTTGATTATTCCTGACTACCGGGCAATATTGGATGATTGCAGCAGTGCAGCAGCACAAAGAATCCTCACCTTGCTTTCCCTCTGATTCGGGTAGTGACCTCACAGTACTGTAAGAGTTCTACTCAGTTTCCTCTGTATTCCTTCTCATTCACTGTCTGGGACTGTGAGTGAAACAACAGACTCCTGAGTGGAGAAAGTTGTCAGGAGACAGTTTTGAGAAATTGGGCCATTAAAACCCACACATCTTTTTTATTGCTGTTGTCAGTTTAGTTACAGTGTTATTTAGGATAAAATATTAAGATGTTTTACTGCACAAGTTGTAGAATAAATAAAGACCACACAATAATGAGTTATTTTAAAATAGTGACTTACTGACACAAAACAATATGAACATGTTCATGCTGTCTGAAGTATCGCTGGAGTTGGGTTCACTATAGTTATAAAGATCCGTGTGTCAGTCCACACCAAAATGTATTAAATGGCTAAACATTGTCATTGGCCTTGTAAGTAAGTCACAATGTTGCAAAGCTTCGCTGCGAAAGCATTGCTTCAAGTGGTTGTGCTCTAAAGCAAATTACAAACATGAAAAAGCTTAAGTCTGCACAAAATATGACAACCTTTCAGTGCAGCATGCAGAGCACGTCACAGTAGTTTTATTATGGATATGCTGTTTTTCAGATGGTTTAATTACAAACACACTATTGGCTTAAAGCCTTGGGCCAAGACTTCACTGTCATTGTCAGTGACACCTCACATTATATGCACTAGCCCTTACCCGTTCAAAGATATGAGCTCCAAAATGATGTGCAGTGTGTGGGTTATGGGATGTGCACTGTGCATACAGTATATGAGGGATGGAAAGTAACTTTAACTGGTGCTTGCATGATAATATGTAGGAGCATCAATGTAAGAAATACCCGTTTCGTTTAATGGCTACCCCCCCCCCCCCCAGCCCGCCCGCCCACCCGCCTGCGCACACACCCGCCTGCCTGCACACACACACACACACACACACACACACACACACACACACACACAGAGAGAGCTGGTTAAACATGTTGCCTCATGCTAGATGCAGAATAGATGTGCCTCATGGTAGATGCAGAATAGATAGTAGATACACCATAAAAATGATAATATACAGTATATGATTTGTGAAAGTGACAAACGGGCTTCACAGTTATGTTAGGTGTGTTCATATGCTAATGGTGATGCGATTTCAGATCAATTGCTCCAGCCACTGAGGAGAAACGCTGTTTCAGACAGACAGACACTCACTCACTCACTCAGACATTCGCAAAATTATAGTATAGATGGCTGTAGAGTGATTGAACCAGCCTGTTCCTATCTCCCCGTCGTAGCATTTTGCATAATGTGCCTGCATGTGAACCTTTTACACAAACTGCTTTTCATATTCTCTGACCTTTTGTCACTGGCGTTCGTTCATATTTTTAACTGTGTCCTTAGTTTTCTTGTCTTCACTGTATTCACTTCTAAAGGATGACTGTTCAAAGTCTCCTCCTTTTTGTTCTTAAACGTAACCACACTGCATCACTGTGTGGATCTCATGTCTACATTCCTCTATTGTGAGGTCTTCAGATCATTGCGTGTGTGAGCAATGCCTAACACAATAATCAATTCATGGAGTTTGTCTACATGAACAGGTCATGTAGTCTATTTTCTTGTTGCACATGAGAGTTTCTGGATTCAGTTCTTTCACTGTGAGTCTGATCTTACACGCACAACTTAGCTTTCATTGACACGATCTCTGGCCAGCAGACGAACCGCCTTTGGGGGAGGTCAGGGCTGAAGCTGGGTCAGAGCTGGGTAGGTGGAGACTTTGGCTTGTTGAGTGGCCGACAGAGAATGTTTGCGCCAGTTGCCTAGCAAATAGGAAGGTTTTGATTTACCATTGCGTCTTTTGAGCAGCTTGTCGCAATTAGTGATGTCAGCAGGGAGAGAAACTTTGCTTTCAAAGGGCCGGCGTATCCCTCCCATGAGTTCATTCTTTCCCTGGGTTTCTCAAGGATTGTCTTCGCCAGAAAGTGCAAAAGTGCAATTTTTCTTTCCACATCTCTTTTGTTTGTCAAATTAGGTTATGCAGGCTAGGCTACATCCTGTTTTCTTTTCTTTTTTCTTGCTGCAGGGTACCACATTCTCTCGACCAAATGTAGGATATTGGTTAGAAAATATCAAATCATTAAAATGAAAGATGACAGCACCAAAAAATTGGATCCTACTTGAATTACATTTTGCTATGACAGATACAATGAATGTCCAACAATTAGTAGTACTCAGGAAGAATGGCTCAACTTTCTTGTGTGAAATGGCAAAACTTTAACGCACTGCTTACATTTCATCTCCCTGAAGCATTTTAGATACTGTTTCATGCTGTGCTAGATTGTGCGTTCTGGCTCTTCTGTTTTTCATGGTCTGAACCGACAATGCCAAGCCCTCACCACACCCCCCCACCCCGGCTGTGGGTATCCCATGCAGAAGCCATCTGTCTCTTCTCCCCTAATGGTGAGGGGTGGAGGCCGCACAAAGTACTTCCCTTCTTTCTCTCCCTTCGGTGCTTGCCCTCTCTCATCCCCCCCCAAACGCCTACTGTAAAACAAACAATGTAGTGTGGAATGGGTCCAGTTACGTTGCATGCTTTTGAGAGGGCTCGGAAAGCTGACATGGAGAGACAAATTATACCTACAGCAGCAGCAGTTGGGGTTTCGTGTCAGGTGGCCTCAGTATGTAGAGCATGTTTTGGAGAAGGCCCTGTCTGAGACGCGTGTCATGCCGGGATCAACATAATGTCATGCATGCCAAGTATGATGACCGTTCACTGCTACTCCAAAAGGAGTCGATTTTTTATTTATTTCCCTGCTATCTTTATATTAGTCAGCTACTATGTTCCTGTGTACCTACTGCTGGGTATATGTGATTATTCAGCTTGTAGCACTGGCTCTGATTCTGCAGGTCTGATGTTTTTACACAAGGTAGCCTAGGAGAAGCACTTTGTTGCATTGACAGGGGAGCGGGGGAACAGCTGTTGTGACAGCTCGGCGGGCTGAGGAGTGGAGAATGCATAGCATACTCCTCTGACCCTGACGGTCAGCCACATGAGTACACCCAGGGGCGTCACACCAAATTCTGGGCCCTGGGTACAAGGATTGACTGTGGGCCCCCCATGAATTTTAACTATTGAAAAATAGCAGATATACAAGCTCACAGCGCGGCACCGAGTGCCGCGCTGCGAGCTTGTAGATCTGCTATTTTTGAAAAATCGTGAAAATGTGTGCCAAGAAACCTATGTTTCCATGTCAGTGATGCTCAAACTTTTTCATGTGAAGGACCCCCCATCTCAAAATATTTAGTTCCAGGGACCCCCCAGAAGCAAAATTTGAGTTACAAATGTTCACTTAAAAAATACATATATTCAAAGATTTGCGCAAAATTTTCACGTCTTTTCAAAAATAGCAGATCTACAAGCTCACAGCGCGGCACTCGGTGCCGCGCTGTGAGCTTGTATATCTGCTATTTTTCGATAGCTAAAGTTACTAGGGCCCCTCCACCTTGGGCCCTGGTAACTCAGTCCCACTTTCCTACCCCTTGTGACGCCCCTGAGTACACCCACAGGACTCTGACAGCGCAATACCAACATACTGCCTGGGAACACATGCACAACACAACACATTATAAAAAAAGATGTAAATTGCATTAACTAGGTCTTTCCAAGTAATATGAGGCAGGCTGTACCGTCCCAACTCTGTAGGTTAGTAGTTAACAGCCTACAACCAGTTCTTGAGGATCAGCCATAGCATGCAACAAGTATTATTTCTCAAGTGAAGACCTTGCCTTCAAATAAATGTAGATTCATGTTGATAATTTACATAAGAAAGGCTATGGTGGTAATAATATGGGCAAAGCACATACAGAACATGGGACATGTGTGACATATAGATAGACCAGTGGTTCCCAAACTTTTTAGCTCAAGACCGAAAAGAGAAATTAGTCTTTTGCCTGGGACCCAAACAAACTAATGAAAATTGCAGATAGTTGTCTTGTGAGCTTGTAGATCAGCTATTTTTACTACTTCTTAAACATTTATTAGATTTTTTTATTGTATTTATTTATTCATGAAAATGTTTGCTTTTTGGCAATGTTTTTTGAAAATATTTTGAAGTAATAATAATTACAAACAAAATGCAGGAAACAACCCATAAAAAAGTGTCCGCGACCCACAAATGGGTCCCAACAGTGGCATAGACGGCTAGAGCTCAGAGGAAAAAGGATAGAGGTTCCAGGGGAGGGATGTAGGCCTACATTTGGCTTTGGGGTCCATGGGGGAGTGACATACGTAAAGACCCCCTCAGGAACCTAGACAGAAAGGATAGAAGAGCGTGAAGAAGGAAAAAGGGGCGTGCAATATATACAGAGCTCACTAACAGGAAGACGTGGCTGGGTATGTATACGTATATGCCTTGCTGATTGTCATGAGGGCAGAGTTGTCATCTGACTTGTTTGACAGGTGTGTGTTACAGTAACAGGCAACGTGATCAGTATTGGTCTTCCCTCTTGAACTTCAGTTATACCAACTCCTTTCAAAAATGTAGGTCAACAATGCGTAAAAGAAACTGGGAAAAGCAAAGTACTGTAATGCAAAACAGCATGACACTTTACCACAATACAGCGTATTAGGATCTACATATCTATTCTACAAAACAAAATGTCTGAATCACACATATGCTTTGGCCACTCACTCCTAGCCTGGGGCCAGCCTATATACCAGCTAACTAACTGCATCCCCTCCTTGTTTTAACCATAGGTTTTAACATGTGTGGGGATGATGTATAGCTGTAGCTAGGCTAACTCACTCCTTCCCTGTTTTGGAAGAGAGTAACCGTGTGTGTGTGTGTGTGTGTGTGTGTGTGTGTGTGTGTGTGTGTGTGTGTGTGTGTGTGTGTGTGTGTGTGTGTGTGTGTGTGTGTGTGTGTGTGTGTGTGTGCGCGTGCGTGTCTGTGCGCGTGTGTGTGTGTGTGTGTGTGTGTGTGTGTGTGTGTGTGTGTGTGTGTGTGTGTGTGTGTGTGCGTGTGTGTGTGTGTGTGTGTGTGTGTGTGTGTGTGTGTGTGTGAGAGTGAGTGAGAGTGAGAGAGAGTGAGAGAGAGAGAGAGAGAGATCCCTGAAATTACAGGGGACGCAAGGGAGCATGGGGAACCTCAGCCTTGGCTATACTCCTCACTAGCCAAGATAGCATAGCTGTGGCTTACCACTCATATTCATGCCAAAGACCTAAAATACCAGCCAGTGGACCACTTTTATAAGCTTAACTCCATACACATTGGAGCCTAGGTACTAAGTGGAAATGTATGTCTCACAAATATAGGCTAGCCTGCTCTAACTGTAATTGTGTCAACAAAACTGAGACCTATACCTTTTTTTAAAAACTTTTATATTTGGATTGGAATTCCACTTTGCAACGTTTTTATTAAGAAAGAAAACATTTCCAGTAGTTTTAATGAGGATTATCCCCCCCCCCCTGCCCCTCAACAACTCAGTCTTGACCAGAATGCTATAAAAGCTCACATAGCCTCTAGTTAAAAATGTTGAAAAATATATGTGGGTATCAGTGACTCATTTTGTGTTATTACACAAAAACAGACGACGTTTGGGACGTTTTATTTTTTTTCCCCATTCAGGGCTCTATCCGTAACGTGTAATTTAAGATTTATTTCAGGTTAGTTATTTTCACATTTATTTTCCAGGATACTGTCCTTTATTTCCTCTCAGCTGGTTTGTTTTGTTGTGTTTGTGCTAAAACAAAAATATCAGCTGTAATATGAAGCAGAATACTACTCTCAGTGTTGCTTCCATGTGAAAAGAAAAAAGTGGTAGTCCTTGACTTGCATTGTTTGTCTCCAATGTTTATTTCCTCCTTCCTTTTGTTCCAAAAAGTCTGTTTTTCTGCTGTCACAGCTCATGGCATAAATCACCCGATGCTCAACCTCTCTTCACTGGTTTTCTCTACCTCAACTGAATTATAACGTCCAAACGACCAGCTGCTCTCAAAACCGAGTTTACGTGTTGCACTGAGCTTAAAATAACTCCACTGTGTTCCAAAAAAGAAAAAAAGACACAAACAAAAAAGTTTCGTGGGCACTGGGCTTAGAATCAGAATTTAAGGGGCCTCTCATAATAAAACAAACAAACCAAATATGTATTAAATTGCTTGTTGCGTTTAATCTTTTCTTTTTTTATTATTTCCCGTTCAGAAGGTGCTCTGATAATTAGCACAATCTCTTGTCTAGAGGTCCTGTGGTGAAGGTGTGTTGCTTATTAAGAGGGAGAGCAGAACACACCAAGGGGCGGGTTCGGAACACACCAAGGGGCGGCTCAAACAAAAGTCTGGTTATCCAAGTTACAGTAAACCCCCCCTTGAAAACCCCACCATTGACTGTTGTTCAGTCTGGAAAAACACCATCTCATCTTCATATCAGAAGTACTTGAGCGATGCATAGCGCTCTAAAATTTGACCGAGTCTGTCTGTCTGTCTGTCTGTCTGTCTGTCTGTCTGTCTGTCTGTCTGTCTGTCTGTCTGTCTGTCTGTCTGTCTGTCTGTCTGTCTGTCTGTCTGTCTGTCTGTCTGTCTGTCTGTCTGTCTGTCTGTCTGTCCGTCCGTCCGTCCGTCCGTCCGTCCGTCCGTCCGTCCGTCCGTCCGTCCGTCCGTCCGTCCGTCCGTCCGTCCGTCCGTCCGTCCGTCCGTCCGTCCGTCCGTCCGTCCGTCCGTCCGTCCGTCCGTCTGTCTGTCTGTCTGTCTGTCTGTCTGTCTATATGTATGAGTACAGCCTCAACAGCTGCCATACTGATGGGTGGCCTACCTTCAAGTCGGCGCTGTTGAGCCGCCTAAAGCCTCTATCAGAGTCCAGGGTGAAGAGCTATTCACTTCACCGCGGTGTAGTTTTCTAGCTATCACCTAGAAATACATATCAAAGCCTAGGTGATAGCTAGGAAACTACAAGTGAATAGCCCTTCACCCTGGACTCTGATAGAGGCTTTAAGCCTCTATCAGAGTCCAGGGTGAAGAGCTATTCACTTCACCGCGGCATAGTTTTCTAGCTATCACCTAAAAATACATATCAAAGCCTAGGTGATAGCTAGGAAACTACAATGCGGTGAAGTGAATAGCTCTTCACCCTGGACTCTGATAGAGGCCTTAACAGTTCTGCTGCCGTTGACATTCCTCACCGTCATTGAAAGGGTTAAAGTCAATCTTACTGTATATACAGTAAAGGTATAATTACTTACAAAAAAAAAAACCTTCCGGCCCTTCAAAAATAATAGCGGCGGCCTACGGAGGAAACGGCGCGGCACCAAGGCACCAAGCATCCCTTCAGATTAAGAGGCAGTAGATGTGTTAAGGCACTGCTCAGTCCCACTGGGTGGGATCTTTTCTTTTACCAGGGACGGTGCACATTAATCAACATTTCAGTTTTCACATAAATGTAAATGAGTTAACAAAGAGCACATTTTCATCTGTAGTCCCTGAGCAGGTTGTTGAAATTGGTGATCATTACTCAACTATCAACTATCAATGCAGAACAATACAAGTAGACAAACAGAAGACAAAACAATCACAGTATATACCGGTATATATATATATATGGTGGGGCACTATAGAATAACTCTTGTTATTTTATGCTTTGTTATTCTATGCTTTATTATTCTATGCTTCATTCCATGGTGATCTATATTAATATCCATTGCCAATGGAGAATCTGGTTAGACGCAATCTCTTTGTGTTTATTGCACTCGGGTCTAGCGAATGAAGTAATAGTGATTTTGATTTCCTTCCACTTTCCCCAAAAGCAATTTTGAGCCCCTTCCAAATGAATTCTTCTGGTATCAAACAATGATGTCTACTTGTTTGTGTATCTTCCCACAGATGTGAGCTGTAACCAGGTGGTGGTTCCAGAGAAAGTAAACGCAGTCCTGGGGAAGAACATCACACTAGGCTGCAGAATAGAGGTGGGCTCCAATCTCAGCCTGACGCAGAGCTCATGGGAACGGCGTCTGCCCTCGGGCCCCATCACCCTGGCCGTGTTCAATCCCCAGTTCGGCATTTCCATCTCCCAGGAGTACGCCAAACGCGTGTCCTTCCTGTCCCCCTCGGTGTATGATGCCACCATCATTCTGGAAGGAGTGGGCTTCGCAGACATTGGCTCCTACACTTGTAAAGTGGCCACGTTTCCTCTGGGCAACACGCAAGCGTCGACGACAGTTAACGTGTTCGGTAAGGAGTCGATCTGTGTACTCAAAAACTCAATGTCAATTCTCACATGACTGACATGTCATTTTGGGTTTCTCCCTTTTTTGTACAATGCATTTTGTGCAGACATCATGCTGAACAAGCAATACTATTTGTTTAATTACAGTGTTGAAACTAGTTGATCTGTGTCATCTGTATCTTTAATTTTTCCATTTAGTTTAGTTATTTTCAGGATTATTTTCTCTAAATCGTTGACATGTTATCAGGTCTCCAAATGCCCCCCCCCCCCCCCCCACCCAAATGTTCATCTTTAAAACTCCATCCATGGTAACTTCCATTGTTTTTGTCTACCTTGTGTGACCCCTGCCTGCAGTGCACACCTGTAACTCTCACAGCCTCAATCACAGTTTGAGAACATTGTTGAGGGTGAGATTAGGCGTTGCACAGGTCGCCACTAAGTGTATGCGCCCTGGAGGGATCAGTTACTCCCCAAGCCCACAAGCTCTTGAATTACTACCTGGACAGAGGCCATTCACGTCTAAATCCCTGCATAGAACCCACGGCTGTGCACAAGTTGCTGCAGTGTAGTCCCGCTCACCTCGCTAATCTCCAAGTCACTCACACTTGACGAAATGCACTGCACTAGTAAGAATAGATGTTAGGGTGATAAGAAACTTCCCCTTAAATACCCTGGGTTGACACTTTTTAGATATACCGTGTTTAGTGCCGGAGGCCTCTTGGCAAAATGGGAGAGCTCTTCAGAGTTCTTTATAAATATTCATGTGGCTTTGCCTTTGCCTCAGTACACGCCGTATGTTACACTGATTTGCAGCCTTAATCTAAACAAAAACCACACACACAGAGGCAGGCCCTCATGCCTCACCGTTCCTAGCTTTTTGTCAAGTGGATTGCATAATTCATGGTGTATACACACCCAGAGTCATGTTCATATTTCACACAGTATGCACACATAAACCGCCTCTCTGTGAACGTTGAAATCTGTTCTGTGGTCAGCATATCGTCGTTGTCGGGTGGAAACCTCGTATCTCCAAGTTTCAAATGTGTACGTTCTTTCGCAAAGTAAAGCCCTGCTGCATCATACAAGGCCGTCGCACAAAAGTAGTGAAAACAGCCGACACAACGTGTTGTGTGCTTGTAGATCAGCTGTTTTCACTAGTTTAGTACATTTTTTAAATGATAAATGCAAAACGAACGGTTTTGGACATACAAGGTTTTCACCCGACAACGACGATATGTTTCAGGACCTAATAGTGGTTGGTTAGACGTTGCTCTGAGGCTGTGCTGGGAGCTGGAGATTGCTCTGTAGGCAGTAGTTTCACATCGCCCTCCAGAGACTCAAGGGAAGCTCTGATGACTAATGAGAGCTACATAGTGCTGCTGTGACAGCCACAGTGTCTGGGACCTCACAGAGTTCAATTACACCTTACTTTCTTCTCTCCTAGCAGCTCCAGTGGTGCGCATGAAAAAGAGTAGATGCCTCTGTAAAATTAGATTCTGATGTAATTAGATGTGATTACTTTAAATATATGTATTATTTTCCGCTGCATGGCAATTGAGTAATTAGATTACTCCGTCCGTAAGGGGATGTTTCTTACACGGTGCGGGGCAATTATGAAGCCCTCAACTCAGCAATTTTGTGTTCCCACATCAGTGTCTCGTTCATCGCTGCCTTGTTTTAGGTTGACATGTGCCTTCTTCCTTGAGAGCATTTTATCTCCAGGGAAAAAGGATATTAATAGAGTCTCGATTTTGTAATGACTCAGCATTCCTAAAAATATGAGAAAAATGCAGCCATGCTATTTAAGAGCTCAGTGAATCAGTGAGTGTATGAGTTTGTATGGGTTATTCATGCAGTTCATTCATGCTGGGCATTTGTTTACATCCTGTCCATAATCGTTACCTTGAGTATTAGTTAAAGGAGCACTTCGCCTATTTCCTACCCATTGTCTATCCGTAATTGTACTCACCAATGCTCATTATAAGATTACATCATTCCAGTCTACTTGTTTCAGAGGAGGGCAGAAACCTGCCTACCAATGAGCCAGGCTAATAGAAATAAGCCTTTATCTTCCTGGAAAGCTAGCATGCTAAGATAGAAGCCATTATTCTTGCATTAACAGTTTTACTGCCAGATTTATTATTTATGCATTGGGGCTGGTGCCAGCAAAAAGCAGCTTACCTTTGCCATGTTATAGAAAAAGATCTATTGATTATTTCCAAACGATTTCTTTTATTGGACCTATTATATGTGTACTTAAGCCAAGCTGGCGGCAGGGGGAAGCCTTATGCAAGGAATGGATTTCCGTCGTTCAGAGCATAGAAATGCATAATCTAGATCAGGTCCACAGAGAACAGCCAGGAAGTGAATTGGACATCATTGATGTTTACGTGTGGTGGAGATTTGAAAGCAGCATTACGGGAGATGTTTTTTTACTGTACACACCGCGCGACCTCTCATCAGCTTACAGTCATCAGACAAGGTGAAAGAACGGCCGTTCGTATTGGCAACGCGCCGCCGTCAAAATTGGGGCGAACGGGAACGTCCGAAGCAGTAAAAGAGTTAATGAAAAATAAAAAATAGTGATGGTGTCACTGGAAGGCAGGTTTCTGAACTGTCCATAGTCTTCCTCTGAGATGCAGTAGACAGAAATGGTCGCTTTTTTTCTAGTTTATGAAACCCACAGACAGACCACTTGTCTTCCACTTATTTTTTATTTATTAAAAAATAGCAGATGCATTGTGAGTGTGTGGATCGCTAATGTTGCTACTTTTTTGACACTGGTATGATGAAGTAGGGAATTTATTTACAAAAAAACAAATTGTTGAATATGGAGATACAATCTTTCTGCCTGACAGCAACAATAGAACTTGTCCAAAGCTATAAAAAGAAAAAAAGAAGCATAACGTTTCTGGCAATTATGGACACATTTGACAGAGGCTCATATACATGTACACGTATGACTCGCTCACTCATTTGTCACTAGATCAGGGGTCTTTGACGTTTTCAGGCCAAGGACCCTTAGTCGAGAGAGAGATGAAGTAGGGAAACCCACAACCTTTTCATAGATCCCATATAGTTTCATCGTTTGACAGCACAATCATCAGTGTATTTTGGATTCATGTAAATTTATATTTTCAGATATTTAACCACTTGAACCGTCAATACTTAATTAACTATACCTTTCACTCTGTACAGTACTTGGTCTGCTCTTTTTCTCCTCTACACGAAAGCTCTTTGCCGAAAATAGCCGATCTACAAGCTCTGCTATCTACAAGCTTCTAGATCTGCTATTTTTGGCTAAAGTTCTCCGAATATGGACGCTAGGGTTCAAGTGGTTAATACAAAAAAAGGGGAAAAAAGGTTCTATCACACAAAGATTTGGAGGACCCCCTGTAGTAACTCTGGGGACCCCCTAGGGGCCCCGGACCCCCTGTTGAAGACCCATGCACTATATTCATGCAAACCACCCCAAAGCACTTAATCATGACCCAAGCAGTTCTGGAGGAATTGAGCTTCATCGAGCCAAAGGTCCCCACCCTTAAACAACAGGAAGGAACTAGAGCAGGAAATATACTAACATTGATACTGCAAGAATTAGAATGACCTTTTGTTTTGAACTGCTGCCAAGTCAGTGGGAAAGCAAATGTGCAGCGACAACAAAAAACCCACAAACAGTGATTAAAGAAGGTGTATTCATATATGATGGTATTATTTGGACTAATAATACAGCATATTCCTCAAATACTCTCCAAGCCTTAGAATTGCATGTCATCTGGCCATAAATAGCTTGATTCACTCTTTTTTTTTTTTTTTTCGAACAAATACTCTGCTTATTGGAGTCAGCCTGATATGCTGAGTCATGATATTGAATGAATCAGTTGCATAACAACTAAAAAGAGGTGCACACTGTATGGAGATTTGTGTTACCCATCGCTATATGACACCACAGTCCCAATAGACTAATAAATAGACCCAATATGAATCACCTGGACACTTTGAAATAACACAATGGGTATACCGGTATGCTGTGTACCTTTGGTGCAAGTTATAGTAACAAAATCCAGACCATCCAGCAGGGACATGCTGGGCCCCTGATTCAGCCCGGGAAAAAGAGTTGGAGAGGCCCTCATTGCGCGCTATAGAGAGAGAGATCTCTCTCTATAGCGCTGCTGCTACTCAAAGATTTGCCATTTCAGATCATGACAAGTGACAAGCCAGTGGGCCAGTTATTGTACATGAGTTATATTTCGTCATTGTCGGGTGGAAACCTTGTATGTCCAAAACCGTTTGTTTTGTATTTATCATTTAAAAAATGATTTAAACTAGTGAGAACAGCCGATCTACAAGCACACAACGCCTCGCATCATCGCGAGGCGTTGTGTGCTTGTAGATCTGTGGTTTTCACTACTTTTGTGCAACGGCCTTGTATGATGAAGCAGGGCTTTGCTTTGCGAAAAAATTTAACTTGGAGATACAAGGTTTCTGTCCGACAGTGACGATTTACTTTGTTGGTCGCCCAGCCCCCAAAATGGAACGAAGGCCGACATTTTATTAAAATGTTTTCCTAATGGCCGGCCGGGAGTTGTCCCGCTTTTCCCAATGACCAGCACGTCCCTGCCATCCAGTCAAGGGTGATAACCCTTCACTACCCAGGTAAATCCTATACAGATACTGTAGTTTTTCCCCCCACTCTTGCTGCATTAGTGCTCTGTATGCATAAGTGGAACAGAGTGTTGCTGGGTGGGAACGGGCCCATGCCGGCAGTTGGCTGTCTGACGGGAAATCGTTACTCTCTCCACTCCACAAAATAAGAGCCAATGTCCTCCGCACCCTCCCTCCCTGACAGCTCCTCCAAATTAACACGTTCCTTTGATTTGGTTATTCTAGTGTGGGCCTCCAGTCCAGACACAGAAGAGCTACTGTGTGGGGTTTGTCGCAGGGCTCGGGGAGAGAGGGGCCGAGAAAAGCGGGGTAAAGAATGCGAGGCCAGGCGTCTGCGGGCGGCAGCCCTGCCCCCCTGCGGGGCAGCACAGGAGACTCCAAAGTTATTTTCGGCACGCAGGGGTGTCAGAGGTTATGAAGATTTGTTGTTGTGCCTTCTTTGCCCAGCTGTTGAGGATGGGGGGGTGGGGGGGGGCATGTGTCGCGAGGTGACAGCCTTGTCTCGGAGATTCGGTTGATGTGTGCGCGCGCCCCACATTTTAAGACACTGTTACAGTTAAGTGGAGCAACTGTTTGTGCTGCCGTAAGAGGCAGAGAGACGTGGAGGGAGGGTGCGGGGGTGGAGGCGGTCGGTAGACGTAGACTGGAGGTGGGGTGTGCCACGGGAAGACAGGACAGGGGAAAAAGGGAAAGCCCAGGGAAGTGGCCTAATGATGGAAAAGAATGAAAGCCTACACCCGACGTTCTGGATGTAACCTGTAGCCAGCGTTGGACTCAAATGTGCTTTTCAGCCTCTCTATTGTTGCCTCCTCCTCTCCTCTTTTCCCCCCGCTTCCCTTAGGACCACTCTCTTCACTGCACTGCACTGCAAGATCTCTGCCAAACCTTCCCAGTCAGTGCTGCTTAGAGGTCATGATCGTGAAAGTGTCACATCGGTTTTTAAAGTTGAGGCCAGCAGAATTGCTGCTCTGTTTTTACGCAACAGGTAGAGAGAGGGGCTGTGTTACATCAGCCACTTCCTTCTCACATGGATCTGTTATGCCTTCCTATTGAAAGAATCTGTGTTACCCCCCCCCCCCCCCAACCCCCCCCCCAGTTATTCCGAGTCTTTCTCAGGAAGCCAATGTAACATTACCCTGGCTCTATAGCACTGAAACGCGCACAGTAACCCTACTCCTCAGTTCACAACACCACACAATCAAATACAGACACACCACAGCACATGACAGCATGACTTGACTGTTATTGCCAATGCCCACCATATTGAGTAGTTTTCCAGAAATCCAATGCATAGCTCATGCACTGTAGCCTTTTAGAAACGTCAGAATCCATTAAGAGGGGGCGTTTTTACTGGTGCTTTTTGTTACGTTTGAAGAAGACAAAGTAATACAGTGCAGCTCAAGTTTATAGAGATGTTTCACCATATCCATTAAGAGCGAGCCAACGTTTCTGTTCAATATTACTCTTTCACAAACACACTGCATCTTTGACGTATAGGGGCACAACAATGAACACAGCCAAGTCCCCAGTGAAGTGCTCCTATGTGATCAAATGGCATGGTTCATTAATTTTTAATAAATATCAATTCAATAGGGGAAATCAATCTAGTGTTTCTGACAGCTAAGTGTACCGAGGCCACTTCCTTCTGTCCATAGTCTCGTCCTTGTTTTATGATAGCTATTATTTATTCATATACATATACAAGAGATCAATATTCATTTTGTAATCTATTCTACATTCGGTCGTTCCCATCTGTCAGTCGCTGCGCCATTACCCATCTCTCTCTCTCCCTCTCTCCTCCACTTCCACCTCTGTTTTAGGCCTAATCGCAATTATTTGAGTTAATCGCAATACTTTTGCATAATTGTCATAATTGTTTCAATGTTGAAATATTTCCATGCATTTTCAAACATTATTCAAAAATAGCTTAAATAGCTGATCTACAAGTTTACAACGTGTTTTTTTTTAGTATAAAATGATTTAAGTTTTGTTATTTAAATTAATTAAAAGTTAAAGTTATTTGTCAAGGTTTTTTGTCTTGTTAGTTTATATATTTATTATGTTTGTTTATAGGTTAATAAGGATAGGCATTAATAAGCTACAAGCTTCTGCCTATACCATTTCGATCAGGTTAAAAGAAAAGAATATTCTTATAATGTCTCACTAAAAATATCTAAATAAACCATTCATCATCATCATCACATCTGCCCTGTGGAATGTTTGATTGTGCAAGCCTAAAAGCCAATCTTTTTATTCATATGTTCCAATGTCCAATGCCAAAAAACACAATTAAATCGTTAATCTATCTGTGTGACAATTCATCGCCAACTTAAGAAGCCGTTAAGGCCGGGAACGCATAATTACGCATTATTACTTTAACCATTATTTTATGCTTTAACTATAAAAAAATAGCAGATATATAAGCTCACAGCGAGCTTGTAGATCTGCTATTTTTGTTTTTGTTATTTTTTGTTCAAATCTTTAAATACAGTACTTTTGCTTCGGGGGGGGGGGGGGGGGTCCTTAGAACAAAATATTTTGTGAAGGGGGTCGGCGGTCAAATACATATATTTCTAGGGCAGGGGTCTTCAATGTTTTCAGGCCAAGGACCCCTGAAGCAGGGACCCCCACCACCAGTTCATAGATTCCATATAGTTTCATCATTTGGCAGCACAATCATCAGTGTATTTTGGATTCATGACATGTCAATTTGTGTTTTTAACCACTTGAACCGTCAATACTTAATAAACTTGATCTTTCACTCTGTACTTACTTAGTCTGCTCTTTTTCCCCTCTACACCAAACCTCTTTGGTGTATATAGCCGATCTACAAGCTCACAATGGTGAGCTTGTAGATCTGCTATTTTTGGCTTAAGTTCTCAGAATATGGACACTAGGGTTCAAGTGGTTAATATAAAAAAGGAGAAAAAAAGAATTCCATCTCTCAAAGATTTGGAGGACCCCCTGTAGTAACTCTGGGGACCGCCTGTTGAAGACATTGACATTTAAAAAGTATTTTTCAGGCCTATAAATGAGTTCATATTGACTCTTGTCCTCTCTCCCACAGTGGAGCCCAAGGTCTACGTGTCAGCGGGCCCCGCCTCGCTGGTGGACGGGGGCAACGAGACGGTGGTGGCCACCTGTATAGCGGAGCGCGGCCGGCCCACCGCCCAGGTGTCCTGGGAGACGGAGCTGTCCGGGCGCTCGGAGGCGGTGACCCACGACGAGCCCAACGGCACCACCACCACCCAGGTGCGCTACATGTGGTCGCCCCGGAGCCACGCCCAGGGACAGACGCTCACCTGTGTGGTGCGCCACCCGGCCCTGCTGACCGAGTTCCGCATACCTTTCGTGCTCAACGTGCAGTGTGAGTGTTCTGGTCCAAGACTCCCAAGAACCAACGTGTCATACCTCTACATCAGTGGTTCTCAACCTGTGGGTCAGGACCCCCAGGGGGGTCCCCAGGGGTATATGCATATGATATGTGTATCGGATATTAGCCCATTCAGGCCGGGAACACATTTTCCTGTTTGGGAGGGGCTTACAGTACATGTACAGTATGTAGCAACATATTTGTTTTGTAGGCTAATTTCTGATTTAGCCCTATTCTATAGGTTAGGCCTAAATGGGTTAGTCTGGACTCGCGAGCAGGATTTTCATTTCCAAGGGGTGGGTTAAAAAAATGGCTCTGGACACGATTGGTTAGACCAGACCAATGCTGGGCCCTGATTGGTCCCCCAAATTTTGGGGGAGAGGAAATGGATTCAAAATTGAGCGGGGCCAGACCCATATTCGCCAAGGGCACGTTTATTTTGCCCAGGCGGATTGGTCTGGTTCCAGGCTACCTCTACATCACTGTTTCCCAAACAGTGGGTCAGGACCCATTTGTGGGTCACGGAGCAATTTTTATGCGTCACGACTTGAGTAAAAATCCCATTTTCTTTTCCTAATAGAAATTTGGGGGAATTATATTATATGTTATATGTATCAAAATATGAAGATAGACGATCTACAAGCTTGTAACGCGGCGGCATCTGCTATTTTCACTAGTTTGGGTCCTGGGCAAATCTCTCTTTTGGGTCTCGATCTGAATGGTTTGGGAACCATTGCTCTACATGACCAATTTATTATACCTCTACATCACGGGATTAAGCCAACAACACACGTTCCAGTATGTCAGAATAGCAGCTATTAGCCCCTATTAGATAGATGTTCGTCTTGGTTTTGTGTTAGTCTTCATGCATGCTGTTATTTGTCAGAAGCAGGTTCTGTTCATGTCGCACCCCTTGATGTGGGAGGTACAGTATATCTTATCTGTATTAACCCGCTCTGATAGCTTGATTTATGAACGCTCTGCTCCCTATCTTTCCGCTGTCGCCCATAAAGGGGCCATTTAAGACCCATCTTAATGTTATAATCATTGATGCATACTTCCCTGGCCAGCTCAACTGGGAGATATTATCTGTTTGGACTGCGTGAGTGCAGGCTAATGAAGGTATTTTATGAAATATTGATCAGGCCTCAGCAGCAGCAACAGTAGCAGGGGGTTGCAGGGGAAAGCGGATGGAGACATGCACAAAACCAAGGTTAATACGGGAAGAATGGGGCTTTCGAGCTCAATAAATCATGTCAAATGCAGAGGCATGGGGATTTTTAAGTGCAAAAGTAGTACATTGAACTGTGCAAACATAGGTCAGAAGGTGCTCATGATCAGATGTCCTCTTCCTCGGTGCAAGAAGTTCCTCATTTGCTCTGCAGAGAAATCAAAAGGAGAAACTAGATGTCACTGTTGACTTCATTTTATTACAGTGGCATCCGTTTGGGTTTATTTAAGGTAACATCTTGCTTCCCTTTGTTTGCACTGTATCTCAGCGTGCAGCTAGAAGAGGTTATTAGGCTACTATCTACTCCTACAGCACAGTGTCTGAGTGGCTGTTGTTTTCTAGCGCCCCGCAATGTCAGGGAACTTGTTTGTACTCTTGGCTTCTGTCCACCAGCAGAGCAATCTTTCCACTCGAGTAGTTTGCTGTTTTTGTTTTGGGTTTGGCACCAGTATAGAGCTTATAACGTTTCTTCATTCCTTTAAAAGCTCATTTGTCAGGCTGCTCTCTGAGGTGACGTTGACACGTTATGAAGTCTACAACATTTCCCAGCCCTTTTTAAATGATTTAACCTTTTTCATAATCCATCATCTTTTGTGTGAATTTACCCTCTTACAATATGAAAGAATTCCAGAACCACAACTTAAATGTATGCTATGAATGTGTTTTGTCTAGTTTGTATCGCTTACAAACACAGTTCTTTCTTTTGTTTTTGTAGTTGCACCAGTGGTGTCAATAGTGGGAAATGACAAGAACTGGTATGTTGGACAAGAGAATGTAAGGCTCGAATGTGGTGCCAAGGCCAACCCACCTGCCCATCACTTCACCTGGATCAGGTCAGTGTTATCTCTTGTAAACACACATCAGACTGGTGTCTAATGGACACACATCAGAGCACATTGAAATATGAAACTGTAATTTCTCATTTTGTGGGGAATCCCAAACTTGTAAGTCACCAAAATAAGCAAGCCAAATGACGTTAACCACTTATACTGCATTGATCTGAGTCCTCTAGAGGTCTACACACACACTCCTCTACACCGAATCTCTTGTGGGCGAAAATAGCCGTAGATCAGCTTATTTCACAGATTGTTCGCCCAGTAGGAATGCTAGAGTTTATTACATCATGTATTAATAACATAACGTTTTTTGTTCAGGATGGATAGTGCGATGCCTGAGGGTGTAGAGATAGCCAACAAAAGCTTCATCTTCACACGACCTCTGGAGCGTAATGACTCAGGAGTTTACCGTTGTGAGGCGATGAATGACGTGGGTCTGCGCAGTGAAGATGTGCACTTTTGGATACAAGGTACGTTTAAAAAAGACATCTATTTCTCTCTCTCTCTCTCTCTCGCTCTCTCTTTCTTAACACCATTTTATTTTATTTTACAATGTGAGCTGGACTAAATCACCCTGAGGCTACACAGGCAAATCCTCAGTGTTCATTTATGGATTTGTGATTCTAAGGGTCCACTTGGATCCATTTGTACACTCTCAGAGTTAAGTTAGCATTCTGGATTTTACAAGTGTATAAGTGAGAAATCTCCACGCACCTCATGGTGTTTATTGTGCTTCCCCAATACGTCAACATGTAATATTACCCTAGGTTAAACAATTCAAGCAGAGTTAAGCCTCTATATAGATGTCCCTGCCCAGCTCCACTTTCACACATTCCTGGCACCAGGAGAGCAAATAACACACATACACAGTATCAGTACCGCAACGTTTGACTGTTGTGGTTTTGGCCACATTAGATTCGTCAGATAGGACAGAGAGAGTGTTTTCCCCTGCTGCTCAAGAGCACAGTCAGCAAAGTGTGCGCCGATGTAGCCCTCTTTCCCCGCTTCTTCAAGGTCAGGTTTCAGAGTTGGACACTGTGATTCACATTCAGGGATCCACAAAGCAAGGACTGAATGATTTTCTCATCCCATAAAAGGGGGATTTTTTTTGTCGATCATCATGCTGTTGTAATGCCCATCAAAGATATGATTTGTGATTTTATTGTAATTCGACTCCAGCATCTGTTTCAAATCAACGATCCAACACAGGGTTTCCCCAATTCTGTCAAAACGGATTTTGTTTTTGTTAGTTTTCTTCCCACCCGGATCTGGCAAATTTTCTCAGTTTGCCTCCTGTTCCCCTATCATGACGTCAGTGTGGGTCACGACTCACAGAACACACACACGCAGCACAAGGAAACATTCTTGCTCTGTCTCCTCTCTCCTCTGTTTGCGTGATTTCTTCCTATTGTGCATTTTTCACAAAGTCGGGCACGGATCATGAGAACTCTGCATCCTTCCGTTCTGTTTTCATTCTCCTTCATTTCTCCCTTTTTTTTTAATCCACGTCCAAACACAACAACTGCTGCCTTCAGAGACGCACATTCCCTCAGCAGCACACACCATCCCTCCTCGCTCCTTCCTCACTGTTGAGCGAGCTGGAGGGACACCAAAAGGGTCTGTCAGCCTCCATCTGTTTATAGACCAGTTAGGAGTCCTGCAAGTACAGTTGATATCCGCGCTGCTGGGCAGAAAACCTTGTATGTCCAAAACAGTTGCTTTCCAGGAAATGGGGGGGAAAACGATAACCTGTGTTTCCAATGGATCCATTTTAGTAGCGACTTTAGGTCGCATTTGCTATGAAAACGTGCAGCTCATGCGCGGCAGTCACACCTCACGTCACGCTCCACATACTGTACGGCCGAGACAGAATTTATTTGCGTGTAACTAGGGCTGTCACGATTATTTTACGTGACGATTAATTGTCACTCAAACAATTGCGATTAACGATTTAATTGTGTATTTGTCGTTGACAATTACATTTCTGTACTGGCTTGTAGGCTTTGAAGTTGCACATGGCAGATATGACACATAACCTAAATATACAAAGAATTGATTGACATATTTGACAACTTTATACTTAAAAAAGAATATTGATAGTGGAAATAGCCGATCTACATGCTCACAACGCGTCGCGATGAGCTTGTAGATCTGCTATTTCCACTGTTTTTGAAAATGTTATAAAAATGTATGAACATTTTTCAACATGGAAATGATTATGACGATTATTCAAAATAATTGCGATTACCTCAAATAATTGCGATTAGACAATTATGTAATAATTGTGACAGCCCTACGTGTGACTCGCGTCACGGCAACCACATATATATATATATATATATATATATATATATATATTCACAACCACAAATTCATTCCTGCCTTATCCCGTTTATGCCCATATATGAAGATATTAAGCCCATATCTGGGAATGCCCATATATGGACATATTGTGTCAGTCTCATGATAACCAGTGTGGTTGTCGCGACGAGAGTCACACTTGCAAATGAATTCCGTCCTTGAGATCCCTGAGGTCATCAATACAAGCCCTAATCTGGGAATGCCCATATATGGACATATTGTGTCAGACTTGTTCCACCACCTTTGCGCTACACTGTCATACGACAAAGTATAAAATAGGGCAATCATTTTAGGGGAAAAAAACATACAAAAATTAACATGGAAATACAAGGTTTCTGCTCGACAACAACGATATCCTGTCTACTAAAGATATCGCACTGTGCAACTCTCTCTCCACTTCCCCTGTCCAATATGAGCACTTGGACTCACTGCCTCCAGCTCCTCTCCCCTGTAGAGATGGCCAGGTTGAGCCTGTGGCCGGCACAGCTACAGCGCCCTCCTCCCCCTCCCTCTGCGGTGTGACTGTTTCGCATTCCCAGTTGTCTCTGTGGCCTTGTGGATTTGGCTGCCGGTGTCTGTGAATCAGCTACTTTGTCACTGATGCCCAGCACTACATAAGGCCTTGTTGTTGTCCTTCTCTAGCAGAGAGGGGTTGATTTGAGGCTGGTGACACAAGTGGGTTGAGGGGGGGCGAGGGAAGTGATATGCCAATATGTTATTTCACTGACCTTGAGCTGTCTTCCGTTTGTGATGTTAGTTGTTTCAAAAACATATCACACCCTCTTTAACCCATTTAGGCCTGAACACATTATGATGACGCAATATTTTATGCTTTAAATATAGAAAAATAGCAGATATACAAGCTCACAGCGCGGCACCGAGTGCCGCGCTGCGAGCTTGTAGATCTGCTATTTTTGAAAAATTGTGAAAATTTTAATTTTGACCCGATTCTATAAGTGTCTTTTGAATCCTTCTTTTTGGAAAAAACCTATGTTTCTGTCAGCAATCTGGCCAGCCATCGTCAAAGAAAAGGTCCTTTTCACTTAACTGGAGCTCAGTTAGTCTGTTCTTGAGAGACTACTATGTCAGTGGTGCTCAAACCTTTTCATGTGAAGGACCCCCAAAATGATATGTATTTGGCCACGGACCCCCATCTCAAAATATCTAGTTCCAGGGACCACCCAGAAGCAAAATTTGAGTTACAAACGTTTCGCTTTGAAAATACATATATATTCAAAGATTTGCACACACTTTCACGACTTTTTCAAAAATAGCAGATCTACAAGCTCGCAGCGCGGCACTCGGTGCCGCGCTGTGAGCTTGTATATCTGCTATTTTTCACCGGTTAAAGCATTCAATAATTCTAGGCCCTAAATGGGTTTAAAGTGTGATCACAGAGACCGAAGGTCAATGTGGAGACACTAAACCTGACCTTGAGCTCTGCTCGGTCCTTTTCCCCGACCACCAGATACTGGCAGACAAACCAGACGCAGGAACCTCCCATCGATCACACAGTGTTTCATCTTCTCACATGACATACTCGCAGCAGGGCGAACCACTCACACAGTTCACCTGCATGTTCATCATCATGAGTCTCACTGTGTCCTCCCTCTTTGTGTTTCATGCACTCATACAATGGCATAAAGCACTTAACCTTTTATGCCCCCTCTCTTAAACCCCTTTTTGCTCTACAGCAGTACTTTTAATAGTGCACTATACTATTAGAAGTTCAATTAAGATTCCTTCACATTTTGTTTAATTTGTTTGTAGTCGTGGAACGTCACTTTCCTAAATAGAATGGAATCAAATGGAATCATGGGGATTCCTTCATTGCCGTTTTATTTTTAAATGTCTCCCACATTCTGCTGCTTTTCTAAATGTCTTTGTCATGCATTTCATTTCACAGACCCGCCTCCCACCACAGCTGCCCCCACCACCACTGCACTCCTCATCCAGGATACCCTGGGCACCAGCACCGCCGTGGACCAGCAGAGAGCCCTGTTCACCTCTCCCACCCTGGCCCCGGTACCTGACAGCAGCGTGGGCACTATAGTCGGCGGGGCGGTGGGAGGGGTCCTGTTCCTGGTCCTCCTGTTGATCCTGGTCGGGGTCTGCTACATGCGCCAGCGCAGGACCTTCAGGGGGGACTACTACACCAAGCAGTACCTGGGGCCGTCCGACATGCAGAAGGAGTCTCAGCTGGACGTGCTGCAGCCCCACGAGCTCCAGGAGGTCTATGGGGACAACACTGGCAAAGGCAGCCAGGACCTGAAACCCAAGCCTGGGGGAGACATTATTTATCCAGACTACCCCGCCGAGCGCAAGGACAGGGAGGAGTGGGGCGACAGGGGCCACAAAGAGGGCAACTACTACCCTGAGCACTATAATAATACTCACAACATGCACCCCTGCGGGCCTCCTGTGCACAGTCCGACGGTAAACAACGGCTCCCCCTACCTTCCGGAGGACTGCTTTGAGAATGGCACAGACAGCGACTATGTGTCCCATATGGATGGATCTGTGATTTCACGTAGGGAGTGGTATGTCTGAGGAACAGAGCGGGGCATTGAAGCAGTAAAAGACACAGAATACTTTAAAAACGGTCAGATATAAATAAGTTATATCGGTTCAATGAAAGGAGCAAATAACACATTTACAATGGGCTGTTGAAGGTTGTTGTGCTGCCTTGATTGTAACCACTTACTTTAAGGACATGTACTTAGATTGCATTACGGTCTTGTAGCTTCTTGAGAAGCTGGAGTAGCCTTACCAATATCATTTGTGTAAACTTCAAGAGGCCTCAGCATACTATGAAGCCTCAACAGATGTGAAAATTGCTATTTTCTGCTTATACACAGTTACACACCCGTCTCAGCCACAGGTCTTGGGGTGAGGCTCCCAGGCATTGTTAGTGAAGTATTTATAATCATGCCTGAGCTTTGTCCACATGTTACAGTATTTAAGAAACCATCTATTGGCATTTTCCAATTGGACTCTGGATCGCTTATACTGTGTGCAAGCCACTTTTTCATGAAAGTACAATTTTTATCCTATAGCTGCAAAGAGTATTCAAAGTGAAATCACGCTGCATCAAACCTTTCAGTATCACAAGTAAAAGGGAAGATTATCCATTCACGTGATTTAAAAGGGAGAGCTACAGGACAATGTATCTAGGGAAACTGTTTTTGTTTGAACAATTGAAGCTTGTTTAATTTGGTTAGGCAATGATTTGGTGGCCACCTAATTAGCCCTTTTCATTTGAATATTCATGTTGGATTTGCAAACCAGATCTGTCAATCATTTATGAAACCGTCAAAACAGTATCAAGAAAGGGGGCACGGTGGCGCAGTGGTTAGCACTTCGCCTCACAGCTGGAAGGTCCTGGGTTCGATTCCCGCCGGGGGACGCTGTGGGTGCTGGGGGCGTGTTCCTCCCTCCGCGTCATCACCCTGGGTTGAGTTGGCGATAGGGCCTTTCTGTGTGGAGTTTGCATGTTCTCCCCGTACCTCCTAGGGTTGATACCCTCACAAAAACATGCAGTAATCCTGGTCTCAATAATGCCTCCCACCTGGCCAGCCGGGGCACCTGATGGAGGGGAAAGGAACTGGTTGGAATAACGTGTTCCTTCCACGTGCTACGTCCATCCCAGGGAAATCCCCCCTGTCAGGTGAAAAGAAACAACTTGGACTACCCATGCATTGAAGGAAGCATGCGGTTTGTCCGTTGTCTCCCCAGGCGCGGCAGAGGGAGAGCAGAGCCCAGGATTATAAAGACAATTGGCACTGGGTGAAAAATTGGTTACAAAATCGTGGGATAAAAATTATAAGTAAAAAAAAAAAAAAACAGTATCAATAAGAGGAGCTAATGACTATATTAGAACACAGCTTGTTGATTTGCTCATTTGAAATGTGTTTATCTAACTGGCATTTTGAACAGTGTCCTTATTATCAGATATGCTGAAGTTTATTTTTATTGTTATTTTTTGTTTCTTTGTGGAATATTAAACTTGAGTAATACACCCAGCTATAAAGCAGCCTTGGGCAAGGAAGTGCACCTGTACCTAATCTAAAGATCAAAGGGTTGTTTTACTACACATTTAGCTGTGTTGACACTGAAGACCACCGGTGGAGCGTCTGAGTCCTTACCATCCTCTTCTTATGTCCTCTGATTTCCATGTGGTCAATAGAAGACTATTATTTTTCTTTTTTCCTTTAAAGCAATATTTCACATGGGTATTATATTTTTTCATCTTCCGAAACGCTTATCTGATACGACTGTTAGAGCTTTTCAATCATCCTCCAAAATGCCCAAGTGAGCCACAGGCATTCTGGTATTTTCCCTTGATTCTAGCAATTACAAGTAGGCAAATGATTTTGGACTAAATGCAATCCCAGAATACCGAAATCATTTGGGTCCGTTGGTATATGTAGTTATGAAGTATGAATTTTTATATTAAACTACTAAGGTATACCACAGTTAGCAAGTGACATCACTACTGATTAAAGGGACAGCCAACATTGGTAAATTTGACTGCTCAGGAATTCATATAAACTTAAAGATATAGTATACGTGTATATGTGTTTAAGACAAAACAAAAAAACCAAAGTGAAATATGACTCTATGAACCATTTAAAACGCTTAATTCAGTTTAATGGTCTCTCTGGGGATTTAATTATATTTTTTATAAATACCATGACACCATGTTAAAACTAAAGAGTTGACATCATCACTGATCTATTTTCTCATTGCTAGAGGATTTGACCATGTACTTTGTGAGAGCAGCCAAGGCTACAATTCTTTCCACCGGAATGATACAAGGTCCTAAAGCCAGAATTATACTTAGTTTCACATGGCTGTCACGCACCGAAACTAAGCTCACAACGCACCGAGCTACGACGTGCTGTGATCTGTGTGCAACCATGTACAAATCAGGTATTAGTGGCCTGCAAAGCTTCACCATGAAAAGGGGGTAATATCCTTTCTGGAAATATCCCCATTACTCAATCAGGGCATCTGGCTATACACTGCTAGAGGAAGGAACTGTGTGTGTGTGTGTGTGTGTGTGTGTGTGTGTGTGTGTGTGTGTGTGTGTGTGTGTGTGTGGCGCGCGCGTGTGTGCGCGTGTGCGCGCACACGTGGGCGGCGTTGGCTATAGCTTGCGGTTTCTTTCTTTCTTATTGGGGTTTTATAGATCGAGGGCACCCTCTTTTTAATTTGAGCTATATTATAATTCTTCCTCCTCCACCCTCAGTGCCCGTGCAGTCCCTGGGCTTTGGGTGAAGAGTTAGATGTCTGAAAATAAACTACTTTAATCTTTCTCCCTCCCTTTCTTTCTGTCTCTCCCTTTCTTTGCTCTATATCTTCTCTCTTTCACACACACGCTTACACACACACACACACACACACACATACACACACCCTGCACACATCTGCTACATAGGCCTGTCCAGCCCACATTCAAAGGGTGCTCTTCACCTCAAAGTTCCTGGCTTTTTAATTAACCCACCTCCTCCCCTCTCGATGCCTTTGGAAAGTTTTAAACCCATTGATGTGTAGCACAGGACAGTCCGCATGCTTTTTATTTTATTTTTATTAAGCTGATTCATTGCCATCACTGTGTGCCAACTGCTTTTCTAAGCTTCTCCTCTGAAATCCACCCAATGCATGATTACGATCCAGGTACAAACACACTTTTCATCAGCAGGTTGCTCTAACTATGAAGGCCATACTGGTTTATAGTTGCATAAAGAGCAAACGGTTTCCTCTCTCTACTAGATGTTATTTTTTATTTTGTATATATTTCTTAGCTTTTGTAACACATTCTGGCCTATCATCTTTGATTTGGGAAGAGGTCAGCTTAGGTTTTTGCCCACTGCCTTCCTTTCTCCTGATCATTTGTGTCATGTTCATGTATATATTTGTTAATAAGTGAACATCTGATCAGCAGATTCATTCATTATTCACATGTTCACACCAACCTCTAATGTATAGCTAGTGTCTTACACGCGCTGAGCAATGCACAGAAACTTTTCAAAGATGACAAATATTGTTTGGGTTCATGTAAAAGTTGTTCCTGTCACCTGCTATGTCTTCCATCTTGTTATTTAAGATTTTGATGTTTGTTTTCCAGACAATGGAAGTGACTAAAGGTTGACTGTTATGCCTTATGCAGAAGAAGACACATGTAACAGCTCAGTTACAAAGTATCAGAGAAGAGAATTGTGATTTGTGAAGTTTCACTGGGAATTTAGTTTGGAAATACTAAGGCCAGGGTTGTTGAAAATATTATTGTTTTGTACATATGCTGGCTGTTTTTGTTATTATTATTGTTGAAGAAAATATAATTTTTTCTATGAGGTCTGTAATTTTCACAGAGTATTAGTTTATCTTACGAGCATCAAAGAGCTGTTGGATGATTACATGGAGAGTGCTACTCTTTTCGCAGCATTTTATATTAGTTGTCAAGAGTTTGTGACTAATTATTTTGTACATTGTTGTCAAGTCAATGACTGATTTTCTCACAAGAATCAAAAATGAAAGAGCAGTAGATTGTATTTTGTTTCCTTGTTTGCAATAAAAGAGCATCCTTATTGCACTCAAATGTCTGAGTTTATGCTATAATTGTTCTAGGTATTGGTTATTCATTTAACCAGGGGCGTAACAAGGGGGGGGGGGGGGGGGGGGGCTGAGTTACTAGGGACCAAGTTGGAGGGGCCTTAATTATTTTATACTTTAGCTATTGAAAAATATAAGATATACAAGGGTGCCCCGCTGCGAGTTTGTAGAACTGCTACTTTTCAATAGCTAAACTCTTGAAAAGTTGTGAGAATGTGTGCAAATCTTTGAATATTATGTATTTTTAAGCGAACATTTGCAACTCACATTTAGCTTCTGGGGGGTCCCTGGAACTACATATTTTTAGATGGGGGTCTGTGGCCAAATACATATCATTTTGGGGGTCCTTCACATGAAAAAGTTTGAGCACCACTGACAGGTTTTTCAAAAAACCTTAGAAGGATTTGAAATATTCAAAGACGTGCATACATTTTCACGATTTTTCAATAGTTAAATCACAAAATAATGCGTAATAATGCATTCCCAGTCTAAATGGTGTAAACCAGGGGGGAGGCCCTATAAAGAACATTCATGGGGGGCCCGCAGTGAATCGTTATACCCAGGGCCCAGAATTTAGTGCGACACCCCTGCATTTAACCATTCAGAATTCTCCTCCATTCCCTTTAGGCAGGCCAGAAGATCCCATTATCCAGCTCAGTGCCCAATGCCCATTAGTCTCTGTCATCGTCACTAGCCTCCAGTGTCCACACCTGTGGTTGTAACTAACTGACCCGTCCCGTCCACCTCTCTGTCCTGTCCAAATCAGCACCCTCTTCATCAATGGCTCACAAAATAGGGAGTTTGGTGGTTGAAACCTGTCACACCTGTGCCAAGATTGAGGGCTGTTGGCCACCCACAACTTGCAGCATCGCCCACCCCAAGTCCTTTTGTGTGATAACAACATTGAGAGCAAGATATGTATCGTAGAACGAGTCTATCAAATTGAAATCTTTTCAAAACAGACCCTCTTTTGACAATGGCATTCACAATCCACGCCCTTCCCCTCTAAGTGGCCGCGTTTAATCCCCCGTGTTAACCTGGCTTTGGAGGTGCCATGAAGGATATCAATATCTGTTGTTTAGCAAAGTGACAATCGTTCCCTACAGCCCAGATTAAAACAGAGAGCAGAAACCAGATACCAAATCCTCTCTGGCATGTGAGGGACAAAACTCCCTTCTCTGTCTCCATTTTCATCACTTGGGCAGCCACAGTGCACCGGGCCAAACACACTTACTCTATTATCACGATGTTGTCTGGCTGGGCTAACCCTGGCCTAATCCATCACTGCTACCATCTGCATGTTTGTGCAGGCTGTATGGGTAAATAACTCTGTGTTGGTGGGCTTGGGTTACCTCTCCTTTTTCCTCCTTAAGTCTTTTGCAGCTGTCTGCAAGGGGCAATTTTTTTTCACACTTAATGAATCAGTCAGCAAATGTGTTTTGCTTTGTTACCCTGTAAAACAGCAGCAGGTCCTTTCAACATTCTTTAAAAGGACCCCACCCAAGGTTAGTCTCTAGATAGGTTTTAAATAACGGTAGGTTTTAATAAAACTTAACCTTTAGAAACTATTCTTGTAAATATGCTGCGTGTATAGTTATGTGACCTACAGTCAAGATGAAAAAAGGATCAAAGCTCAGGGGTATGTTGTTTTTTCCTCTTTTCATAGATTTAGTAATTTAGGAGGGAGTAGACAGAGAAAGACACTTGTATCTTGTGTTGTGCTCCCACTCCCACCCTAGCCCCCCCAAAACACTGGTTGTTAGCTAATGAACACAACCAGAGCACCAGGGAGCAAACATCAAAGGCCACAGCTGACATAGCTGAACAGACAAATTGTTTGAGCTCATGGGTTTGGAAATAATGAAATGCTGCAGAGGGTGGGAGAGTACGGAGCAGTTACAACAAAAATGTTGTCACATGGCCAGTGATCTGGCCTGCCCTCGTCTTGGTGCGAAGGCTGCGGACCAGTAAAGTATCTGTGGCAGAGACGCTGTTCATGTGCAGTGTCCTGGTCACTCGTGCAGTGCCTCTTTAGGGGAGGGGAGCCCCTTTTTCAGATGAGCAGAGCACAGTCCAATGCTGCACCCCTGACCGTGGGAGAGAGACAAAGTGGGGTGACAAGGTTCCTCTTACAGCTAGAGAGCTGCTGTCTCCACGGCGACTTGCCTCAATGCACTCCATAAAGCAGGCCTAGTCATTGAGAGGGTATAGACGCAGGCCATGCTTTGTTTCTCAGCATTTTCTTGTGCGAAACTGAACTCCCTTCCTCTTTAAATCCTTGGCAGGAATCATAGCCGGATGAGCCCGGAAGAGACCTGTGACCGCTGTTCTAAAATCTAGTGTACTCTCCCACTGTATCATATTTGACATAAGAAGAAGGGAGTTCACAATGTCCATGTCTTGTGCTGAGTGTAGGATTTTCTCAATGATTTATGATGAAACATTTAATAATGAAATGTGCAAAGGGACTTTCTGATTGTCTGACTTTGCCCGTGTTCAATTTTTCCACATTCCGAAAATTTAAGCAAACCATTCTAGTGGATTGTAAGTTATTTATCAAAGCATACTATAAGAGAGCGGAAATTAATGGAGATGCTGATACAACAAAATGATATTGAAGGCCTCATCAAAAAGTCACTATATCTTTGGAAGATAAAAAAGAGAGGTGGAATTGATTGCAGGATAAAAGGTTGTATTTTCCACACATAAAAACTCAAGAGTTTGGGCACCATGACAAGAGCTCCTTTGTTCTCAGCCCTTCAACTGAGGCTGAAAGCAAAGACAATGGAGGTTTTCACTGATGAGCCTCATTGTTACTCTGGATCTGCTCAGAGGGCCATTCACAGGTTTTGTGCTATGTTCCCGGCTAGATCTTCCCTAGGATGAACAGCTTGCTGTGTCCACGTGGTGCTACAACACTGTCTCTGCCTCTCTTTGCTGACTCAGAAAGTACCCTGAGATAGTTTAAAAGGAATGCACTGAAACAGCATCTCTTGTGGTGCGGAATGAAATTATACTATGATGACAGAGTGGCTTTCTTTGGGGTGTAATAAATAAGGTATCAACATTCAAACTGGGTGGTGAGGAGAATAAAAGGAAATATCCACTGGATCAGTGGTAGCCTGCATGGCGTAGCCAGACTATATACTAATGCAGCTAACTAACTGATTGATTGATTGATTGATTGATTGATTGAAGAATTTATTAGAAGTTTGCAATAGAAAAAAGTACAGTTTCATGACAGTACAAATCACTGGTACAAGGTCAACTAAAAGGAGATCCTAGAAAGCCGAGGCTTATTTCCACAGGAACCACACTTTAAGTATCTCATATAACATTGAAAGACAGACGGATAGAACATAGTACTTTATCTAGGATAATATCAGTTTCAAAAGCATAACATCAAAATACAAAGGCAGAAAAAGAATAATAAAAAAAGGGGGGGGGGGCAAGGGGGCTTAGTCTATTTACAAGTCACGGGTAGCAGCTGTCTGAAGGTGACTTTTCATACCAATTTTGAAGGAGGCTAGGGATTTGCTCTCCTTTAGGGCTTGAGGAAGGGCGTTCCACATGTTGATGGTGTAGCAGGATAACGAGTTAGAGCCTTGTTTAGTGTTAAATCTACGTTGATGATGATTAGTGGAGCTGCCTCTGGTGTTGTGGTCGTGAACATCCTTGACCTTTAAGAAGTAGTTTGTCAGGTACATGGGAATCTTGGAGGTGTAGTGTATCTTGTACACCAGGCCCATTGCAAGATGCTGTACTCTGTCAGCTACTTTGAGCCATCCCACGCTTTCGTGGTGATGATCGGTAAGGTGGGTCAGAGGAGGGAGACCAAGCACAACCCTAATTAGTTTGTTTTGGGCTGTTTGAAGCTTTAACTTTAAGGCGGCTGGGGCGTCGCAATACCAGACAAGGACTCCGTAATCAATGAGGGGCCCAATAAGAGCTCCTCCTAGTGTTTTTCGGGATTTAGTATTGATCAGCGGGGCAACCCTTTGCAAGAAGCGAATTCGTTGGTTGACTTTATTGATTACCTTGGTGGTCATTTTTTCACTGGATAGGTTAGCCTCCAGGATGCAACCCAGGTAGCAGATGTAGTTTTTTCTTTCTATCACAGTGTCACCTACTTTAATTGTGAAGTTCTCAACTAGGCTAAGTTTCTGACTAGATCCAAAGAGGATACATTCAGTTTTGCCTAGGTGAATTGAGAGTCTGTTGTCATTGAGCCAGGTGCAGATCTTGTTAAGTTCACAGTTAAGGGCCTTTTTAACCTGCAATAAGTCTCTGCCGGAGACTAGGAGAGCCGAGTCATCCGCGAACAGAAACAGATTGCAGTCACAAGCAGATGACATGTCGTTTACGTATATTAAGAACAACAGTGGTCCTAGTATACTCCCTTGAGGTACTCCACAGTTTACTGGGAGGGGGGGGGGGGACAGGGTTCCGTTGACTTCCACCATCTGTTCCCTCCCCACCAAGTAAGAGTGCATCCATCTCACTGCTGTGCTATCAAGACCAATAGCTTTGAGTTTTTCAATCAGAATAGAATGATCGACGGTGTCAAATGCCTTCTGGAGGTCCAGCATGACCATGCCGCAATATTTGCCATCGTGAATTTCACGTTTGATGTAATCATTCAAATAGATGAGGCATGTATCTGTGGAATGGGACTCTCTGAAGCCAGACTGGAACTCGTAGATCAGTTTATTCTCTTCAAGATATTTAGCCACCTGTTCATAGACAATTTTTTCCATTACCTTAGAGATGGAACTAAGGATTGAGATTGGCCTGTAGTTGCCAGGGTCAAGTTTACTGCCTTTTTTGTGCAGGGGGGTTACCTTAGCTAATTTGCTAAGGTAATCTAACTGCAGTATAGATCTGTAGTATTCCCACCATGTGATATGGGTTGATTGTTTAGCTGTACGAGGCTAGATCAGTGGTTCCCAAACTTTTCAGGTCCCGAGACCCAAAAGAGAGATTAGATCAAACTATAGAGAAAATAGCAGATCTACAAGCGCACAATGTGTCGCTTCGTGACGCATTGTGAGCTTGTAGAATGTAGATCATTTTTTTAAATGTAGGAAAGGAAATGTGATTTTTACTCGAGTTGTGACCTATAAAGATTGGTCCGTGACCCACAAATGGGTCCCGACCCACTGTTTGGGAAACAGTGCACTGGATCATTCTAGCCTTTAGCAAACCGATTGCGGACCTTCCCCCATTCCTGGTATGATTGCCTGCAAAGGGCATTACATTCAAGTCAAAAACATGCAAAAGTCAGGGTGCAAGGGGCAGCGAGCTGCTTAGTTTTACATAGTATAAGACTGAAGGTTTTTCTTATGGATCAGCCTCTAATTGGGTGTGAGGCATGCAAGGGCTGTGATCAGAATGGGTGGCCAGCCATGTTACTGGGATGTGACAGTGAGACGCCTACATCCCTGTTCATTGTTCTCCAGTGCTGGAGCAGATATAATCTTTAGTGAATTCTAATCCTTCCAAAACAATGCAATGTTCCCAGCGAAATATCCCATGGCATATATACAAGGAAATAACACCATTCAACAGGAATGGACACTTGAATATCTTTTGCCTTTTCTCGTTGGAATATATGCAATAACAAAATGAGGATATAGCAGCCAAGATAAATGTTCCACAATCCACATGCAACTAATTATTTGCGTTAAAGGAAGTACATCTAAGACTCTGAACAAGCCAGGTGCTATTTTTTATCACCATCCATCATTGTCATTGACTTATTCGGTCTGTCTGCATGTTTGGCGTTCCTTAGAATCTTGTGTTATGTTTGGACTTAAAGCTGTTTTCTTCACCTGACTGTCTGTCAGTCATTTGCTAGCAAGGAGCAGCAACCTAAGGACCAGGCAACACTCCCTATATGTCTGATACTGCATTCTTCCCATGGACGAGGTCTGATATAGACACATAATATGTGGATGCAGTTGGACAGCGGCGCATGCTTCTACTCTCTGGCCTGCTCTCCTACCACCACCAACTGTGCGTTTGTGCACGTGACAGCACACATCATATGACTCCTGCCCCAGTGTGTTGTCAAAGCTAACCAGCCAAGAGAGACCACCACCTGAGGTTGTTGTCATTTCCATGTCCTGGCCACAGTTGAGTGATCATAAAACTTCATGCTCTCTACCTCACATCTTCCATGTCTTATTAATCATTGGCATAATGTCTCTGTTAACGAGATAAGAGGCAGTAGTGCATTATTGTAGCGTTGATTTGCTTCCTGATAAGAAAGTATTTTGGCAAGGGGCTTCTAACAGGCAGTGCTCCCCGTATTGGACAGATGAATGAGTCTCACTCAGCTGTTCCAGGCGGATGATGTATCACCATGTCTTGTCTTGGGTTTATAGTGAGTGCATATGCTTTCCAGGTATAACAAATTATTTTTGCTTGACCACGTCTGATGTATGGGTATGATTTGCAGTCAGGACACGTTGGATATTCTCATGTCTGTGTCTATTACATACTGTATATTCATTATTTATCCCCCCCCCCCTCCTCTCTCTCTCTCTCTCTCTCTCTCTCTCTCGCTCTCTCTCATTGCCTTCATAGTTTCCCTTTACTTTACAGACAAGTTGACTTTCTTGAGATTTTGGTGTTCTACAATAGAGGCACTTTGGACTTAATTAAACATGGCCGAGATCATATACATAGTGTGGATGACAAAGGCAAACACAGACAAAAGGGGAGAAACGTACCATTGTTTCACAACAACACCGGCGTGTGTTCCAGGAGTGGGGAGGGTGAAGTGAGGCACAACGTATGTCAAACTTAATAAATTGCACGCACCAGTAAGGTAGGAGGGGGGGTGCGTGCAGGAGGCCCATTTAGAAGCTTTTAAAGTCGAACAGCGTGAAGTCCTAATTACTGAGACTTAATACTGGCTGTTGCTGCACTCACGCTGTGACGGTCAGTGGATGGAGGCTGCTACTCCTGCTGTTAGGAGGAAGGATGGAAGACTGGGGCTTGGCCTCAGTGAAGGTAACTTCAGTTATAACAGGACCTTTCCACTGTCTCCGGCTCTCCGCCAATAATGGGGAAATACAGGCTGATAATATTCTATTGTCTACATCAGTGGTTTTCAACCTTTTTGGGTTTGGCACCCAAAATCTCAAAAAAGACATGGCAAAAAAAAAAAGAAAAAAAGACATGGCCAAAATAGGAACACCAGGTTAAAAGTGGTTAACATATTTGTCTCTGTATTGGGAAGTGAGTGCATGCGAAGTATTGATAGTAAAAGTATAACCTTTTATATCTATCACTAAGAGCACAAAGTCTCTCTCTGTCTGTCTGTCTGTCTGTCTGTCTGTCTGTCTGTCTGTCTGTCTGTCTGTCTCTGTCTCTCTGTCTGTCTCTCTGTCTGTCTGTGTTTTCCTGCATATCTCAAGACTGATCAACGTCAAACTTTCCGTGTGCATCATCGACCTGAGGAAGTGCAGTGCATAGTTTGCGTGTTTATGTCAATGACTAAATCCCAAGGTACACGTCATACGGCACACCGTTTTGGAACCACTGGAATAAACAGGACCTTTCCACTGTCTGCCAACAAAGTGGAAATTACAGGTTGATATATTCTGTTGTCTAAATTTGTAGATAGAAACACAGTAAAGCACCATCCTGACTCGGCTTGCTTGGCCAGTCAAGGGGATAAGATGAATGTAACAATGTTCCAACAAGTTACACTTTTTCCACCAAATCTCTTATGTCAGTTGGAACCTTCATGCACACTTGAGTTTATTGGCAATAATGATCCCCAGTTACTCCCTGCTGACCAATCACATGTTAATGCTTGCTGTTGGGAGAAGGGAGAAGGGAGAGGGGCTCTAGTTACAGAAATGAAGGGTGTGACGTGTGAATTGAGATGAGGACATATTCAACTCTGACCTTTCTTTCCTGTCCATATTCAACTATGACCTTCCTTTCCTGTCCATCTTCAACATTTCTAATAATTGCAGCCTCACCTCACAGCTTTTGGCAGGAAACACATTCAGATGCTCTAGTCTAGTCACTATAGAGCACTGTTTGCCAAACAGTGGGTCGGGACCCAATTGTGGGTCGTGGACTGATTTTTGTGGGTTGTGAGTAAATATATTTGTTCCCCATTTCGTTTCCTACACTGACAAAAAATGTCTTAATTTTTTTTTTACTTTTTTTTTTTTAAACATTTTTTTTCCCTTTTTTATTTTATTTATTTTTTATTTTTTTTAACTTTTTTTTTTTATTTATTTTTTTTATATATTTTTTTTTAAGGTGTGAGCGGCCCGAAGGGCCGCGACCCTCTAGTTAATAGTTATATAACATTTCAAAAGATTAGAAAAAAAGTTTAAACAAAACATCTCATCAAATAAGGCGTTACTCTCAGACAAGATACGGACAAGATGTGCCGGTTTTCATAACAAAAATGTATAAAAGTATAAACTAGTCTTGTTATGCCTGACTTTGAAAAAACCTCACGGTATAAATCAATCATCTGCTTTACTCATCAATCATGAGTAAAGCAGTGGTCTCCATCATTTAAGTCACATGAGTTGGTTTCCGAGGCTATATGAGTTGTAGAACACTAGAGGTTCGCGGCCCTTCGGGCCGCTCACATCTAGAGTCCACGCCCGCTTTTTTTTTTTTAAAGTAAAAAAAAAAAAAAAAAAAAAAAATTTTTTTTGAATAAAAAAAAGTTTTGGCCTAATAGTGTTATTATTGTTACTATAATAGGCCTGCCAATGTTTTATTTTCATTATTTCAATGTTTTCATTTTAGCAACACACACACACACACACACACACACACACACACACACACACACACACACACACAGACAGACAGACAGACAGACAGACAGACAGACAGACAGACAGACAGACAGACAGACAGTATCTTGCTGTGAACTCTAGAGGTGAGTGGCCCGAACTCTAGAGGTGAGTGGCTCGAAGGGCCGCGAACTTCTTGTAAGATACAGGCTCTCGGCTAGCTAGCTACAGGCTCTCGGCTAGCTAGCCCAGTAACAGTGGATTCTAGTTTGTTAATTCCAGAAGAAAAGCTTTTAATGAGACCTCTATTCACACCTTTCAACAAATAAAACAATGAAATAGCGATTTGCATATAAAAAAGGAAGCTTTTGCAATTCTGTTGCATTCTTGAAAGTAAACTCCTTCTGCATGGACCGTCTGGACTGGAGGCAGGAAAGCATGGTGACACGATGTTTTTTTTTTCTTTTTTTCTTTGAGACGACATTGACACAGGATTATGGAATATATCCTTACATTGCAAAGGTAGGCTAATCAGCACCATCTGTATACTGTTGGCTGCCACTAAAGTAATTCTACTCCGTGAGGCTGTGTCCTCTCTCTCTCTCTGTCAGCACTGCTTTTACACCGCAAACGGTGACCTATAGAATCTGGTGACAATGCGAAAATTGCGGCGTGCGTGATTTGTTTATACTGTTTTTAGGTGATTCACACAGACAGAGGAAATATACACTCTCTTTCTCTCTCTCTCGTTTCTCTCTCTCGTATTGGGTGCCCCCCCAAAAGGCAACTAAATTAAATAGGTCCTTTTGTGCTGTTAGCTGCATTAAGGCGGAAGGTTTATTCTATAGGCTGGCACCACGATTTTTTCTGTCTTGCTAGTCGCTCTCTCTCTCTCTCTCTCTCTCTCTCTCTCTCTCTCTCTCTCTCTCTCTCTCTCTCTCCCTCTCTCTCACACAAGCACACCTCCCTCTGTTGTAATTCGATACACTGCTCCGCTCAGCTCCACTTCCCCTGTTGCCTCCTCTCTCTCGTGCTTAGCGAATGAGCGGACGGCATAGGGTTGTGGGCGGTATTCCGTGAGTTCCAGCGACATACATCTGATCTACATCTGATCTACCTATGAGTTGAGGTGGATGTGAAAGGGCGTGAATGGGCTTGGAAGTGGGATGCGGCTCTTAAAGGATTGTAGAATAGGATGGTTTGTTTGTACTGTAGCTACTGTATAGGTTTCTTCCAAACTGTTTTAGTATCTATGCCTAGCGTGAAACTAAAGTCTAGACACAGGCAATACCATTTCCTAAACCCTATTTCTAAAAACAGCCAGCAGAACGAATTCAAGCTCGATCAATAACCAGCTACCAATTTAAAAAGGAGATAGCAATGAAACACAATCTACACCTCCCTGAAGCCTATTATCCCTTAAGCAAAATCACTATTTTGACATGCAATATTGATCTAAAGATGATTTTATGACGGGCCCCATGGTGTGACCCTTTTCATGGCAGACCCTCGGATAGTGTTTGTGCCAAGTGTTGGTGCAGATTGGAGCAATAGTGTGCTTGTGGCCCCCGGGTGCCACTGATGGGGCCCCTGGGGCCACAAGTGGTCCCTGGTGTGAGTATTGTCATGGGAGACCCCTGAGACCCATGGTTGTGCCAAGTTTGGTGCAGATAGGAGTAACAGTGCGGCACTCTCTGCATTAGGTTGTGAACAGGATTTTCTCTTCGCAGTTGAGTAAAGGTTGCAACAAATGTATGTCATGATGACCACAGAGATAAAGGTGATTTGCGTCAGTATTTGACAAAATCGTAATCGTAGTAACAAATAGTTCGTTTTGAAGAAGCTTTCTGCAATACTTTCGTCAGTCTATTGGGCATGAACAACTTTAAATTAAAATGGCAGGCTTACGTGATAGAAAAACAACCCGCTTTCTCCCAGGCCAAACATAGTATTATACACTTTGCATTCCATGCTTGTAAGATTCCTTTAGTTTAGAATCTAAAGGCGTGATGATTGAATATTTATCAGTGGATAGGCTATGGGGCAGAAGATTCATGCACGTCTGCACTTTTCTTTTCATCGAAAGATTTTGCTCAAAGGCTAATTCATTTTAAGGTACAATCTGAGACTTATTTGAATGAATAAACATTATTTTAACCAATCTGCATGGTACTGTTGTAGAGTATGTTCATAAAATAGAAGTAGTACATCTCCAGTGGTTGGAGGTTGTCTGTTGTCTACTCTTACATTAAGACATTTTGATCCTGGTGTCAGGTACGACGCTGACTGGTTGACTTTGTCTATACATTTCTTTGAAGCAGACATCGCACTGAATTGGTTGCTAGATGCAGTGCCATTTTTATTGTAGTTCGGACATTGTTGTAATTACCTCTCTCCATCAGGAGAGAACAGACAAAACTTACATATTGTAGGCTTATCAAACATATAATTTTCCAAATGTCTGTCTGTCTGTCTGTCTGTCTGTCTGTCTGTCTGTCTGTCTGTCTGTCTGAGTGAGTGTCTGTCACAGCGTTTCTCCTCAGTGGCTGGACCAATTGATCTGAAATCGCATCACCATTAGCATATGAACACACCTGACATAACTGTGAAGCCCGTTTGTCACTTTCACAAATCATATGCTGTATATTAGCATTTTTATGGTGTATCTATATCTATTCTTCATCTAGCTTGAGGCATATCTATTATGCATCTAGCATGAGGCAACATGTTTAACCAGCTCTGTGTGTGTGTGTGTGTGTGTGTGTGTGTGTGTGTGTGTGTGTGTGTGTGTGTGTGTGTGTGTGTGTGTGTGTGTGTGTGTGTGTGTGTGTGTGTGCGCGCAGGCGGGTGGGCGGGCGGGGGGTCGTTTGTCAAAAAAAAATCATGCAGATCGGTACACAGTATCTCTGTAGCCATTAAACGAAATGGGTATTTCTTACATTGATGCCCCTACATATTATCATGCAAGCACCAGTTAAAGTTACTTTCCATCCCTCATATACTGTGTGCACAGTGCACATCCCATAACCCACACACTGCACATCATTTCGGAGCTCATATCTTTGAACGGGTAAGGGCTAGTCTTTAAACTAATTCACGAGCTCTAAACTAAACCGTTGATGCATTTTAAAATGAAACACATTGATATCACCCATAATGCTACTTGTGCAACATTAGGGCAGTTATCGGTTGTGGTCAAGCATGACCAGTGCTGTCCAATGCCATGGGGCCTGAGTGTTATGGCTCTTCTTACTTTGTTTAAATGGCGACTCTTTATTGCAGTTTCTCCTTACCCACAAACATGGCAGGTAAGAAAACTGCAACCACGGCTCATGCCTGCTGTGCCCTCTATGGGTCCTGTGCAAGACTATAGGGAGCAAAGATAGGTCAAACTGCAATGATAGGTAAAACTATCATGCCTTGAACAAAATGTTATTGATCTTGTAAGATAATGTCTACAACTGTTTATTATATTGTATTTGTACTTGTGTTCTGTTAATTGATTCATTGCGACCGCCAGGGAGCATTTAGTTGAAAACCTCCACCTCATGTCCGTCCGTGTGTCACGCTAATTAATACACAACATTTTGTTACCTATCGACTTCAGTTCCTCCCTCCCATAGTAGTTGTAAGTAACACATTTGGTGTAACACTCACTCACATGGGTCTGTGGCATGTCGCTGATTGGCTTTCACAGACAGCTCAGATTGCTGTTTAGCACACTGTTTAACAGAACATACTGTAGCTCTGTCAACTGGGGCGCAGTTCTATAACACGCTGTTTAACTGTGTGTGTGTGTGCGTGTGTGCGTGCGTGCGTGCGTGCGTGCGTGCGTGCGTGTGTGTGTGTGTGTGCCGTATTTAGAAGCACTGTTGTTTCAGCAAGACCTGGCGGTCGCTTCTCACCCTTAGGGCATCTTACTTTGTATGATGTATTTAATGTGCTTTTTGACGTGTTCCAGTGTCCAATTCTATTTCCATTAAATACTACTTTAAATAAAGTTGTCAATAAAAGTATGTTAAGTGGCAAATACATTAGGATGATGGTCGGCCAATGAGTTGGGGGTCATCTAATAGGTGTGTTTGTGTGCTTTACGTTCACATAAGTGGTTGGGAGCCAATTAATGTGTTAAATTGGAGCTGGCTGACTGGCAAAACAGTTGAGTTTTTCATACAATAGAAGGGGCATGGGGTGGAAGTTCCAGAGATTCACCTCTGGCTGTGCCTCGAGCTCATGAATTGGTGCCACTGCGGCCATGAGCTCCAGGGCTCTGGTAGCTGTGACGATGCACTTTCATTTCAGCCAGCTAGTAATCCCAGAATGCAATAAAACTGTCTGGGCCCGTGTCTGGCTCCAGTCTGACCAATTTTATTGAGCAAAAAACTGTTTTTTAGCCCCCGATATCACTAGGGGGAATTTAAGGGTGAAAATAGGTGTTTAGTGCCATTTTCGCTCTTTTGCACAAAACGTTGGATGTCATTAAGCATATTGGGCAAGAATGAGTCACTAATTATATACCGTAGGAGAGGGAGTCATAGCAAGGCTTATAATGAGGGACTGCATCCCAACCAAACCGAGACACCATAATTCTGTCACTAGGGACAGGGGTCAATGCAGTCTGGTCAGCCTATATTTGTGTTGGCTAAAAGACGCTTAAAAAACAGTGTATATCAAAATTGGTTTTGATCTACAGTGTTTGCCGTAGTGATGTGGAGTCAGCAGTGAAAGTAAATGGACTGTAGACTAATAGTCAAACATAGAGTTGGTAGTCAAAGCTATGTTTACATGACCTCCAAGCGTTCCATGAATAGGAGCCTCCACTAACATAGTCCTGCTTTCACTTATAAATTCCTATTGAGATTTAGCTTTATGATTGATTAGATTTGGTTTAATGGTTTAATTCCTTCACAGTCGTCCATATGTTTTTTTAATAGCAATGGTTTATTTGGTGTTCCTTTTACAAACTTGACTTCATGATTTGATTTATTTTGTCGATTTAGGCTATGCCGAATATATCAAACCAAGAAATCTATGATAATGATATACTAATGGATTTGATGATGGGTTTATAGATGGGGCGGGGCCATGTCTGTAACTTTGTCAGACATTTGGTCTGATATGCAGGTGAATTAATACTCTCTTCCCAGCTCATAGTTAGCCTGCTGGATGATTGTGAACCCCAGTGTCTCGAAAATGTAAAGTTTATTGGGTAAGACAGATTCTCACAGAAGTTACAAGAAGGGTTGTTTTAAATCAATATAGGCCTGCTGTGTTAAAAAACAACAATGGTATATATAGTATAACATCAAAATGTATGTATTCATTGTGTTGATTCCATACTCCCCAGTAAACACAGGATGTTGTTAATCTCAGAACAATGGCTCTTGGTAGAGGAGATTTATGAGCTCATGCCAAACTGTCAAACAAACAAAACAGACAAGGTGCAAAAAAAGGGTCAATCAAGATGTGGAAATAGTAGGGAAATAGAATCACTTGCCATCGTCTGACAAATGCTGATTCAGTCAACAAACAAGTCAGAGAAGGGGAAAGCAAAGGCATTTCAAGCAAAGGCATGCACTTGCCTTTGCTTGAAATGCTTCATGATTGGCAGTGTTTGAATGGCTGAGTATTGATCTGACATCATCATGGCACCTGCATTGCTCCTGCTGAGGTAAAAGCTAATAGGACAGAATGTCTCTCTATATAGACTGAATTGTCATTGTGCTGATAAATGTATTAACATCGGCAGGCTTGTGGTGCAACTTGTTTTAGGAATGCATCGGCTGAGCAATCATTAAACACACATCATGCACGCACGCACGCACGCACACACAGGCAAGGTGCATAGGCCTACTTACTGCATGCTGGGCCAATTTAGGGCTAATTTTAGTTTCATTATGACCTGATCAATAACGCTAATGATGTGAACTGGAGTGGAGCTCAGACAGGATGACACAGCACTGTTTCTTTGACTCTTTAACCCATCATGTGAATATGTGGTCAGGGGCGTCACACCAAATTCTGGGCCCTGGGTACAGGATTCACTGCGGGCCCCCCATGAATCTTAACTATTGAAAAATACTTTTGAAAAATCTTGAAAATGCGTGCAAGAAACATATGTCAAGGACCCCCAAGATGATCTGTATTTGGCCACGGACCCCCATCTCAAAATATTTAGTTCCAGGGACCCCCCAGAAGCAAAATTTGAGTTAGAAATGTTCGCTTAAAAAATACATATATTCAAAGATTTTCCAACATTTTCAAAAATAGCAGATCTACAAGCTCGCAGCGCGGCACTCGGTGCCGCGCTGTGAGCTTGTATATCTGCTATTTTTCAATAGCTAAAGTATAAAATAATTAAGGCCCCTCCACCACCTTGGGCCCTAGTAACTCAGTCCCACTTTCCTACCCCTTGTGACGCCCCTGTATGTGGTACCATTTGCAAACTCGATCCTGCCTACAGATGGCAGCCATGAGCCTTGTGAAATGGATCTTTAAATCACTAAACTTATTGCTCACGTGGTGCAATGCATTGTACTGTTTTGTTTAATAATTAATTCCAATGTCTTATTATTATGCTATTGTGGTTTTTCTGTTTACCGGCAGGCAAGGAAATCATTAAAATGTAGAAAGCCTTACATATACTGTAAACTATAAAACTGGACTCCACAATGAGTGTCTAGAGAATAGAGACCTCAAGTTATTTAGTGTGTAATGGTGAAGGAGAACGCAAGAAAAAGCATAATGCTGTCCATCACAAAACCCTGAATATGTGTGAGCTTCTCTCCTACCGAGGAGAGGCTATCAAAGTTGACTTAAACTATAGCGTAGTGAAGAAGGAACATTTATGTGTGATTCAGGACTATAAAACTGTATTGATTTGCTGCTTGCCTTCACTGCACAGCCCCAGCTTGGAGTAATTTGTCCCCCAGGTCTAAGGTTGCGTGTGAATTTTGTGTTGTGTCAGCTGAGTTTCAAGCAGCAGCACCAGGCAGTGCTCGCCTGAGAGGAGCTGCAACTCTAATTAGCCAACACTGCTTTAATTAAGAGCTTGCTGTCAAGGAAAGCAACATCTTTAACTCATCTTTTACCTCTAGCAGAGTGACATCCTAATGGCAGTGGGTAAAATGATCAACATGGCAGTCTTGGCAAAAGGATGGATTAGGCCTATTTTCTTTTTTGTTATGGCAACGTTAAGACAAGATAATGTAATTGTATGCCAGAATACTCTGCATGTGTTTAGTTCTGTAATTCTAGGAGGATTCGTGAATTATACCCAGTCTTGCCACTCCTGGTGTGTAGCCTAGTCCTAATATGTACACTACAGCGTGCAGCAAGTACACTATGTGTAGACTTGAGTAGGTTTAAAATGATTAAACCTGTCAATTCAGAACAACAAATTATTTCCAAGTGTTATTTACATCCAGGGCAACATCATACAAAACGAAAACTCAAAAGTGGAAGTTGCTGTAGCTGTCCAGCATCAACACATTGTAGGCGATAGAATAAACAACACATACTGTGGTGTGAGACTGTCACGACAGGAAACAACATGCTTGTAACAAAAACACCAAACACGCACTAACATTTAGCTTAGGGACCAAGACCTTGTCCCTGGGTAAATGACCTCAACTCTTTGATGAGCTAAAGTGAGGCACCTCCGATGCCTGGAGACTTGCAAATTTGGCATTAGCACAGGCTCACAGCCTGCTCTGAAGAGACCTGTGGTGGGAGATGCCAGGCCTTATGCCAAGTTTGGTAGGCTACACCCTAGCGTTCACAGGCCTAGCCATGCCCAGCAAGGACCGTACAGTCTGTGGCCAAACCATAACCATCTGCTGCCCATTTCTCCATCATTCCCACTTGACACCCTGCCAATGGTTTGTTTATTCATCTCTGGAAGGATCCTAATCTTCCGTCCTCACATGATCCACCTGAGCCATTGCTAAGAAGAGCCTGGCCCTTGTATATCAGCTGATGGGACTGTGCATCCAGTCCCTGTACTGCTCTGTGACCAAAGCAAATGGATGTCTGATTTGATTCTTTGGAGACTTTTTTTTTTTTAAACACACTTGAATTGTATTTCAGTGCAAGGCCCATTTATCATAAACATTCATCCCTGCTTCATCCACCACTTATTCTAATGACAGATGAGTCAACAGCATTTGCTACTGCACTCTTCATAAGTGAGTGTGAGTAATTTCCCTCTACTAAATAACCATTAAGCACTCAGCATGTCCGATTCAATAGATTCCCCATTGAGTACAACTACAAAGCAAGATAATGCATGAGATGCATTACCTTGAATACTGCGGCATCACATTAGAAAGAAGTTGACTAAAGAAGTTGCAGCTTGTTTTGTCTCCTTCAGTTTGAAGAGAAGAGATAAAGTGGTGAAAATTAGGAGTGGTACTGTACCTGTGCTAATCTGTTAAACATACATGTCCAATATGTAAATCATAGGACATTCTTAATTCTAAATATTCCCTTATTAGCTGTGTCACCCTACCAGTAACCTGGCTGTCTCTGCTAAAATAAACAGCTTAAGATCATATATTCTGTGACCATACACATGCTGATGCTACCTGATGTTAGGGACGTGCAGAGAATGTTAGTGAGGCAGGGGCTGAAATTTCCAAAAGGGTCTTTTGGTGGAAACATCGAAAATAGCAGACCTCAACATCGAAAATAGCAGACCTCCAAGCTCACAATGTGTCGCAGCGTGACGCGTTATGAGCTTGGAGGTTGGCTATTTTCGGTGCTTGATACCACACTGAACTAAGCATAATCAAGTCAATACTGGAGATGTGGCGTAATGCCATGGATTTCTACACAAAGAGGGCAATTCTGTCAACATAAGATGTTGCATTCAAGTTCAGGAGAGTTTGGACAAGACAATTCTCTTGTGGTAGGTATGGCATGGAAAAAGGGTGTTTGCACCATAGTACAAAACTGTATTCATGGTCTGGAGAGGGCAATTTTTACAGACGGATAACAGGGCAGGGGCTCAAGCTCCCCTTTGATGTCTGTGTGCACGTGTAGGCCTGATGGCTTCCTATACACCTCCGTTCTCCATTTTCTCTGCCTTTTCACAAATGTCATAAGTTAATTCTGGTGCATGCTTCAGATTGCCAGCCATATATCAATCAGCTCTTGAGTCATTATAGTATTTATGTAATTGCCTTCGTCTGCCGAGTTGGAAGAATTTGGCAGCGAGGCTGGCTCAAATGAAAACAGCAGAGATACAGCACTGTTCATTCTTCCCTTTCTGATGAGAGTAACAACACCACTTTGCCATTGCATTAAGTGGGTTAACACAACCTTTGACAGACGAGTCTAAGAGATGTGTCCTGTACATTTTATACCTGGCCTGAGCATCAGTTACATCGATGATCTTTCCAGCTTCCTTTCCAAGTGTGTGTGTGTGTGTGTTTGAATTACTTTTTTTGTTGACATTTTTATGATTTATTTCCGATAGGTCAGTGTAGAGGACAGGAGAGAGAGAGAGAGAGAGTAGGAGAGTCACATCCAGTAATGTACTGGCCGTCTGGGAATCGAACCGGAGACTTGCTGTCATGCATTAGAGCCCATGTGGTATGGGCCCTAACCACTCGGCTACCGGGTCACACCCAGAGAGACAGCGCTGATCTAAAGTTACAACTAGCCAAATGGGAAATGGGAAAAACAATCATTTGTCCAGAGCGCCTCATATTTGTCACTCAAAACCATTTGCAAAGGCTCTGCACACTTGTTATCTTTAGAAAGTTATAGTAGCACTGTGACAGCTAGTGCGAGAGCTGAGTGCAGCCACTGTGAGTGAGGCGGGGCTGCTATGTGGGCAACAGTGTGTGTGTGTGTGGGTGTGTGTGTGTGTGTGTGTGTGTGTGTGTGTGTGTGTGTGTGTGTGTGTGTGTGTGTGTGTGTGTGTGTGTGTGTGTGTGTGTGTGTGTGTGTGTGTGTGTGCGTGCGCGCACGCGTCTCCAGATGAGTGGGTTGTTGGCTATAGTGTGAGATTCCATTCTTTCATGTTGAGGTTTTATAGATTGGGTGCATGTGTGTGTGGCCTCTGTGTCGCTGATGAGCGAGAAAGAAGCAGGTTGTTTTCTTGACTTTTCCACTAGGCAGAGAGGAGAAGTGTCATATGAGATTGCACGGCTGGTATCAATAATGTGAAAGTATTGTGAGAGTATTCAAACGGTTTCAAATATTCAGAATCAATGTGGCCTCTTGAAAAACTTGCAATTGTGACAGTAAAACAGTAAAACTTTTTTGATGGGTGCGGAGAGAGCAAGAGAGAGAGACTGAGCGAGAGAGAAAGAGATGCACATTACCTGCACACAGACAAGATCCTCTGTTTGTTTCTCACTGTATGTTTAAATTAAATGATATAAGAGAGAGAGAGAGAGAGAGAGAGAGAGAGAGAGAGAGAGAGAGAGAGAGAGAGAGAGAGAGAGAGAGAGAGAGAGAGAGAGCATATGGTATGAAGAGAAAGACAGCAAAGCTATGCCAATAATACATCTGTCAAATTAATCTATTGTCCCTAAATGTGGATGTTCAATTGCAAGTAAAATGCATTAACTTGCAGACAGTGTGCACACCCCAACTGTAAATGGAAATAAGGTGAGGTCCAGATTCCTGACTATTCCCCACAGCTGCTCTCCCCCTCTGCTTGACTTTTAGGAATTCCACTGCAGGTAACGTCATTTGCTGGAAAAGCGACCCAGGCCAAGTTGTTACTAATGTGATCATATACATTTCACCACAGTCTTAAAGGATAGAGTCATGACTTTGTCAGATGCTATCCCATAACAACAAATGTGGCCTGCTATTCACTTTTACGTTTGCAATATATTTCACCTTCCAGTCATATGATCATCATGTAGTAACTCTAAATCGCAGAATTAAACAGGAGAGAAACAACAGGCAAAATGCTGTTGTCTTAGTAAGAAGCAACTACTATTTACATAACCTTGCTTGACCAATCTGTTTAATCTACACAATATCAATGCAACAGATAAATGTGGGTTTCTGTGTCCTGCACATACCGGTATACCATTATTCTGTTTAGCTATCAATCGCAGGAAACCAGTGCTGGAGGGTACTACTTGGCTCGGGGTCTTCCTGTTTACTTCACACAGACACCCAGTCATACAGCCTGAGAAATACCTCATATTTGCATTTCACATCTTGGTGTAGCAAAATGACTATGAATGTAATGACTGGACAAAAAGAGTATAAGCACTGACGTGGCTTAACATGCAACTGTAACAGGAAATGGGAAGCTCAAGCTAAAATGCTGTGTTGCCAGCTGTGAGAACCTTTTTTTCTTTACCTCCTCATCTACATGTGTTGCCGTTTGCAGTTTTCCCTGCAGGGGTATTGCAATGACAAATTGTGTTCAGTGATGTGAGACTGAGTGGCACAAAAACATAGCCTTAAACCAAATTAGTGGGATATTAGTACTATAAAACAATACCCAAGGAGTGACTGATTTCCCAAACAGCAGGGCGTGAGAATATGTGAGCTGGGTTGCAGACAGGCATGTCTCTAAGGGCCCCAGCAGGGACGAGCTGGTCTGAATGATGCATGGTCAGGGCTCACCACTTCCCAAGGCCTTGTATGAGCAGTGATGGAAAGTAACTAAGCACATTTACTACATATTACTCTTTTTGAGGTACTTTTACTTTACGTGTGTATGTTGTACTACTTTTTTACCTCACAATAATAATAAGTTGCCTTGCAGATTTAGAACCAAACATGTATTGACCAATACATCAACCCTATTTTAAAGTTTGTCTATTAAAAATTGCCGTTGTGAGCTGGTAGATCGGTTATTTTTGAAAGATTTTAACACATGCATTTTGAAGAATGTTTTTAAGAAACCTGCTAAATGAAACATTAGTACTTTTACGTTTTACTTTAAGTATAAGTCCTGTGCCCAGGGGGTGTGCGCAGTATATGAGGGATTGAATGTAGGAGTCTCAGAAGTCATGTTGGAGAACCCAGACCGGTGGCCGGTTGGGCAGAATAGTCACCATTGATGTTCAGTTGCGCAATACCCATTGTATCAGTCTGTCTGTCTGTCTGGCTCTCTTTTATGCCCATATACTGTAGTGTATGGTGTTCCGTGTCCAGGCCAGTCTGTGATGTCATCTCCAATTTGGGCACTGTAGTGATGTCAGTCAGTGATGTCAGTTGGGCATTGTTTCAGCATGCGGCTGTTACCATGGTGGCGACACTGTTTAGTATCAGTGATGTCAGCATGCGGACCCACGGATAGATAGCGGACAGACATTCAGTAAATTAATAGTTAGATTTTGATGCCAATACCAATGATTTTTACTCAAGTAAAGTATTTCGACATTGTGGAATTGCCATGTTTACTTATAAGTAAAGCGAAGTAGTTCTTCCACCACTGTATATGACTTAACAGAACATGCATCCTGTCTAGTGACTCAACGCTGAAAAGAGGCAGGAAAAGACTGAAAACAGTAAACAGACATTCACATGTTCATTGTATTGTTAATTAGGAGATACATGGGCAAAACGATTTTGGTTCCAAAAAACGGTTTATGTGTAAGCACATTCGTGCACGGGCCTGTGAGTGGGTGTGATTTAATTTTGCATGCATGCGTACTAATGTGGTCAAAGTCAGCTGTCAGGATATGTAGGCCTACCTCTAACCCCAAGCCACAGAAGACACACACACACGCGCGCACACACACACACACACACACACACACACACACACACACACACACACACACACACACACACACACACACACACACACACACACGCACACACACACGCGCACACGCACGCGCGCGCACAAACACACACACACACACACACACACACACACACACACACACACACACACACACACACACACACACACACACACACACACACACATATTTAAATGTCCTCACACAACGTTTCAGAGGCAAACGCCTTTTGCCTCTAACATGGGATTCTCAAGGCTGTTGTTGATCTTGGGTTTTGTCCTAAATGTTGCTCATTGCTTGGAATCCATGGGTAAGTCTGCAGTTACGATCCATCTGTGACTATGTGTTGTTTATTGGGTGATTTTACTAGTCCTTAAAGTCTTGTTTAACCTGTAGCATTCACAATGAACAGTGGCGCAATGGTTCTCCTTGGTGATTAGTCTAATCATGATTGCCGCCCAGCAATAAAACTCCAAGCAGAACATATATTAAATATCTTCTTATGTATCTTGAATAACAACAGATAGTAGCATAAACTGCAGCTTTCAGCACAAGACAATGTTAACATTAACACATTTGTGATAAGTCATTTGGCTGTTATACTGCTATTATTGTGCCATTATCTCCTATTAAAGACATTTTATTCATTTAAATGTTATTGATTTTCTTATTGTTGAAAACGAGGCAATACCTCAGAATGTGGTTTGTTTTGTGGCCAGGGAGTCTCTGTGAGTATAGCTGATGATTACAAGTTTATCTCTTGTCTCTTGTCTATATAATTAAATGGAGGCCCCTAAATTTAAACTTGTAAAAGTTGCCTGTAAAATGCACCCCAACTGACAGATATCTGCTCTCTGTCACTGGTTCATGGTTGTTCATTGTGAGAAAAGTGGCCCTTTGGGCTCTGTAAATCTAGTTGAAGTGTACTGTAGATGACTGTATGATTTCTGGCTGTTATTTAGTGATAAGGGGCCTTAAGGTGTGCCCTTTTCACGCTTGTCTGGTTTTCATTTTGGCAATAATTTGTAAGCACAAATACTCTTCATGGATTATGTGCCCATAGGCCACGATATACTACACGCAGGATATGTATTTCTCCTTCTCTCTCTTTCTTCTTCAAGTGGTTACGGAAAACTAGTCACATTGTTTCCATGTGTTATTATAATATACAGCGTCCAGTAGCCTCATACTCTTATGTCGGTCAGTGTTGGGTTCATGCGGAAACGACTACTTTAAAGTAGGCTGCTGAGTGACTGAGTGACTGAGATCTTTCCATAACCCAATCTACTGAGCAGAGCAGTCATCACTTGGCACATTATGTGGTTTTCATGTCATAAAAGTTGACCTTGCTGCAATTGCAATGGGCTGATCGCGCAGATTGTGTCCTCAAGCGTACCTCAACAAAAAAAGACAGCAGAGGAAACAGGATGAGAGGTTCCTTGGTATGCACACTGTCCTCCTCCAAGCGTTAAAAACTGTCAGGATTTATTAAAAGCCCTTTCCCTCTGATACCCCCCTAATCATGTCTGATGTCTCAACAGTGAAAATGGAAAAGGTGAGCAGTGTTGGGTACAGAGCAGAGCACCACTTTTGGACTGTTTTCATTTCATTACAATAATGGACTCCTCCATTAAATCTGTACAGCTCGGACAAGACCACATTTATCAAATGTCACCAACAGAGTCCATCCACATCACTTATGTCTGAGTGAGAATATGAGCATATGACACACCTTTTTGGGAGATCTATCTTACCAAATGATCTGTTATTTCCATTATTATCATTATAAGCCTTGCACCTCAATATGCTTTATTTGGTGAAGTGACTGGCAGACAGTGACATGCTGACCATAAATACAATTACAATAGAGCACTGTTCTGTCCAATACACGCGTAATAGAGCTCGAGCTCGTTTGTATAGATTCTCGACTATATGCCCTATTCTCTGACTGGTTCCTCATGGATCAAAGCTTAAAACTCCAATGTTGAAAGACAATGGGCTTTGACAGAGTCCCCTTTCATAGCCAAACCAATAGACATCTATCAACTCATTCTCTATCCTCTCACTAATAGGAACAACAGTGTTTTTGTCTCCCTAAACAGTATACTGTATACATCTGACCTGTGATGAATCAATTAAGGGCCACTTGATAATCTTTGCCAATGCATACTGGTTTCTGTAAATAACACTGCATTGTTCTGTGTCTCAGACAGGGGTGAAAATCCGGATATCAAGACGGAACACAATGTCACAGGGATCCTGGGAGAGGATGCGTACCTGAGCTGTCAGTATTTGGGCCAGGACCCCATCAGCAGCGCCCTTTGGAAACGTAAATTACAAACCAAGTCCAAGATATTGGCAGGTTTTAAAAATAACAACGCTTTCAGCCGCGAACCAGACTTCTCCATCCCTGCCTCTGCCACCAACCTCACAGTGAAAATGACGGTGTCCAGCGTCGAGGCAGAGGGAGAATACACCTGTGTGTTTGCGTCCGATGAGGAGGAATTTGCAAGCAGTGTGCGCCTCACTGTTTTAGGTAAGCCCATGTGAAGTGACTTGGTATAGGCAGCATACAACACTGCAAAGACAGGTTTTCTCATAGCCTACCATAATAATTTGTGCATTCATTCTTATCCATTCACTCATATGTATTGTATACATATGCAGCCCGGCCTGACATCCATACACTGCTGACAGAGGAGACTGTTGGGGGGACCAACTATCAGTCAGTCTTGTGTTCTGCTGTCGGCGGCAGACCTATGCCTCAGATCAGCTGGCGCATCAATGGCATTCCTCCCCTCAGTGACCATTTCACTGTGACGCTGAACGAAACCAATCATCCAGATGACACTGCTAGCATAAGCAGCATCCTCCGCTTCGCCACCCACCTACAAGACCATGACAGCGTCACATGTATGGTCCAACACCCTACTCTACTCAACCCCAAACTCACCACAGTGGAGGTGAATACCTATGGTAAGTTGATGATACTTAGTCACCAGACAGGGACTCATAATACAGTAATGGCCTCTTAAACCTGCTGACTTTCTACAGTAACATCCACATTTCTCACATTTGCTTCATGCTGTAAGATGGCCATGTCACAGGGACAATACATACATTACTGTACTGTATCATACTGTGCAAAAGTATTGAATTCAAAACATGAATTCATTCAGAGATACATTACATCAAATGTGATGTGCAGTCTTCATAGCCTTCATTAGATAATGATAATACCACATACTGTACAGTATATGTACAGTATGTGTCTATGTGATAATAAACTCTCATATCTTCTGGTTTCTTGCTGTTCTCTTTAGTAGCTTTAGTTCTGACAGCAGCTGCATCCGACATCTGCTCTAAGCTGTAGCCCAGCCAGCAGATGGGACAGGTGATAAGTCTAAGTCAGCATTCTCTTAAACCCAAACTGCAGACCTGCAGGCCCTGTGTTTACCTAACATTTGGTTCATCCGGCCTCCCGCTCTCTGTGTTACAAACCCCCCTCTAAGCTGCTTTTAGGCGTTTTGACACTTTCATTTACAAACAGAACCACTATAGATCCACTCCAGGAAAATATTATTTCCTCATTCTTTCCTCCCATTTTTCAAATTTTTACAGTTGCTCCAAATGTGACCATTGCTGCCACTATGGTAACAGAGGAAGAGGGTGAATACTTTGCAGTCACCTGCATGGCATCTGGAGGGAGACCTGAGGCTGCCATAGCTCTGGTAGTGGACACCGATGAAGAATTGCAAGGGGAAAATGACACCAGCTCAGACGTTCAAACAACCTCTTACCGCCTTCCTGCACAGCTGTATGAAGGACACAACATCACCTGTGCTTTTGACCATCCCAAATTAACGCACAGGGAGTTACGGTCATTTCAACTGCCAGCCTTCTGTGAGTATAGGCCTAATGCCGCAATTTGACATTTGAAAGAATGCCAGTTGATTCTTAGAGAAACATGTCAAGAGAAAACTGCAGAATCACAATAGATCCACTCAAGGAAAATATTCTTTCCTCATTTTTCACAATTATACAGTTGCTCCAAATGTGACCATTGCTGCCACGATGGTAACAGAGGAAGAGAGTGAATACTTTGCAGTCACCTGCATGGCATCTGGAGGGAGACCTGAGGCTGCCATAGCTCTGGTAGTGGACACCGATGAAGAATTGCAAGGGGAAAATGACACCAGCTCAGACGTTCAAACAACCTCTTACCGCCTCCCTGCACAGCTGTATGAAGGACACAACATCACCTGTGCTTTTGACCATCCCAAATTAATGCACAGGGAGTTACGGTCACTTCAACTGCCAGCCTTCTGTGAGTAGGCCTAATGCCGCAATTTGACATTTGAAAGAATGACAGTTGATTCTTATGAGTCACGAGAAAACTGACGTGTTTTTATTCTGCAGATATCTCTGAACTCCAGCTCTTGCATTCAGGGCTCGTGAACACCAGCAACAAAGTCCAAGCCATAGACTCTTTAGAAGTAATGGAGGGTGAGAGGGACTTCACTATAGGTCTACATGTCATTGGAAATGCACCCCGTTACACAGTCTCTTGTACCAAGTAAGGCCTATTGCAATTTAACTGTAGTGATGTTTCCTTTCTATGAGCTGATTTCAGTGGCTACTGCTGCAAAACAAATACGTAGTATCGATACTACTCATATGAACCATAAGAACAAAACCCACAGTTTCAACTGACTTCCTCGCATGCCGAGGATGTGGTAAAATGTTTGGTGACAGGTACTGTTGCAGGTATAGACACATTTCCTGTTCAAGAAGGATGCTTGTTTTAAAGGGAAAGCTTATGATTACAAGAGGTTTCAAATCAGATTAATTTAGCATGTTTTGTTCGTGTGTTTCCTTCTAGAGACAATGAGCCCTCCTTACCACTCAATGTGGAGGTGGTGGGCAGTGCCCTCACAGTTCAGGGCCCTGTGGGTCTTCACCATGCAGGCCTGTATACTTGTGTAGCCTCTTATCACGAACACAGGGCATCAGTACAAATTGATATCACAGTTAAACCAGAAGAGCCAGGTATGTGAACGCTCTTGTATATATACACAGTTAATTTGACTGCTTATACAGAATTTCAATACATTAAGATAAGGAAATGCTGTCATTAAAACGTTTATGACTTTGAATTTCCTCCCATCATATTGCAATGAATTATTGATAGCGAAACCTCTCTTCACTCTCTCTCCCTTTCAATTAGATTTAATTCCTCCGACAATAACAGTTGATTTGTGGAACAGACCTGTACACAGGGTCATTGAGTGCTTAGCTGCTAATGCGGTTCCTGCAGCCAATGTGTCCTGGCTCCTACCGGAGGGTGTGGCCGATGACTCCAGGTTGAATTTCACTTCTCATAATGGAAGTCACTCCGTCAGAGCGGTCCTAGTCCTCCCTGCATGCTGGCCTCAGGAGCGCACTGCACAATGTGTGATTGATCATCCTGTGTTCGAGAAGCCACAGCACAGAAGGATAACACTTCCACTATGTGGTGTGTTTAACAAATCAGACTATGAATGCTTTTGTTTGAGTAACTATTTTAACAGATTAGGGCAGGGGTCTTCAACAGGGGGTTTAGGACCCCTAGGGAGTCCTTAGAGTTACTACAGGGGGGCCGCCAAATCCTTGTGTGATAGTATAATTCACACATAATTAACAACTTGAACCCTCGCATCCCTATTCCGAAGAGAACTTTAGCCAAAAGTAGCAGATCTACAAGCTCTCAACGGGCTTTGAGAGCTTGTAGATCGGCTATTTTTGACAAATAGGTTTGGTGTAGAGGTAAAAAGGAGCAGACCAAGTACATAGTGAAAGGTCAAGTTTACAAAATATCAACGATTTAAGTGGTTAAACGTCTGGAAAACATGAATCCAAAATAGACTGATGGCAGTGCTGTCAAACAAGTCTATGAATATATCTATGAAATCGATGAAAATCTCCATCACACATTTATACAATATGTAATGGGGGTCCCTGCTTCATCTCTCTCTCAGCTAAGGGGTCCTTGGCTTGAAAACGTTGAAGACCCCTAGATTAAGGGCACCATATATGGTTTTCTTTTTCCACTTTTTCTCTGTATTCATCCAGTCTACTCAACAATTCACCTCATGTGCTCCCCTATAGTTCCCCCTAACATCACCACAAAGTACAGCACTGAATGGAGAGGAGGTGAAGAGCATGCAGTGGTGCAGTGCCACGTGGAAAGTGTTGCAACTGCAGCAGCCATATCCTGGCATACCGGGGAGACTGACACGGACAATAGCGCAAGTCATGTGGAGGAAGTTGAGACGCAGCGTGAGATCCAAGTCAGTGGCTTGGTGATGGCCTCCAGCACTGTACGATTCCCATCTACTGCGTATGCCGGCCAGAATTTGACCTGCGTGGTGGAGCATCAGAGTCTGGAGGAGCCGGAGAGAAGAGACGTACACATACCTTTGCTGAGTATGTTATCCTCACATTATGCAGTTTACTGTCAGTGTGTATGTCAGTCCGCACCCCCCCCACCCCCTCCACACACATGCACACACGCACACGCGCGCACGCACACACACACACACACACACACACACACACACACACACACACACACACACACACTCGCACACACGCACATGCTGACTTGCTCAGACATTTCATACACGTTCTCTCTGTATGAATACAGTTCACTCAACAATTCACCTCATGTGTCCTCTAATAGTTCCCCCTAACATCACCACAAAGTACAGCACTGAATGGAGAGGAGGTGAAGAGCATGCAGTGGTGCAGTGCCGTGTGGAAAGTGTTGCAACTGCAGCGGCCATATCCTGGCAAACTGGGGAGACTGGCAGTCATCTGAAGGAAGTTAGGCAGCGTGAGATCCAAGCCAGTGGCTTGGTGATGGCCTCCAGCACTGTACGGTTCCTGTCTTCTGCGTATGCTGGCCAGAACTTGACCTGCGTGGTAGAGCATCAGAGTCTAGAGGAGCCAGAGAGAAGAGAGATACACATACCTTTGCTGAGTAAGTTATGCAGTCTAGAGGTGTACTGTGCACAAATATGCACCCCCTCCCTCACACATGCGTGTGCATGTGCACTCGCACGCACGCACACATATTCTGACTCAGACAGAAACTCACGTCTAGTCATCCAATTCCCCTCTCCCCTCATCTTTCTTTTTTCAGAGTCCCCTATGCTGAGTGTGTCTGTAGTGACGCAGCAGAACTCCCCTATCTGGCTGGCAGAGTGTGACTACAGAGCTGAGGGTGCTGAGGCAAACCTCTCCTGGCTCCTACCTGAAAACAGCCCAGGCCAAACATCCGTCCAGTCTATGCATGAAGGACAAACACTGCACACCAGGCTAACATACCAGTTCCCACTGGCTGATCTTGAGGGTCAAGATCTGACCTGTGTGATACAGCGTTCCGGGATGATGGACAAGAGGACAATACATATCCCCAGATACTGTAAGTATCTGTACTGTGGGGAACTATCAACACATCCTAAAACATCCTCCAAAGAAACTCCAAGTAAAACTCTAAATCATGCAGATGTTATAGTTCAGATGTTTAGTAAGCAAATAAGTACTTGTTTACTCAGCATTATGAAAAATCCATTATAATACCCTATGTGATTTCCCTCTTGTAGACATCTATGTAGGAATGCTAAACCATACAACTGGACTGCAAACTCGCCATGGCACAGAGCATATGATCCACAGACTGGTTCTCCAAAAGAATCTGCACAGCCAGAGGTTATTGCTCAATGTCAGCGGCAATGTGCCAACTTACAACCTTACCTGCCAAAGGTGCAGTAGCTTAACCTCTCTACTCACCCTTCTTCATTATGAGATTGTGTTTGCAAACACGGATTTTACCAGAGTTCTGTTTTCTTAACCCCTCTGCTTTATGCCATTCGTTATTATTATGAATGAAGAAAGGTGGCTTCATTCAATGTGATTACTTTATGTTAATTCACGGTTATGGCTGATCTCATCTGTGATGTTTTATGTGAGTGATTCAAGAGAATGAAATAGGTGTGGTGCCATAAATGTGTCCTTATGTGGCATTAAGGCATCATCAGAGTTTAGCTAAAGTGAGGGACGAGTCCTGATTGATATGACACAGACTGGCATCAAGGAAGCCGTTTATCAAAGAGGATGAGTTACTCAAAAAGACCTTCACAACACTCCTATCCTCAGTTACTTACTTCCTCTCCTAAATCCTCACACTCTTCATTATTTAGATAACCAAGATGCACAATGTTTCAAGTAAAATGATCACAGAATTAAAAGGCAGAAATTGTGTTTCAGGGGTGATGGCTCATTAGTTCAAATGAAGGGTGATGCTCTGGTCTTCCAGTCTAAAGTCACAGAGCAGGATGAAGGTCTGTACATCTGTGTTGCGTCTTTCCATCACCACAAAGCTAAACTCTATATTCAAGTAGAGGTTGTGTCTGAGGAGAAGCAATATTGTGAGTAACTACAATTTATTTTATGTTCTGAATAACATACTGTATATCTGCTCTAGCCTTACAGCAGTGTTATACCATACATACGTACAGTATATGGATTTTAGGCTTATTGAATCTGCAGAATAGAAATAAAAGTAAGAAATGTATATCTCAGCATAAAGATATTTCTATAGATAATGAATCAATAACTCTGTCCATTTCTGTGCTCTGTGTGCATGTTTATGATGCAGTGATTGTCATCATCATCGGCATGTGTTCAGCCACAGCGCTCGCTCTCCTACTCGGTGTCACGCTATGGGTGTTATGGTGAGTAAAATGCCACTGCTGGTGACAGGTTGCAGCTCGACAGGTGACTTATCGATGGGTACACGATGAGGACAAGGCAGCATGAGAAATGTGCTAAAGTCAACAAACAGGATGTGTGAATCGTTAACCCAGCTCACCAAAGCCAAAGCTTCACAGTACTATATTCATAAACAGGATGCAGTGTGGCAGGTTCATGTGCCACCACAACCCTACGTCTAGACACAGGTGTATGTTCATCCTGAAACTGTGGTAACAACAGCAGATTTATTATTGTCCAAAAAAGTCTGTCTAACTGCTGAAAGACAGTTTCACTAGTCTGATCCCCCTTCATCTGTAGTTTCTTATGCCACTTTGATAAACGGAAGCTGTGGTCAGCGGGATAACAACTCCACATCTGGTTAAGTCATAGCTAGATAAATACTGAAGCAGATAAATGTGGAATGAACATTTAACATAAGTACACATATAACTTATGCTATTGTTGGAAGTAATAATATAAGTGTCTCATAATGGCAGATAAGGGATATCTCCAATGATCCAAGACATTATTTATTAAGAGGTTTCTGTTTTTCCACTTCCCACGATTGGCTACATCTAACTCCTCAAGAATGTACCGTACACATGTCTAGACCATCAGGACTTTGAGTGCAGACATGGTGAATTCAGAACCACGCTGTGTGACAGAATAGCAGTTCAGAGGCTATTTCAATAGGCTTATTTCTCTGGTCAGAACATTTGGTCAAGGTGCCATTGGCGAGTGAGCCTCTGGCCCATTATCCCTTGTTCCTGGGGGAGGGTCCCGTCAAGCTAATTTGGGAAGGTCAGTCAGATAGCATACACAGAGAAAACATGACTCCCCAGGAGAAAACCTATTTTGGGATTTGCCGTCACCTCACAAATGGTAGGAGCATTTTTTGACGGGAGCATGTCTTCATTGGCATGGTTGGAGTCATTGGGGTCACGACGTGTGCCACTGCTTCTTGACATCAGAAGATCAATGATGATGACTGGGGTCAACACAATTCTTTATTGATATTCCTGTCACATAATGCATTCACACTTGAGGTAGCATGTACTAATCTATTGGACTGAATCACAGTGCCACTTATAGGTGTTTGTCAGTACTTCAGCAATGTAATAAAGCAGAAAGTTATTATTATTATATTATATTATATGAAAAATACATATGCATTTCTTTTATCATTTGTTTCAGTTGCAGAAACAATGGAGGTCGATCTAAGCATTCTAAGGTAAGGCATGAAAATAAAGAATCTTCTTTATCTCTCATTAAATCTTCTGTTACCCAGTATAGTGTTTCTGATTTGGCCACCAAAACTATTTACACCAAGGTTGTCCACCTGTGTAAATTCCTCTTCTACCCTCCTTTCCTTTGTATGTGCACATATATGTTTAGAAAAGGGAGTCCCTTGCAGCCTTGACTACTTTGATGTCACCGCCTTGTTCTCCTGAGTTGAAGAAGATGGAAGGAAATGGGCAAGAGTATGCCCAGCTGGTCAGCTACTCCATTGTCATTGATGTCAAGTCCACTGTTTGAACAACCAGTTGACAGGAATTTGAATTGATAGCAAGTTACTGGGATTGCAGTTTGTGAACAAACCATCACTGATGTGCTATTATGGTTTGAGGTGAGCTGTCAAGGTGTAGCAGCATCAGCAGAGCTGTGTAGTTTCCTGTTGTTTTGGGGCTATATTGATGGGAACTGTGATTAGTTGGTTACTGTGCAAATTGTAGCAATTATGTTTCCCACTTCCCAGGATAGCTGGGGAAGACTTACTGTAGCTGTGAATGGCTGTCGATTCATGAGGCCATCGGTTGTTTGGAGCGAGTCTCAGGTGCACCTCACGAGCCTCACTGTCGGATCGCTTGACAGTGATTTAAAAAGTTGAGCTGTGTAGTTTGCTGTTATTGGTCTACTTTTGATGGTGACTATGATTGGTGTAGCAGCGTCAGTCAGTTGAGCTGTGTAGTTTGCTGTAACTCGTCTAGGAGACACAGATGGGCTACATTTCTGGGGACATACTGTATACGAACCAACTCTGTTCTAGACGACTGGTCCCTTGGGTACCACACCATAAAAATGTCTTTCTTCAATATTCAAATGTATTTTATGTAAATGAACATCTGGTGCTGTCTTACACACAGTATTAACAGATATATATATTTTTTTAATGTTTATGCTATTGAGGCAGCAGGTTTTCTAAAGGTATTGTATTTTTACTTGAATTTTAGCTTTATGCTTTTTTAACAGTTTCAGGCAATATTATTTTGACAACTTTAATTCAAGTTGATTTTCAAGTTGAATAGCTGTAGTACCTGCTGCAGGTATTTGAAATTTGAAAGGCATTTGGATCACAATATTTTACTTGCCATAAAATCTTTGTTGGAATAAATTGCCCAGTTTTAAATAGGTTTGGTCTTACTTTCTGAGAGGTATTTCCCTGTTAAATTAATACATTCTGTTTTCTCCCTTGCCAACCTTAAATGTGGTTTGCCCCAAGGCTCAATTTTGGGTCCCATTCTATTCTATGTAGGTATACCGTGTGGAGGGCGTCTGCTATCAGGGAAAACTCTACTCAGCTCCAATAGCAACAAAGAGGGAACAGGCATTTGCCAGTTATGAACCTACCATTTATACTGTGTACAGTTACTTTGTTATTACTTATTTGATTTTACATGTCAGCTGAAAACACACTTTTTAAAATCTGCTTTTGACTTCCCTCCGTTGTACAGTAGCCTATACATATTTTCTGTCTTATTGTTTTATTCTATTTTCTATTAATGTCTAAGCACTTTGTACTGTTAAGAAAAAAGTCTATATAAATAAAGTTGTTAAAATGTATTATTACTGCATGTATTCTATGTACACATCCTTCACCTTTTTTCCAGCTAGGCCCTCCACCCATAAAATACTTCCCACACAGTGTTGCTTATAGCACACAGGGGAACACAATTCTAAACCAGTAGGCTACTCTGTTGCAACAATTGCCACATGACAGAAAGTAATACAATCTGTATAAACTGTGCCCAAAAAATCTGACAATACTTAGTGCACTCACGTCTCCATCATTCAATATAATGACATGCAACACTGAACTGCAGTGTTATTCCGCCCTCTTGTGGTCTATGAGTATACACACAAATAAGGTCAAAATCTATGCTCATTGCTCACAATAAATGATACATGAGCTATATTTAGTTGATAACCCTATATTTCAGACAACATATGGAACTGTTTTCTAACTCATAACCAAAAACATATCAAATCAGAATGTGAATCTTCACTGATTGCCATCTCTGTCGAGTTAAACAAAGGTGGGGTAAGTGATTTTTCTTTGTTAAAATAGCTCTATATTCTCAGTAATCATTGCTGAATAGAGTATAGTGTTTGGTCAGGATACCAATGTTATCCAATAAGGAGAGAGACCTCACATAGGATGTACAGGATAACCATGTGAAATTGGAAGTGATGTCACAAAGAAATATTCTACAAAATTGTAACTGGAACTTAATGGGTACTCTACTCTCCTGGCAGAAATTAGCAACCCACCTGGAAATGTATTGAACAGACAGCGATATTTACTATATTTACTAGTGATATTTACTATCATAATATAGTGCTTTATACTATATGGGACAACAAGATCTTATTTTATTGTTGTTTGGGACACGATCAACACAATCCTGAGTTATTTTAGTATTTCAGCATGCTACAATTGGTCATATGATGCAAAATGCAACATGACCAGTGTTGATCGTGTCCCAAACAACAATAAAATAAGATCTGGTTGTCCCAGAGGGGAAGTGGTGCTTTAACTTACAAGAAGCTGCAACTACCCCCACAGGTTGCTGAAATATTTGAAGAAAAAGAAAAACAAACAAAAAAATAAACTGTCCAACAGTATGAAATCTTGACACAAGATTCCACCATATAGTCACTTTTTTTTTTACTTAATTTTTATTTTCCCCATTAGTCACTTTTAATTATTCACATACGCATTTATGCATTAATTGTTTATGCTTTAACACTGTACAATATTTTTGCCATATGATCAATTACCAAGACACATCAGATAATTCCATATAAAAAATGGAAATGTATAAAATATACAGTTTGTATAGTTGCAAAATATATGTATTCTTGTTACTGAAATACGAGTAGAAAGGTATCTACATGAAACATGTATAATATGGATCACCAATAAATCACTTGTTTAAATCTGCATATATAGAAAATAATCTAGACCTGGGACCAAATGGGTGATCAGTACTGATTTGACAAAACTATATTTATAGAAAATGCTTCCTACTGGTACTTTTGTAAAACATTTAACAAATGACATCATTTGCACATTAATTTTCTTTTTCATTCGTCATCTTTTCTTATAGACACACGCTTTCAACTCCAATCTTAACTTCTTTATATTTGCTGGAGCATCTCCCGTCTTCACCAAGTCAAAGGTGTAGAAGTGGGTGTTCTCTGTATCCTAGGAAATATATAAATAGATTCAGCAACAGCTAAAATACAACCACAGACAATACAATTATCATTGCATGCAATGAGTGTTTGGTGTCCTGTATCATTCTCTACTTGCCTTGGACACCACCTTGAAACCAAAACTTGCCAATGCATTCAAGAAACTTCTCACATTGTCAAATCTGCTGGCAACTTCTGCTATTTTGAGGACACCCCTACAACAATGTAGAAGAGTTATTAGGTACAGTATATGCACAAACTAAATGGTATTATTACGTTAGATTGACCAAACATATATTACCCCTTCACCAAGACACGATTGGCCTCCGATAAAAAATCATGCAGGTTGGTTCCCATAAGAGAAAGACAGAACACAGCAATGTCCACAGTGTTGTCTTCAAGAGGAACCTGTACACGAAGAGAGAGTATGTTTTATTTCAATGACAGAGACAGAACAGACGTCATTAAGCAGAATCATACATCGGTCAACATACTCACTTTGGCCATGTCACAGACAGTTACAAGGTCGCAAATGGGCACCAAGTCAAAGCTGTGCACTTTGTTCTTCACACTGCGTGCAATCTTGCAGTCACCACAACCAAAGTCTGCAACCACCTGAGAGAGAGGCCTGAGAAAAACATCACATGTATAAGTAAAGACGGTACTAGAAAATGGAATCTGAAACATTGTACCACATTAGTTATTAATAACATGCTGTAATATGTCTCACTTTTTCTGAATGAATTTGATGATGTCATCCACAGGATTTGATGGCCATCTCTGGACTTGGTTAGTGAAGCCCCGGTGGTAGACATCAAACGCAGCAGGGTCCTGTTTGAACATGCGCTTCGCTTCACCGCTAGACGTTGTATACAGAACCTCGTTAATGTAACGGAAGCGAGCTGCTTCCAAGCGCTGCTCCATCCGTGCTCTAAGGGATGTAGAGTGGTCTACCGGAGCCTCCATGATGTCTGCTTTTGCTTGTGTCGCCTCTGGCTCCTTCTCATCCTTCTGTTCTGTAGGATTTTCTTCTTTGTCTGGTCCGTGGCCCTGGAGCAGTCTCTTTAACTTCTGTCTTTTGAGGACCTGCTCGTTGCTCAACTCCAGTTTAATTTTCTTGCCGGGTGAAGCTTGCTGTTCATCTTCAATCCCCCCTTGACGTTCACCTGCTTCATGGTTCGAGTCTTGCACCGGGGATTTCTTTGCATCAATTCCTTGTTTCAATGAAATCATGACCTGCTTATCTTCTCTGGGTGTTTTTGTGGAAGGCAAGGCCTTTTCTATATTTTTCTTTTTTTGTGGTTTGTTTTGCGTTTTCTTTTGTTGGGCTGGCGTTTCAGATAATGTTTTCTCATTGCTGTTGCTACCTGAAATCACTTTTTGTTGCAACTTCTGTTTTTTGAGGACCTGCTTTTTGCTCAACTCCAGTTTCAATCTTTTGCTGGGTGAAGCTTGCTGTTCCTCTTCAATCCCCCCTTGGCGTTCACCTGCTTCATGGTTCGAGTCTTGCACAGAGGATTTCTTTGCATCAATTCCTTTTTTCAACTTTTCCACTGAAATTACTTGATTATCTTCTCTGGGTGTTTTTGTGTTTTGTTTTTCTAAATGTTTCCTTTTTTGTGGTTTGCATTGTGTTTTCTTTGGTTGGGCTGGTGTTTTCTCATTGCTGTTGCTACCCGAGTTCATGTTTTGTTGTTCCTCTGGGTTGTGTTGCCCTGGAATGGCTGCTTTAATTGATTCTTGTTTAGGGTTATTGGGGCGGTATTTATTTGTACATTTCTTTTTATTTTTCATCTTGTTTTTCCAATGCTTTCTGCTTAGTTTATCCGTGTTCTGTTCTTCCGTTTTGACAGCTGTTTCAATTTCTTTACTGTCGTCTGTAACTTCATCTGTGTTCTTGGCCTCTGAAGACCCTGGAAGACAAAATACACATGAATTCAGGTCTCTAACATTAATATAGGATGTGTTTCATAGCATGTAAGAAACATACTGTGTATAGCATGTCAATAACATTTTAGAAAATATTTCTTAAACCTTTTGTCTGAAGTTTTCTCATCATTGCTACCTAGATCTATGTTGCCATTTTCTGCCTGTTTTATTTTTCCTGATTACCCCTTTGCCTTTTGTTTGTTCTTTTCTTTCTCTTGGCTTGTGAACAGACCATTTGTTTCATTGTCATCATTGCTCTCATACAGAGACATCTTTCTTTGAACTATTTGAAGCTCCTGGATGAACATCTATTTTTAGGGGTAGATAGATATGATATGATAATCATATTGAACTTTTTGATTACTACTTACCGGATTTGTTATTTTTTGACTTTTTTGAAACAGTTTTCTTCTCTTGACCACCCACTTCCAAGTCATTCTTTCCTTCCTCTTCACCATCTGATTTTCTTCGTCTTCTGCGTCTTTTCTTCTTTTTCTCTGAAGGTAATGACACAGTTTCTCCCTCACTGTCACTGCCGTCCTGAGGGGCATCACTTTTCCAGTCAGGTACTGTTCCCAATGCCTGGAGCGTCCGCATCAGGTTCTTCTTACGAACTCCCCTAATTCCCCTAGACTGTTCAGAGGAAAATTAGATTGAATAAACCAAATTAACAAGCATTTAAAGGGCAAATGGCAATATATTACTCAACATGATCATTAAATTGTACCTTAATATTTGTGATGTTATCAGACTTGACACTGAGAACAGTATTACTGAGGGCTTGTGCATCTGGTTCATCATTCCACTCTTCATCCTCAAGAAACATATTTCCCCAGTACCTGAAATGAACGAGTAATGTATGTTGATTGATTGAATACTTTATTAGAAGTTATTAGAAATGCACAGCACAGGACAGTTCAGATACAAGGTCTACCGTCTACTAATTTAAACCCAAGAAAACACAATGGCTTGTTTACATGTAGGTCCTTTTGTATAGTAAATGTACAGTAACGTGTAACCAGGTACAATTATTCATAGATAACCGCATTATAGTATCTGATAGCAATCAATTAAAGACAGAACCTACCTGACTCACCACTCTGGCGAATGCTAACTCCACAGCACGGCTAACGCTAGTTATTTCAGCTACTCAAAAACACAGCTTTGCCAACAGCGACTACTTTACGGACTATTCAGCTTTTTGTTATTTATCAGCAGTGTTGGTACATGTTTCTCCAGTCGTGAATGGCTTGCTAGAATTCGTTGTTACATTCATTTCTTGCTCAAGACCATAGAGTTCAAGACACGTTGGTGGTTGGTTCACAGGGACCAAAACAGAAAAACTGCAAGCATGCTTCCGCAGGCAGCGCGTGTGAATGACGCAGTGAGTACAGTGAAGGTTCATGGGATACTGAGTTTTATGATTCACTACAGTCAGTAGAAATGCAGACATGAAGATGTTAATATAATAATAAATGTGATTATGGTCACCACCAGGCACAAGGATAAAGCAAAAGTAATCTGTTGTAGATTACTGTAATCATTGATAATAATTATCGGTATACTGCAATAATTATAGTTGTATATTATTTATTATCGTATTTGTACTCTTTATATTTGTTTTAGATACACGATTATTGTATTACTGTTATAACTTGTTTATTATTATTATTACATTGTCCTAATGCCAAAATAATGTAAAACTGTAGCCTGGGGCAGTGAATACTTTCCAGCTTGCTGTCTGATAGAGGGCGCTAAATATAAATATTTTGGTATAGTCTGGATCCCATAGCTCGAAGGTAGGATCTGGCGCTCTGATTGGCTAGTTGGTTGTTAGGCAACTGTGTTTTTCTCATGGTTTCTCTTCTTCTTTTTTCTTTAATCTATCCATTTTTATTACACAATGTTTGTGTACTAGTCAAGTGTACTATACGTTTAGTTTTCTAGAAATATTTGATGCATTTTCAATTGGAAATCACCAAATGATGTGGTGGTCCTCCTGTCGCTGTTTACCAGCCAATGGCGCGTGATTATGGATCCAACTGGGAAAGATGGATAACCACGCCCCGGAAGCTTGTGATTGGCTGAACCGGACGTAGGGAGCGCTCCGTTGTAGTCACTTGGACCGCGCGAGGTGCACCAAAACCCAATTATCATGGCGTTTATCGTGCGCTTAATATAACGATTGCATTCACCACGGCTTCGTAACTCGCGCGGCGCTCCGCCGGCCGCGCGGCCCTGGCCCGCTCTTCGCGGCCACTCGCGCCTGCGGCGCTCGGGGGCGAAGAGCAGGATCAAGGTCCGCTGGCCTTCGCGCCGCTTGCAATGTCGTGGACAATAACTGAAAACGAGCGCTCTATGCCGTTTCCATCCATCTTTCCCAGTGGGATCCATAATCACGCGCCAAGCGTCTGAGTATCCCTCCGCGCTATGGGATGTGTACTTCCTAACAGTTACCACGTAAAGGAGGGTGTGGACGTAGCACGGCAGATCTGGTTCTGCATTCAATCTGATGGATTTACATGTATTTTTCTAAGAACTTTTTGTTTCATTAGATGGCCGCGCACATTTGAATATACCCGGTAGGTCTGTTGTCATAGAATCTGCTGCCTCTTATTGAGCTGTTTAAAAGCTAGAAAGGATGGTTTTATGCTTCCGTTTCTCATCAAGAGGTCCGTGTGACAACTTGGTCAGTTAGCTTGTTAGCAAACCCTGTCTGACTGAGGCCAAAGCTGTTGAATGCTATTCTAACACAGGCACTTTATGGACCGTTTCACGCTAATATTGGGGCATAACATTAGTAGCCTTTTATAGATGGGTATAAATAGGTATTACAAAATGTATTGGTTTATGGAGCTATTGGGCAATGTTTTAACTTCGCTTCCCATCAGAGCAGATGTTGCTGGGTAGAACTAGATACATATATCTGCTGATATTATTAGACTTTTACGTGTTCTTACTAGTCTTTGTGAAGAGTAGAGTAGGTTAACGTTAATGACTGACAAGTGAAGTTTGGTCTGCAATGCATGCCGTGTTAATCGTCTGGGCTAAAAGTTCAATTCGTAATTGCTCACATTGAGCCAGAGAAATCATAAACTACAACAGCACAGGGGTTGTGAGTCATCATGACCAAGTGTTGATTCACATCATTGCAAAACTCTGATCAGTCAGCTGCATACACACCCAGAATGGTTACCTGTGGCAATGTACAAAATGTACACCCCCAAGATTCTTGTTAACCTCCTGGCTGTATTGTGTTGTTTCATTGCTGTCACCATTATGTGAAAATATATTTCTAGCATGAGTTGAGATAATATAGAATTACAAACAGGAAATGATCACAGTTATTTTGTGTTGGCTGTAACTAATAGAACTCCCTTCTTCTCTTCTAGGTCTGTGTGTGACAGGTGATCATCCCAGATGAGGGTCGAATGCCTGCCAGGCCACGTTTGATTTTCCTCTGGTTGCCTCTCTTTTGTTTGTCCCAGTCATTCCAACCCTGCCCTTTACTTGCCCCCAGACGTGCAAGTGCAACATAGCAGGCAGGGCAATCCAGTCATCATGGATGATATATTTACACAATGCAGAGAAGGCAATGCTGTTGCAGTTCGTCTATGGTTGGACAACACAGAAAATGATCTCAATCAAGGGTGAGTAAAGTGTAAACATGAGCTTGTAAATCAGCTATTATTGGTGTGCTACTGCAAACCTGTTATACATCCAAGGATAAATCACGCTTAAGTTGTTGGTCCAACACAAGCCACTAGAACAGCTTGTGCACAGCATGTGCCTTGGAATAGATTGTACCAAGTCTTTGGGACTCTATTTGAGTGATGGAACACCAATTCAGCACAAGATATTATCTCATTTGGTGTTTTGATGATGGTAGTGGAGTGTGCTGTCACGTGTGTCTGTCCAAAATCTCCCAAACAGAACATTTGTGTTGATGTCTGGTGGTGACTGCGAAGGCCATAGCAAATGATCCACATAATGTTCATACTCGTCAAACCATTCACTGACCCCTTGTGCACTGTGTGGATCATGGAAAGAGACCTCTTCTCACTGGAGGGTCAAGCATTCAATTTCAGGCCTGTGTCAACCTCTTGGTGTACGACACACCACACATCCACTTGACTTGTCCACTTGTGTAGGATATGGTGAAGAATGTTCATCTGACCATATCACCTTCTAACACGTCTTTATAGACCGGTGCCTATGGTTTTACATTACTCAGCTCTCAAATGTGCATTGGTCTTTATAATAATGAATTGCATTTTTTTTTTTTAAATGATAATGAGGGGTTTATGCAGTGCAACCCTACTGTAGAACTCCGCACTATGTTGATCACAATTTACTGTTCTTGCTGACACAGTCTGAGACATTCTCAGTTACCCAAGGAAGACTTACTGTTCAGTTTTGAAATGAAAGCGCATTTACAGTCACTGAATGTGTGCTTTCGATCTTAATGTTCCAACCTTATTTACTGGGGGGGGGGGGGGGGGGGGGGGGGGGGGTCCTCGCAGGTAGGTGAGTCGGTAGGATACAACAGCACTTACAGCAGTGACAAAAATGGGGGAGAAAAAGGATGCAAAAGCTCCTGCCATCTGTAACTCAACAATGAGCCTTCTTCTTTCAAAGTAATGGTTTATATTACAGAGCACGACAGTACAGTATGTTAACTGTAAAACGTTATTCTGCATTACACCTGTATCAGTGGGAGCATATACATTGCTTTCCACTAATATTTATCCCGGTTTTTCCTTTAATTTATCACCTGTCTGTATATGAAAACCGATCTGAAGTTAGTGTGACTTTTTTATCACAAAGACGATGATATGCTAATAAATATTAAAGAAACAATAAATCTCTTACTTGCTGAACAGCATAATGAGAAAACAATTCAATGACCACTATAATCAAATACTGTCATGCCTGTATTGTCCTGGGCCCGTTCTGCCAAGTTGGTTTGAGGTTCTGCCAGCATCAGCTGTGTGGCTTAAGAACTTGAACAACGTCAAGATTTCATGTACTGCTCTGAAAAACTGCCGTAACAAACAAAAAGGTTGTACATTTGGGATTTCCTGACAGTGTAGTGAAGGAGTTTGAAGACACAGCATGTGCTGCTGGCTGCCATCACTCTGCCATTCTGTGAACTGACGAATGTCGTTTGCCGCTTTTTGTTGTGGTTCAATAAACTTGTCAATGATGCTCAGCTGAGAGAACTACCACACTACCTGTACTAAAGCAACTATGCTTGGAGGCCTGTCATGTTCATCCCGCCTAGCCACTTGGATCGAGCACCGCTCACTTCACACAGGTGCAATTTCAAAAGACTTCATTTTAACGTTTACTTTGGCTTTTTTGTACATCCCAGACAGTTTGCTTCATTCAATATTTAGATATTTGATATTCATTTGATTCCCTCCTATATAAACTATTCTATCCTATTGTAGCTTAAAACTCAGTTTTAATCATGTTAGATTCAACAAATGTCCTTGCTTCTGGTGACTGATACTGTCACTATTGGCTAATGCTTGAGAGTGCCGTGTTTTACTAATAACTTCATTTTTACTTGCACCAGCAGAGCGCGCAAGTACTGCACGTTCGGCTGAGTAGGTAGGTAGTAATGTAGGTAGGTAGCTGTATGTGTTTAAACCTGTAGCCCAATCAGGGACGTGTGTGTGTGTGTGTGTGTGTGTGTGTGTGTGTGTGTGTGTGTGTGTGTGTGTGTGTGTGTGTGTGTGTGTGTGTGTGTGTGTGTGTGTGTGTGTGTGTGTGTGTGTGTGTGTGTGTGTGTGTGTGTGTGTGTGTGTGTGTGTGTGTGTGTGTGTATAATTGATTTCCTTCTGGACACATGACTTTGTTTGGAATTTCAGTGGAATGAATCAAAATCATGCTAGTATTTACTGATAACCACTCCCATTTCTTTTGTATTTACGCATTGCATTTATTTATTTATTTTTTAAGTCTTTTAGATGGAGAGCAACTGACTGTATGATGAAGACACAAATAATCCTATGCGGTCATGCCTACGGTATCCTTGGTAGCAGAAACGAATCCACACTGAGTGCTGTAAAACATGACAGGCTATATATAAATGACTTATATCAGGCTATTATTACAAATATTGCATTTGATAGTGTGACGTCCTCCTCTGGCCTCCTCTAGCCTTGAATGACTCCACAAAGCTATTCAGCAGACGTTGAAACTACCGCAATTACTTTTTCAAGGGAAAGTTGTCATTTTATGGTTTTTGTCCTGGATTTAGTGGGGTTTTATTCAGATTAAACGAGGTAATATCTTTTGTACTGAAACGCTATCCCACATTGTCTCCAGGTATTCAGAATAAAAGTCCACATTGCACCCTGAAAGTTCATTGAGAGCTGTGGGCTATTCAAAGGACTTGATCATTAGCTATCGCAGAATCTATAATCAGAACCATTCCGAACAGCAAGCGTTATTTTCAACCTCTATTAGAAACTTGTAGATAATGTGAAAAGTCTGGAGGCATCAAGCTAATTTCTCCTGTGGAAAATACTTCCTTGTGGAAAATACTTTCTTCTGGGTTAAGTTAATTGAATTATAATTTGTTTTGCCTTGGAGCAAATTACGCTCAAATGTAAACGATTTTGAGTACTTGTGCATAGATTTCTAGAATTTCCCTTTCACTCTAATTTTCCCAAATTATATTTATTTGCTCTGTTTAGCTATGGGTTGAGCTGAAGTCGGTGCACACCCACATGCAGACCTAATTCTTCTCCATTAACTGATTACATGTCAAGTTCCTTTTCCTGGTTGATATATCTTTCCCAGTGGGGTAAACACAGTAACTCTAGCATTTTCTTCCCCCTGCAGTCACATGTACTGTAGGATTCAAGATATACATTTCACATCCATGCCTTGCTGTTTATTAGACCTAGACTTCTCAATATCCATTTTGACTTTTTGACTATCAACCTTGCATACTTATTTCTGTCCATATCAGTAGGTTTACACACATGTGAATCCAGGACAAAGTAGTAGTACAATGTTGTGGAATAGTAGTAGTGGAATCTCTATAGAAGGAATAACAGAAACACACAGGCGTCAAGGGAACAGGGGGAGGACATTATTGTAGTGGGCAGGCCCTAAAGAATTATGAGGATTTGTGTGACGGTGCAGACAATTCTCATCTATGTATGCATGCAACCGTGAAGTGTCGGAATTTTTAGCTGAAGGAATGTACAAGTAGAGCATATCACATTCCCCTGTTTCACTCTAGTGTTTCCGGTATTCGTCTCCCAGTGGTATTAGATAGTACCACTCATTTCCACTCAGCATTTCCTCCTGGTTGAGAAGAGTTAATGACAAAGTTTGGGAAAAGGGAGGCCATGCATATTATAGATTTACAATGCTGCTGCCATTGGAAAGTTCTACGCAAGAATGAACTATCCTCCATATAAATCAGCAGGGAGACCCAACATAACATTGATTTTGAAACGGAACTGTAGATTTGTGGGATTCACATTAGTTTAGAGCACCATACTGGTGTGGTCTAAACAACTGGTCATTGTCTACAAACGGTTTTGACCATTTATCATAAATATATACTGTAGACTTTAGTGCTGTGTGTTGGTATATTTTTAGGAGTGGTGGTTAGAATTGTGTCTAAACTCTAAAGTCATTCAAATGAGTCTAAGGCATTTGAATCTTGTTTATAAATAAATCCTTTCGCCAGAGACTATTTTCGGCTTGACTTTTCATATCAATTTGTACGTAAAATCTCACCAAACACAACACACATGCTGGCCTTGTATCTTGTATGGGCTGTTCTGTCTGTGACGTCAGTTATCTCCATACATGGAGATCCGTGCCCATACACAAAAAGCCAGACGTAGGAGCAGTTGGCACCGCTCAAAAATGAATTAAAACAAACGAGACTAAACTTGATGAAAAATAACAGCACAATAAAAACAACACAATAAAATGTGTTGAATTACCTATGTCGGTTAAATTTCAGGTCTCTGAAGGTGGTATTTGCATACAGTACTGAAATGAAGACCAAACAAACTACAGTGTGCTCAAATGGTAAACAGTAATGCAGTGAGTCTGCCGAGTCATATAGAATAATGCCACATGCCAGACCACCAGTATTATCCTGATAAATGGAAATGGTGGTGTTTATCACAAAGTTTAAGTAGCGAGTCTCGCCTAGCCTTCTCCCTCGCCTCATACTCTACTTGTTTTTTGGTTGTGTTCGAATAGTGAAGTGACTCCTGTGGTGTTTTGGTTAGCATGGCTTTCTGTTGGGCCTCCCTAGAATTAAGCGAGAAGGAAAAATGGAAGTTGCCTAACTTTTTAGACACTGATGCCCTGCTCTTTTTCTTTTTAAAGAACCAGGTGAAATCACCTGAAGACGGGAGTGCCTTGGAATTATTTTCCTTGTTCGATTGCAGTTTGTACCACTGGGGAAACAAAAGCTTTACTTCTTGGACCTTTTTTGTTTTCATGTATAATCATAACTGTTTCACCAAAGAGAACCTGTTGAGAGAGCTACTGACTAAATCATTCTTTAAGGGTGATCACACCAAGAGAGACATGTCACTAGTTGCAAGACACTTCAAAAACACGTGGGTCAAACAGTGTGGTACACTTGTGGAGCAGACCTGCATGTGTAACACAGTGATACAATAATGAATCGCTCAGGGGATTTTTTTTTTTATTCCATGAGAATCTCATGGTGTACTGTACCATAGAAGACAGTGGGGCTGGGTGTGGCTTCAAATATTTATTTAGTTTTTGTCGCATTCTTAAGCCAATAATTTAAGACTCTTAGTGCCTCCATAGGGAACCACTGCTCTGCTGGTCAAATTATTGATGTCTTAGGAATGCGACAAAAACTAAAAAATATCCATGAATTCAAGTCTCCATGGGGTGAGTAATCGATAAAAACAATTAAATTATTTGGTTGAACTAAGCATCCCTTTTAAGTGTTACTGACTAGTAGCATCATATGACATTCGTGCAACTCTGGAAGCTTGTATTATATGTTATGTTTTATGGTCTTTTTTTTTTTTTGCTTTTCTATTCTGTATGGATAACATCTCTTTATATCAATCTGTTCTCCATCCCATTCTCTGTTCTTGTGTGGCCTGACAGTGATGGTCAGTGCAGATAGATGGGGTCTCTTTGCCAGGCTCATCCATCTGCCAATCTGAGTGCTGTTGGCAGGTGGAAGAGACTGAAATAAATCATCCAGTTAAAGGGGGCGAGAGTGAAAACCCAGGCACTGAAGTCCGTTCGTAGGGTATGACCAACACTACCTCCAATCTAATTAGCTCTTTTATATTTGTCTTTCTTTTTGGGGGGCTGTGAAGCATAATGGAGTCTGTATTTCAGCACATTTACTATGCAAAGACCTTCACTCTTGTCGCCTTGAGCTAATGAGTAGTCAGGCATTGACCCCCTCGTTCCCAGAGGAAATTGCACTCCAGGGCAAGCCTGGTATTGCTGCAGCAGGTCATCCAGATGCACAGATGAACGTGTGTCCCAGGACTGAGGGTCTCTGTGGGCCTCAGAGGCTGTTCTCACTGGACCACTGCTGGGGATATGTATGTGTGTGAGCCTGCAATTAATGCAAGCTGTGCATTGGTGGTGAGGCCATGAGGGCAGAGGGTTTAGATTCCTTCTCATGTCACAATACCCCCACAGTTCTCTGTTACAGGAAAACATGATCCCACCCCCCATTATGAATTTCACAGCAAGTGTATAACATTACATCATTAATATGGAGGCCAGAGGATTGTGCATCGTCTTCACACAAATAGTAAGCCTTTGTGAGAGCCATATAAAGAATTCGGGAGTGAGTCGAAAACTGGAAAATGGGACGAATCACCAGCAACGTCCAGCTATACTCTTGGAAAAGGATTTGAAGAGGCTCTGATATTGGAGGGTGGGACAAAGGCCAGGCAGAGAGGAGAGATATTAGGAATGAGTCACTACAGAAATGACATAATGGTGCGGAGCAGCTGGGGAGTGTATACACTATGACACTGTGTGCATGAGTAACTGTCCAACAAAGTTTCTGGACCTTATAAGGATATCAGATAATATATTCTAGTCACCCTTAGTTTGTTTCACTCCCTTTTCCTGATTTCCTTTCTGTAACTCAAATCTTGAAGTCTTTTAACTGTAGCACTGGTTCTGGGTCGGGACCCATTTGTGGGTCACAGACACATTTTGTGGGTCTTTTTTTTGGGGGGGGGGGTCTTACATTTTGTTTTTAACACAGTCTGTGCCATATGTAAAGTGGGACCTCTTATATTGCCGTTTCGCCACCAAAATGGTGCACGAATTCACAGATCATGCACTATGCATGTGCACGCCTTTCACAGCTTTCAAACAAAAAAATCTGCTTGGAAATCCGTTCAGGCATTCAGGAGATAGCAGCCCTTATGTTTTCTTCAAATGTAAACAAACATGGCTGCCATGTTTGAAAGATGGGGTTGGTATGGGGGTTAAAAATGCAATTTCGCGATGGCGATCATGCCTAGTACATTGTTGGAGGTCCAAAAAACATTTTTGAAAAAAAAAAAAAAAAAAAAAAAAAGTTTGGAAAAGAAATATATATATATATATATATAGTAAGACGATAAAAGACAATTGGCAGGGAAGGCCATAGTTAAAAAGACGATTTTATTATAGAAATCGTCTTTTTGTCATGGTATTATTTCAAAACATAAAAAAAAAAAAACATTATCCAAAAAGCTAATATTTTTATGAAAAAAGAAATGCAATAATTTAGTAATTTCATTAATACATAAAAGAAAAGTCTAAGAAATTCCATAAATTAGAAAACATGTTTAAAAAGTAGTTGTGAGCTTGTAGATCTGATGTTTTCACTAGTTTGGGTCCCAGGCAAACAATTAATTTCTATTTTGGGTCTCGAGCCAAAACGTTTGGGAACCACTGACTGAACTATAGCATCTCTCTCCCGGTCCTTTGTGAATACATGCTGCCTGTAAAAGTCATTGAGGGCCACCATCTCAGTGGTGTGACAACTGCACTTGTAGGGCCAAAAAGGAACGACAATGACGTGCCAGCCCACTGAGCCCAGCAGCATCACATTTGTTCTATCCTCAACAATAAAACAGATACAGCTACAGTGCAGCTTCCTTCTTTTTCCCTGTTTTCTACAGAATGATAGAATTACCTAATCTGCAACTACTTCCCTTTATGTGCGCACACAGCTGTGCTTTGTGGCCCTACTGTGAATTGCTCAAAGTTTACTTAATTATGCAGGATAATTTCTCCTCCTTTAAGACCTATAAACTGTTTGAGGGCTTACCTTAAGGCAGTCAGTGTGTGTGTATTCATACATTAGTGACGGTCATTAATGCAAACTAGATGGGCTTAAAGGCTTATCGCACTTTCATGACTGTGTTTAGGAGCATTGCCACTCTGTACTACTACTACTATTCGGAACTGTAAAAGGTTTACTGCAATTTCTGTTTGCAAAAGAAAGGCTCCTTGGAGGAAGATAACTATGGTACTATTTTGCTCGGTGAAAGATTAATCAGTTGTGTTTAGGCTTTGATATTTCCCTTCAGGCTATTCATGAATAAAATAAAATAAGTTATTTTCTGCACCATAACTTGCAAAGTACTCTGGCTTCTGTTTAGCCTTTGCCGTGTTTTTTCTCGTTATAGGGACGACCATGGCTTCAGTCCCCTCCACTGGGCTTGCAGGGAGGGTCGCTCTAGCGTGGTGGACATGCTCATCATGAGAGGGGCTCGCATTAACGTCATGAACCGAGGAGATGACACGCCTCTGCATCTGGCCGCCAGCCACGGCCATCGTGACATTGTGGGCAAGGTGAGGACACGTGCAGACACGCAAAGCATGTGCAGAGACTGCCTCACAAGTACAGTAACAACCTCAGCGGAGGAGGTGTGCTGATCTAGGATCACCAATCAGCATCCAATCAGCATTCATGACTAGTAAGCTTCATAGGAGTCCAAACTGTTCTCACATCGGCTCAGCTCTATTTAAAGATGAGTGGAATGAATATCCATCTTATTAATGTTTGCACTAATGACTGAAAATGGATACACCTATATGCTCTGTCTTCCTGCAACCTATTTGATGCATTGGATATAATAATCTCTGGCGTAAAGTTTATTTTTTCTTTCTTTTAAGATGATACTAACTAGTACACTACAATACATATATGGTGTGCTAAAGGTAAGCAGAGCCATCTTTATACTAGAGGACGAGGCACAAAAATGAATTTTTCACAAATGAATTCTCATGTAAAGGGTGTGTCGATTAAATCTTTTGCCCACATGTTGATGTAGCCCTTTAAGTATCTCTTGAAATCTAGGAACTTATGAAACCTGAATTGATGTCTACTGAACAACAAGTCTTGTCTGTTCTTGTAGCTCATAACTAAATAATTCATTTCACAAAGAGGGCAGTGCTGGCAGAGGTTGTCAGTGTTGGAGTATAAATTAGATATTTTGATGACTGTTGCGCAAAGAGGTTATACAACTTGGTTACGACTTGTGATGGAAAATGGAGGCTGGAACAATTACAGTATTCTATTAAACGTAGTATTATTCCTTTTTTACATTTACACAAGCTCTCCAAGTTCACCAGAAAGTGTTTTAAAAGTAGCAGTACTTTTTCAATACTTTAAGTATATTAAGACTCAGATGCCTATTGTTTGAATTGCAGTTTATCATTGAATACTTGGTTATAAACAAATCATTATTATAAACATTCAGTTACAATGGCACTGAGGCCTAAATGAATACATATCCATTTAATATGTATAGCCTTGATTGGAACATATAGGGAATTTACTCATTACTCTGCCATAAGGAATACAATGTTATTAATGTTAAAGTTGAAGACATTTGCTACCGTTGTAGCACAAATGTTTTGCAGAAAACTTCTTGTCTGTTAGCTTTCCTGTCTCACTGAATAGTAAAGTGCTATTTTAGTTTTAGATTTTTTATTTTTTTTATTTTTTTCTACACAAACCCTATTCTTTCCCTGTTCTGACCTCTGAGCATGTCATCATAATAGGCGAATATTCAGCAAAAATACGAGTTGCGACGTGTTGTGAGCTTGTTGGTCTGTTCTTTTCACCAAAGAGATTTGGTGTAGGGAACCATGAGGGGACCAAGTAGTATAGAAGTAAACAAAATATACATGAGGCTTAAGTGGTTAAATTGATGGTGGTGGTGCTGTTTAATATTAGACATGGCAGAGTGTGGAATGTTACCACAGGCAACAAGAACATCATCATCCCGGCTTATCAAAGGTGGCAATAATTCCATAGCTGTATACAGTCCAAACTCAATCTGACCAGTCTTGTTTTGTCTACAATTGTTTCTCTGTGTTATAGCTTATCCAGTGCAAAGCAGACACAAACACTGCCAATGAGCATGGCAATACGCCACTGCATTATGCCTGCTTCTGGGGCCAAGATCTGGTGGCTGAGGTTAGTGCACCCTCTGGTGGTAATTAGTGGGACGTATTTCTGTTCAATGAATTGATTACTACCATATGATGGCCATTTGAACAGTCTTTGAAACTTGAAAACTCTCCTTTAGGACCTGGTGACTAATGGAGCCTACGTGAGCATCTGTAACAAATATGGAGAAACTCCCATGGACAAGGCAAAACCTCACCTGCGAGAACTTCTCAAAGGTACTCTCAATGTCCAGTTTTAAGTATTTAAACTGTCTACAGCAGGGGTGTCCAAAGTGCGCCCCGGGGGGCCAATTGCGGCCCGAAGACACATTTTATTCATTCCTAAATTGTACTCTAAATGGCCCACCAGCACCGCCAAACTAATATTTTATAGTATAATTTGTCAGGATTCCTTGTTCCCCTCATTTTAGGGGTCAAAGAAAGGCTATTTTTTTACATTGCACATCTGGTTACATTTGGTAATGTCAGTTATTTGTGTTTTGTTCAGAGCACACACCTGATAAAAGACCATTGATATTAAATATTGATGATGATCGTTAAATAAAATATTGTAATTACTTTGTTATGGTCCAACCGAAAGTACATTTTGTCAGGAGATAGTCGGCCTTTGGTTGTTTAAATAATTTCTTATGAGTCCCCCTTTGAAAAAAGTTTGGACACCCCTGGTCTACAGTTTAGCTCTTGATTTGTATTTTGACTTAATTGCATCCAATTTCTTCTCAGAGAAAGCAGAAAAAATGGGACAGAACTTGACCAAGATTCCGTTTAAGGACACATTCTGGAAAGGCACCACTAGAACTCGACCCCGTAAGTCATAAAGATACACTAACGCATACAGTATATTAGCTGGCGAGTTTCCATGGCCTGTTTTTGAATGTGTGGTAGTGAGAGTGCAGCACACATGCATGGAAAATGTGCTCCATAGCTAGAGGCCTCCCTGGCAGTTCCTAAAATTACTTCTGAAATTTCCACTGCATTTGCTTAGTAAGTTAAATAAGTAGTAGGTTAAATTTCACATGAAGAATAGGGCCTTTGTCAGGGTTTTATTTATTACTCAACTTCACTGGATCCTGTGTTTGCAGGCAATGGCACTTTGAACAAACATGCGGGAATTGACTACAAACAGCTCTCCCTTGTGGCAAAGATAAACGAGAACCATTCTGGAGAGGTATTTTCTTAATTTATTTTTGTTTCATTGCGGATGTTCTGATGATATAGCTGATTAGATTAATCAGTTCGAATGAGTGTTTCTATTAATGCAAAGCCGGTTTTGTTCGCTAGTAATGAACCTTGTCCTCTACTTCTTTTCCATAGCTGTGGCAAGGGCGCTGGCAAGGGAATGAAATCATTGTTAAAGTGCTAAAGGTTCGTGACTGGACCACAAGGAAAAGCAGAGACTTCAATGAGGAGTATCCCAAGCTCAGGTTATTTTTGACTATTCAACTCTTTTTGTTGTCTTTGTCCTCTATTGTCTCTGTCACTCATTTCTCTGTTTGCATTTCATTGATCCGAGCCTTATTCCTATTTGTTTTTTAATTTATTTTGGATTTGCACTTCACGCGAGCCTGCTGTTTATGTGGAATCATATGTGTGTTTGTCTCTTTCTGTCTCATCAACCTGTCCCCGTCCCTCCTTGGCTCATCCCAGGATATTTTCCCACCCGAATGTGCTGCCCATGTTGGGAGCATGTCAGTCTCCACCCGCCCCTCACCCCATCATCATCACATCCTGGATGCCTTATGGTTCGCTCTACAACGTGCTGCATGAGGGCACCAGTGAGTACTGTACTGTACTTCTCTGCTCACAAAGTGTTTAACATATCACCCATTACTGTGGTAAGGCTGGATCTGTCACTTACAGTGCAGCATGTCGTTTTATCACTGTCTGTTTTGTAGTAATAAGTTAAGACTTTTTGATGATGATGTGTGCAAATAGCTGACATGTGAATTTGTTGTTGGTCATTCTGCTATCAGATTTTGTGGTGGACCAGACACAGGCAGTTAAGTTTGCCCTGGACATTGCCTGTGGAATGGCCTTCTTGCACACACTTGAACCTATGATTCCTCGCCACTGTCTCAACAGCAAGAGTGTTATGGTAAGATCGTTTTTAATAAGGCAATAATGAACATGATGTGTAATGATAATGATGGTAACTTCTATGAATAAAGTGCAGCTGATATCTTTGTTTGATGAGACCCGTGTGGTAGTGCTCATTATTCACACAGGTAGAGAGCTATTTCAACCAATCCGATTGCTTCTTCGGAACTACCTGTTGTATAATTATATTTAGTCATTGTGCCGATTAATTCTCCCCAGACATTTCTGTGTTGACACTGCTATTGTATCCTACTGGCTCACTCAGTGAGTAGCCCCCTCCAGCAGGACCTAGTGCTGTTCAACACCCCGTTGACAGGCACGTCCCCAGACATAGGAGTCACTAGTACACTGACACAGATCGCCCTTTCCTCCCCCAAACACATCCAGTTGTATTTGTAAAGACACTCTGCTGGATGCTCCGTGGTGGATTTGAACCCCTAGATTCCGCTGTGGTGGACAGGTACTTTGCCCCTACACCACCTGAGCAGCTTAGTGGCATCCTTTATAAAGTAGATGTCAAAGAGGCTCTTCTGTTCACGTGTCTGCAGATAGACGAGGACATGACTGCTAGGATCAGCATGGCAGACGTCAAGTTCTCCTTCCAGTGTCCTGGCAGGATGTACTCCCCTGCATGGGTAGCCCCTGAAGGTAGGCCTGGCTTGTGAAATAAGTACCTGGAGTGAACACACAAGAATAAAAGAAGGTTATAGGGAACTCTATACTGCCTCAGTGTATTTCAAAGCTGTATACAATACAATGCAAGACAAGTTTATTTGTATTGCACATTTCAACAACCATTAAGCATTGAAAAATCAAGACAGTGAAAACGAAACTCATTATAAAAATACTACAGGAAGCAGGAAACAATTATAAAGTAAAATAAATAAATAATAATAATAGACGTAAGGAGAATGACTGGAAAATGTACCTGAGAAGAATGTATCAAGTCTTTTATACCTAAAGTACCAAGGGGAATATCTACCAAAACATTACTATATGTATGACTATGATGATGTATTATGTAATTTATTGTTCTTTTCAAATCTTTTTTTATTGAAATACAATGTCGCATTGAGGTAGGTATACATAATGACACCCCAAATCCCATTCCCATCACAGTAAAAGTACACTTATTGACACAAAATAGCATGAGATCTGAGGACTATCATAGTACATAGAAGACAAGTACAGAAAGAAGGAAAATAAACCTGCCCATAAAAGGTAATAAAAGAACCATTTCTCCCCTCCATATTATGTCATTTATTGTTGACATTTTGTGCAACCTGAATTGGCACTGAACTATGCACAAAACCTTTAACTCTTTATTTGTTATAGCTGAATAACTTCAAATCAAAACTTGGAATCTTTATTTTAAATAACAAATTTATTGTGCACGGCTGTTGCTTGAGAAAATTACAGTGTTAAGACAATATTCTACTGTGTCCAAATACTGTGAGTACTACATTTTCTTAGGAAGAATATAAATGTATGTTTGGCACAACACAAGCATTGCTACGTACATGTTGTTAGTGTTATGTTAACTTGGTGCTCTTGGTCCAGCCCTCCAGAAGAAGCCCGAGGAGATCAACCGCCGCTCTGCTGACATGTGGAGCTTTGCTGTGCTGCTCTGGGAGTTGGTCTCAAGAGAAGTGCCTTTCGCTGACCTGTCGAACATGGAGATAGGAATGAAAGTAAGTATGTAATAGAGCTATTGCTGCTCGGGGTACTAAACTGTGTTGCATACTGTATACTCACACTTGAGACTTAATATGATGTGTTTTTACTCCAAACTGTCAATACACACAGAAACATTGTGAAGCCTAAAGGAGGTTCCAGACAGAGTGCGGTCAGCACGTCCAAGTAATTCATTTACAATGAGAGGCGGACGGCTATTTTAGCCACGCTGAGAAGTTTAGGGGCGGTGAGGCGACCGGGCGCGAACCCGTGAAATCCCCGCGAGCGTGCACGTTTGTGAATGCGCACGCGGGCGGTGAGAGCTGGATTGTGTTTATCTTTGTGAAATACCGCGCAGCGTTTACTCGCTGAGCGAGTGTGTTTGTCTCACCACGGCGCGGCCGCCACTGATCCTAGCGCATACCGTCTGAAACCCCCTTTATTTTGCTAATGTGTACAGTATTTGCCCAATGTGTATCTTAACCTTCTCTACAGCACCTAATATCTGTCTTTTTGCTTTTAGGTTGCCTTAGAGGGCCTGAGACCCACCATCCCTCCTGGGATTTCGCCCCACATCTGCAAGCTTATGAAGATATGCATGAACGAAGACCCAGCCAAGAGGCCTAAATTTGACATGATTGTGCCAATTCTGGAAAAGATGCAGGACAAATGAAAACACTTCTGCCCTCTTTGAATGAACCCCTTGGAATCCCAGATATCTCGCTTGTGATATCATTCAGATGTGGTGGTGTGGTGCTTACCAGTATTGCCTTAAACTGTTATTCTTACATTACCGTTGCACTCATTGCTACTGTAGCTTGGGTCTCTGAAATGAATCCAGCAGCAGCCACTTATTTTATTCAAGTGTTTTATTTTTGTTATCAAGACTGTTTTTCTTTTTTGTTCATCTTTGTCTCTGTCACATGTCGTCTTCACAGGAGCGAAGTATTGGGTGCTCCAACTTAAAAGTTGTGTTTAAAATTGCAGTCTGTACATTTTATGTTCTCCTGACGAGAGAGTTAATTTGGTATTGGAACACAGTTTTCCTGTGTGGGTGACCAAACCTCCATCTACCACTCATTTAAGAGAGACTCTGCACCTGGACCGGGGAGATGTGGGGCTTATGAACTTCAGGCGGGGCTATTTGTCAACCAGTATGTGTCCTACCTAACCCTAACCCAAATTCTTCAATGGAAGAGCAGGGAGAGCACCTCCAACCACTGCAGAAATGCTAGTTGTATCTTAACATATTCTACCATACAGATTGGTTAAAATACTGTTTTCATTCAAATTTGTTGCAGCTTTAATGTGGGCTATAAGCTTCTCAGATTGTGACTGAATAACCTGTGGAGGTCAGGATGACTGCCTGTCACTGCTTCACGGTCATTTTATTCATTATTTGTAATTCTGGAGAGGGCTCACTATCCAAAGGTCACACTGTAATTGACCTGCTCCCGATAACGGAAGCTTTTAATAAAACAACACATGCCGTATTAACCCAAGACTTGTCTTCTGAAAAAGTGTTTGATATTGTTACCTGTTATATTTTAGTATGCAATGGGGAAGTGACTGACTGACTACTGTCTGACATGAAGCATTTAAACATTGCTTAACAATGTAACATTATGGAAATTGTCATGAGTCAATCCCACACAAGTATTTTTTACAATATTGCACCATTAGGTTAGATTGTTGATTAGGAGATGGAGGCTATTTTCTCAGAATGTTGCCGTCTGGACAAATTTCCCTCCTTTGTATCTTTTATTTATGTATCTTCTTTGATGTGTGGAAGATGTTTGTCCAAACAAAGATTTATGCTTTCTACAGCAGAATATTTCTGTTTAAGTTGATTATTGTAACATTGGCTGCTTTCAAATTTGTATACTATAGATCAAAAATGATTTCTTTAAATTGTAATTACATTAACTCAAATATACAGTATATTTGCATAAAATGTCCATAGTTAAATAGAACATGTACCACCACTACACAGACAGTGATTGATGTTAAGATCTGAAAATGTGTCCATAATCTCATGAGTAAGTAATTACTTCAACAACATATAACCTTGTGTTTAGTACGGTATATGTTTAGAGATTACTCTGGTCCTAACTTATTTATTCATAAATGTTTAAAGCATTGTCTCCTATTTGTTAATGTTTCCGGTATTATGGACATATGTCACAATTTGTTTCAATTTTCTATGGCTATACAAGATGCTACACTGCCAACATTTCACAGATTATCTAAACGGGGGTAGCATTAATATTGTGCAAACTGTCACTTTGTTTCCTGCTTGTATTGAACTTTTCTCTGGGCTGTCAGGATGTTCTCCACCTTTTTTGACTGTTTTCCTTCCCTCTCTTTTTCTACTTGCATTGTTTCTGTGACTCCACAGCTTGCCTGTTTGTGTTGAAACACAGGGAGTAAAAGCCAAAATCCAAGCATGTCTTTAACAAATGTATTTATATAAGTATATTAAAAAGAACAAGATGAGCACCTTGTGTGATAGTCTAGCATGATTGTAAATCCAGAATGCAATAGATCAAGGATTATTGCCTACACAACCTGGTGATGCTATACCAGATGGCTTTACGTTTTGCCCATACGTAAGAAAAACAACAAAAAATAATCAAATTCTTTGCATCACCAACTCCCAACATAGGCTACACCTAGCAAACCCTCCTGGTTGCGTGAATAATACACATTTTCATTTGTCTTCTGCAGACTGGCCTGGCTGCTGTGGTTATTGTGGGAAATATGCCAGTGGATAATTATTGGATATATTTCGTTTTATTAACTTGGCAACCAATTGCCTACTATGTGAATGCCACGAGTGCTCGTTTCTTGCTGGCTCTTGTGCAGAAGGGTGGGGGACGGGTGTGTGGGGGGCAAGTGGGGCCATGAGGTGCCTCTCATAAAATGATGGAGTCTGAACCGTAAATAAAGCCCTATACCGTCTGTCTGCAACTGCAAGTGTGGTTGCCATGATGCGAGTCACACTTGTCAGTCATCTGCTCATCTCCATATTTGGGAAAGGTTTATAAATAAGTCAATGGAGAAAAATAATTCACAAATACACTTAGGCCTATATAAATTAAACTATGAAACGTATCTCTTAGCAAACAAGAGTATTATTTTCTACATTACAGTATTACAAAATGTGAGTAATCTTTCCACCACTGGCATTGGGGCTGGATGTTGTTCTGTCCCTCTTAGGCCAGTCAATCTAAGATAAAAAAAAAAGGGCCTGACACAAAATAAACTAGAAGCAGTGCTCTTCCGAGCACAGGTCTCCACCAGGCCACACAAATCGGCCTGTTATAGCGCCACCATGAGGCTGATTTAAAAAATGTGGGGCAGAGGTTCTGAATTAGCATCCAGGGAGTGTGTGTGCTCAGTTTGGCAGCGATCGGGCCAACGGTGCCGGAGATTAGCTGGTAACAACCAGGCCACACAAATCGGCCTGTTATAGCGCCACCATGAGGCTGATTTGAAAAATGTGGGGCAGAGGTTCTAGATTGGCATCCAGGGAGTGTGTGTGCTCAGTTTGGCAGCGATCGGGCCAACGGTGACTGAGATTAGCTGCTCACAAACTGCGAGGACGCACGGACGCACGCACGGACGGACGGACGGAGGGGAAAACATACTCTCCCTCAGCCTTCGGCTGGTGGAGACAATTACAATATTATTAGGGTCATCCAAAAAATGTTAAAAGTTTCCCATTATATTCTTAGTGGATCAAGGTAAATTCAGGGGATTCACTTAATAGGCCTACAGGAAACCCCCCCCCCCCCCCCCTCCGTTTTTTGCTTGAGGAATGTTTTTCGTGCAAAACAAATGCTTCCAATGGATTCAGAATCATGAAAACCCCCTTAGACCCCTCACTGCCTCACATGCTACATAACATACATTAAAGGAGTAGTTCACCCCCAAAATGACTGGGGATGGATGACATTGATTCCAGAAGGGGACCCGGATGCATGACCCTGGTTGGGGAAACTGTCAGGGTAGCCTACTTATTATTGTCTCCACCAGCCGAAGGCTGAGGGAGAGTATGTTTTCCCCTCCGTTCGTGTGTCCGTCCGTCCGTGCGTCCGTCCGTCCGTGCGTGCGTCCGTGCGTCCTCGCAGTTTGTGAGCGCCAAATCTCAGTCGCCGTTGGCCCGGTCGCTGCCAAAGTGAGCACACACATTCCCTGGATGCCAATCTAGAACCTCTGCCCTAAATTTTTCAAATGGGCCTTTTCTAGCGCCAACTAGTGGCCGATGTTTGCTAAACACATTTCTGTGCACTACTCTTACAGATTTTGTCCAAAAATCCTACAAATCGGTAGGCAATATCTCGACAGTCATGTGATCGACACGGATCTGTCCGATTTTGCATATTCCATCCTGATTGGCTAAGATTGGCTTCCAAAGTTTGTGGGATTGAGCCGTTTTGAACAAAATGCCTCAAATCACAAACGCAAAGTGCAATAATCATGAAATCGCGCACACACGTTCCCACTAGGCCGAGGAAGAAATGCCACTTAATTTTTTTTTAATCAGCCTCATGGTGGCGCTATAACAGCCCGATTTGTGGTTTTACCTATAACTCCACCGATCAGTTTCAAACTTTGTAAGCGCACTCCCTAGAGGCTAAGGATAAACCTTTGCCCTGCATTTTTCACATGAGCCTTTTATAGCGCCACCTTTGGGCCGACTTATGTAAAACACATTTTTGGATATTACTCCTTGAGATTTTATCCAAAAATCATGCAAATCGGTACACAGTATCTCTATAGTCATGTGATCAAGTCCGATCCGTCTGATATTTCACATTCCATCCTGATTGGCTAATATTAGCTTCCAAAGTTTGCAGGATTGCTCCGTTTTTGAACAAAATGCCTCAAATCATCAACGCAGCTTGCGATTACCGTGACATTTGCCACACATATTCCCACTAGGTCAAGGAACAAATGCTACCTTTTTAACATTGTCCTGTTATAGCGCCACCAGCAGGTAGACTTTAGCAAAACACATTTTTGGAACACAATGCTTGAAATCATGCATGCAGCGTCCGATTGCCATGAAAGATCTAAGGTGAAGAACATATGCCACCCTTTTTACATTGGCCTATTATACAGTAGCACCACCAGGACGCACGGCCTGGTGGAGACCTGTGCTCGGAAGAGCACTGCTTCTAGTTTTTAAATGTAATTATTGTCTAAAAACCAAAAATATTATTGAACTCAAGTCTCCATGGGATGAGTAATCAATAGGGGAAAAAAAAACATTTTGGGGGTGATTTTTGGAGGGTATTTTTTTCCCCCCTGTATAGTAAAGCCCTTTGCGTTTAACCGCACGGATAAAACGGACAATATAATTCTTTGAAAAGAAAACAATGATTCTCTATGACCTCATGTAGTCAGGGACCCAAAAGCTCAAGGAATAGGGGTGATACCTGTGATGTCTTGCCGTACTTTTTATTTCTGTTTTATCTATTAGTTTGGTCATTAAGGTCCACAGAATGACAGGCCTGCTCTGCCGGAAACATCGCGAAAAAAAGTTATGGCCATTTGTATACTCACTGTCCCATTGACTTCACTATACAGGAAAAGAAAAATATTTAAAAAGAAAATAAATGTGCTTTAAGTAGCATGTGAGGGGTCAAACTAGGGGTTCTTCGTGATTCTGAATCCATTGCAAGCATTTGTTTTGCATGAAAAACATTCCTATGGCAAAATATCGGCCTCCCAACACTGTGAAAAGTGAAGACTTTTTGATGACTCATCACTTTTTACAATTTTGGGGGGCCAAACTTTTGCCCAAGGAATGTTTTTCATGCAAAACAAATGCTTGCAATGGATTCAGAATCATGAAGAACCCCTAGTTTGACCCCTCACATGCTACTTAAAGCACATTTATTTTTTGTATCTTTTAGTGAAGTGGATGGGACAGTGACTATACAAATGGCCATAACTTTTTTTCGCGATGTTTCTGGCAGAGCAGGCCTCTCATTCTGTGGATCTTAATGACCAATCTAATAGATAAAACATAAATAAAAAGTATGGCAGAACATCACAGGTCCTCTCCCATTATCAGGGACTGGGTCCCTGACTAATGCACACCGCCTCCGAAGCCGTGCGACGAGTGGCTGCCGCCGTGCGTTTTTTTTCTCGATCGAAACCAGTTCGATTCGTGCGTCTTGTCGCATGCGGTAAAAAACTCATCACTCCTTTTATGACTCCTTTTTGGATCCGCATTCCGCAGCGCCGATTCCGCACAGCCTTGCACACCAAATCCAATGCGTTTTATTCATGCCGCAAACGAAAAAAAACGCAACTGTCCTGTGTGCAAAGGGCTTAAGGACCATAAAAACCATTGAACCATTTCTTTTGGGTCAAACCTCAGATTGGATTGACTGGCCTATCTGTGACTTTGGGCTGGTTGTGGTTGTACTCTTGTACATGTACACTGTCCTGTGACTGTCCCACGGTGGCATGTGGGCTGGCTGCTCTGTGACGGAGCTGTGATGACGCAGGTCTATCCGACCTCCATCACTAGACGAGCCCATAGCAGCAGCAAACCAGCAACACTATCTGAGAAAGAAACGAGCTCCTCCATTGATGGAAATATGTAGCTGACATATCCGAAAATATATTAAAAACACGGGGTCTGACAGCTGGTAAGTTGAAACCAATGTGCGTATTGTGTCAGTGTAGAATATCACGGATACTGGGATTTTCTGTGGGATTTGTATGTTAGCTAGCTAAGAAGCTAGCGCTAGCCAGAATGACGATGATGGTGATGATGGCGGACGGGCTAGCCGTTATTTGTAGCTGAAGCCGCCCTGTTTACCTAACTGGAATTGTGTTGTTTCTGTTTATGGATCCTGGGGTTTTAGTGCTCAGTTAAGCAAATCTAGTATGATCTGATAGCTTTGGTCGACGAAATTGCTCATAACTACTGACCTCAAAAAAATCAAAACAAGGGGCCACGGCTTCACTACTGCAAGACGAGAGACGTGTATTCGTGGTTGACATCAGTCTGTGGATAAAGTACTCAGATTTCAAGTATCAATACTGCAATGTAGAAATACTCCTTTACAAGTGAAAGTCCTGTATTGGCATCAAAATATAAGTACAAAAAGTAAAAGTACTCATTCATGATGCAGAATGTCCCATTTCAAATGTATAACAATCTTTAGAAAATATAAAATAGCAGATCTACAAGCTCATAATGCATATTGTGAGCCTGTAGCCTATTTTCAAATGTTCTAAATGCATATAGGGCTTAAGTGGATAATGTATGTTTTGTAATCTACAAAGTAGTATTAAATTCAAGTTTTCAAATAATTTAATAATAGTGGAGTAAAATATTTGGATCCGAAATGTAGTGTAGTAGAAGTAAAAGTATTGGAAATTGGAAATACTCAAGTAAAGTTCAAATAGTTCATAGTTGTATACAGTACTTGAGTAAATATATTTAGTTACTTTATACCACTGGTTGACATAATAGTCAAAGTCAACGTTCATATCATATGCGATCAGGAAGATATCAACATTAAACTGACTTAATTGTTGACTCGAGCTGCTAATCAGTTTGACTTGACTAATCGACGTACTAACATTACTGTAACGCTGTGTTACACGCTCACAACAAGTTAATTCTCTCTGATACAGTATGTGCTGCTACTGCTAATTCTAATGACTCTTGGTGTCCTGCAGAGAGCTGTTTCATGGTAACGTTACCATGGGTGGGCATGATGATGATGACGAGACGTCCTATCTAGTCAATAAACAAAGGCAAGATGAAGAGCTGAAGAACAAGCTGAATGACAGCAGTCTCTGGGTTGACCAGGACACCGCTGGCAACAACACCAAATGGCTCAAGGAAGGCCAGAATCTGCTGCGGAAAGTAGCCGAGAACCAGCAAGAACAGGACCACAACTGCAATATCACCAACGGGAACAAGGAGGATTTCCCTCGTCAGAACACTACTCAGGAAGATCAGCAGGGGAACGAGGAGAAGAGCACCTCTCCCAAAACTGTAACAACAACCCCAGGCCTCAACGATGAGGAGTCCAAGAACATCCTCAACGAACCTCTGCTCATCGACGCTCTGGAGTCGACAGAAAATAAAGAGAGGGAAGAAGATGACAAAGAGAAGGACGAAACAAGAGGAGAAGACGAAGAGGCGTCAAATGACACAACAGGAGAGAGAGAGTTGGAAGAAGACCCGAGTGAGTCTCAGAGAGATGGAGGTGTTGTGGGGAGGAATGCCTGTCTCCTGTTCACCAATGTGAACGGAGCACCAAGTGATGAGGAGACACTGTCTCAGGACAGCACAAACGACAGCTCTCCAAATGGCAACAGAGGTAAGGAGAATAGAATAGGCCATGTAAATGCTGAGATGGATCAGCAAGTTAAGTTTGTACCACAGTATGAGTGTTGCACTGCACATCAGCCAAGCTAAGGTGCTTTGTTTTATTTTCTGCCACAGAGGCAAGAGTAAAGATACCAAGTCATATCCATGATATTAACGGTAACATTTAATTTATACTTCATCACATGACCAACAATTATCTCTTGATAAAAATGTAAATTTACACAGACAATCTTGTTAACACAAAAAGGGCCATCCACACCAATCATGCCAACTCTTAACTTTAACAATATAAATATGTGAGCATCTACATAGCTTGAGGAACTGAATAAAATATGGTGCTACTTCTCCATTTAACTCAATAGACGTGGAAACCAGGTTCTATTTGGTTTTGATACTTTTGAATGGTGTCCACGTTCTTGATAGTTGAACTTGTGATATGACAGCGGTAGAATTTTCTAGTTCAAGGGTTAGTCTCAAGCGATTCGGTAACACTTCCAAATGGACAATGCTTAATTGTGACATCTCGTTCTTGGTGTTTTTAGAGTCATTCTGGGATTCCAATGCCTTTGAGACAGACACAGACTTACCTGCTGGCTGGATGCGGGTGCGAGACACATCAGGCACCTACTACTGGCACATACCCACTGGCACCACCCAGTGGGAGCCTCCTTCACCACTGGACAAAGTTGGCGACTCCATCATGTCCTCCAGTATGTCTTTGGAGACCACACCATGTGAAGAACCTGAGGTGAGGTCTAACACCTTTTCTTCTATAATGTTGTAAATTATAACAGTGTTTCTCAAACTTTTACATTTCAAGGTCTCCCCTTAACCCTGACATTATATGTCCATTTGGTTCCATTTGTATTTTGTTAGAGTTAAAGACTTGTATGGGTCAATTTAGACCCCCATAAAAGAACCCACAAAGTCCCTGGAATCCACTTTGAGAACCACTGAATTATAATACAATAGCAAAACTGTCTAAAGGAAGTAATAACACCTTTTTTGTAAAATGTCTAGGAATCTTGGCTTCAACTTTCTAACCCAGACGACACTGACATAACTAGTGAAGGGGAGCTGTGGAAGGTGAGTCCAAACTGAATTAGTTTAGTTTCAGTTCAGTTCGGTTTTATTATCAGTTTCTTTGGACAAATATACAAAATAACAATAAAGAATAAAAATATCTATATAAAGAATATATGCACATACCATTCATTCCTTTTGTTTACATATTCACAATAATAGTCATAGTCATCATAATATAAAGCATAGTTTGTGTCCAAGAACCTGACAAAGGGCTAGGGAGAAGCATAAAGCTTGTCGGGCCCCACCCCTGGTAATGTTCTTGTATGTATTATGATTGTGCATTACATTCACCCATTCACACACATTCATACACCTATTTTTTATTTTATTTCCCTAAAGTGACAGAGTTGATATTTATAAATGGTGCATGTACAAAGCGGTTTCCAATGATTGTGCATTACATTCACCCATTCACACACATTCATACACCGATGGCAGAGGAAACCATGCAAGGCACCAACCTGCTCATTGGGAGCAATTAGGGGTTCAGTGTCTTGCTCGAGGACACTTCGACTCTTTACTCTGGGGGAGCCACTCTTATCTCCTGAGTCACTGCTGCTATTTATGGATGAGTAATGTAAATTAAAATAGATTACCATTAAACCCATTAAACAAGGGTGTCCTGCTCAAAAGGATGACATTTAGGTTGCTAAACATCAGCTTTTATAATATATATAATATGCTAACAATAGAGCTTTGTAGGATTATTGCTCATATATAATCTTATATAACCAGGTTTAAGGATGACACCGCTATTCACACTCCTCTTTACTGTAGTGAAGCCTTTTGGCATCATTAATAACCATCAAGTTGATGACAGTTTGGTCAGAATTAATTTATGAATCCAAAAACCTATTAATTTGCTTAGAATATTTCTGCCAAAATGGTTGAAAATTGCTGCTAAGGTCTGCCTTACTATAAAGGTGTGGCCGGGGGACAATTGTGGCATTATAAGATGCCTTTCTTTTTTTTTTCTCTCTCCCAGATGTCAATTCTAGATGCTCTTCAAGTAGGTTATCTACAAAGGTTAGATCTGGATACAGGGTAGTTAGTTTGATGCCCTTAAACATTCTTGGTAATTTTCTGTACATTGCTGGGTACAAGGGATAGCTGCAGGCAGGTTTGGGCCTAATATGTCAACTAGATGTATTTTTCATGCAGAAAAACACTGAGAGGCACTGCGAACAAGCCCTGAGAAATTATGAGGCACTGACTAAGCCATTAATGTAGCCAGTAATATGCTTCCAAATGAAAACATAAAACACACACACACACACACACACACACACACACACACACACACACACACACACACACACACACACACACACACACTTAATCAGGGAGATTGTTCCAGCCAATGTCCTCCCACATACCAGTCTTTCTGTCTTTGTTGTGGTCTTTTATGTTGGCCATGCCATATAACACCACACACTGTTTAGGCCTATGTCTATGATCATGTTTTCATAAGCTGTGGCTACATGTCTCAGTTTAATTATTTGCTGTGATCCTTTGCTCAAACATCGTGGCAAGGGTCGAAGTCCTTGTCTAACGTTTTGGTGTTATATTTGCAGGAGGGTGAAGGGGCCTCTGACCAAAGCCTGAAGGAGTTTGAAGGGGCAACTCTGCGCTATGCATCCATTAACTTGAAGTAGGCATTGGTTAAGCTTATCAAAATAGATAATACATTGCTTCTCAGACCAAGTTTTATGTTTTAATGCCATCATCCTCTCTCTGTCATTCTAGCTACAACTGTTCTCAGTCTGAGGAAGAGGAAAGGCTTGCTCCACTCTGCACAGACCTAGAGGCTAAGGTATTAAGACTAGTGCTAATAGATGCCCAGACTTTAAATGCACTACTCCCACAGGAAGAGGGTGGTCTGTTGGCTGTTCCGCCTGTCAACACATCTGCTCCTCCACCCTTTTCCTAATTGGCTTGTTTCCCCCCCTTTCCCTTCTCCGTTGCTTGTCGACACCATTCCAGTGTTTCGCTGTGCGCTCTCTGGGCTGGGTGGAGATGTCTGAGGAGGACCTGGCACCGGGAAAGAGCAGTGTTGCAGTGAACAACTGCATCAGGCAGCTGTCCTATCACAAACACAACCTTCATGACACAGCGGGTATCTGGGGAGAGGTAGGGATTGTGTTTTTCCTTCAGTAGGGGATGGAAAACCGTTATTATTCTTTTTTTTACTGCTGAAAGAGCAAGCCACTCCAAAAACGATGCCGATTTTGTCAGGTGGCCAGTGTTTAGGTTCAAGGGTTTTATTGTCACATGCTGCTTACAATACAGCTGTCACAACATTGCAGGCAGTGGAATTCTTGTTTATTCACACCTTGCACGCCTCACAGGAAGTGAATTGACACTCCCTGTCCACGTGAAGCCTAATCTACTATCCCAGGTTCTTTTGAGGTCATGCAGCAGCAGCACTGATTACTATTAAACCACATTATTTAGTTATGTTCTTTCAGCTGCTTTGAGATGTTATCTTTAGATAATGGCATGTTTAAAAAAGGGAAAAAATAAAGAAAAGAAAACAATACTCTATTGGTTATTTTTTAATTATGAATACACTGTTTGAATCAGGACTATTGCCAATGATAGTAACTAATAACTATACCAAAACATTCGACCAAAAATAGGAAACATTTTGATGTAAATACCAGATATATGCCGTGATGCATTGTGAGCTTGTAGGCTGACTGTTAAAACTTTTGGCGTACAACAAAATACATCCATAACCAAATAAATGGTACAACAGCATTTTTGGAAAGGCTTGCTACAAACATATTTATTTTTGCATTTGATTACCTTGTTATAGTATGCTCATTACTAAGAGTATGTGTGTTTTCACAGGGTAAAGATATGCGCATGGTACTGGAGAATGACACCATGAACTTGATTGACCCGCTGGGCCAAACTCTGCTGCATGCTCAGCCCATTGCCAGCATCCGTGTGTGGGGTGTAGGAAGAGACAATGGCAGGTCAGTGTGTACACAGGATGTGGTCAAATGGAGACCAAGGCTAGTCACTGCTCACTGGCTGACCACAATGCTTTCTTTTCTATTTTAGTAATGGCTTTTTTGTGCTACAATAGTTAGGCTTTCTATGTGATAAAATATATTAAATGTTCATGGTTTAGGAATAGGGAAACATTATTTAAATTGTATGATATGAAAAACAAAACAAGGTGGTTTTGATCACTTTTTCAAAAACTGTTGCTTGTTGTGAACTTATACCATGCTTGAAATATTAGGCACAGTTTGTAATAGTCATTGTCAGATATATTAATGCCTCGCTATAGACTGTGGCTATCATAAACTGCTGGATGTGGATATAGTAATTATTTTCCTGGCAAATTTGAACACTGTGGTTATTTTTCACTTTAAAATGTAGGCTATGTATAGCCAGCTGTAGTAGTCATTATGAGTCATACCAGAGGTACTATATTCTCTGAAATCCTTGGTTGCAGTCATGCCCCACCAGCCACAATACACTGCTGCTCTCTGCTGGAGTATGTTTGGTATTGCAGATGCTCCTCAAAATACTAGCTGTACTCATTTTCCATAACTGTCCACCTTTCTGATACCTAACTATTTATTTTTTTCTTTCATGCTGCATTTTGCTGTCATTTACAGGGAAAGGTATACTTCAGTTGTTATTATTTATAGTTGGATTATTGTGCTTGTGGTGCCTGCACTAGCATGTGTGCTATTATTTGCCTATTGTTATAGTAGTTTGATTCATGTAATGGTGACTGATGGTCATGTCGCTACATACTAGGCCTGTCCACGACTAAGGATTTCTATAGTCGAATCTGATTGGCCAAATATTGTATTTATTTATTTATTTGCATGATTCTACTGAGATTGGCTGTAGGCTGTAAAAAGAATTAAAACAATTTTATGCAACAGACTAGGGGTCTTCAACAGGGGGTCCGCGACCCCTAGGGGGTCCGCGGAGGTACTGCAGGGGGTCCGCGAAATTATTGCTTAAAAAAGAAAAGAAAAAAAATTCAAATGTTTTTTTTTTTTTTTTTCACATTTATGTTAAAAAATAAATCATGATTCTATCCATTTTGTATAGCTTGAATACATGATTACTATGCAATTGACAGATTGTTGATATTATTGACATTGGTTCTCAGTTAATAAGTAGTATGTTTAGAAATGGTAATGGTACGGCCCACCCTGCTCGCTTTAACTTGTACATGTTTAAAATAAAAAATATGTCGTAGCCCCGACCCCCCCACCCTACGAGGTGATAGGGGGTCCCTGCTCCATCTCCCCATCAGTTTGGGGGTCCCCGGCCTGAAAACGTTGAAGACCCCTGGTAGAGGGTCATTCCATTTGGGCTGTAGGGCCTGGGGTGCTAATGTCTGATTTAACATAACTTGCTTGGTTTCTCCCAATAAATCATAATATATATCCTATTTTTGGCAAACTGTTAGTTAATTAATACAATAAATTACGTCAATCTCTCGTATCATGCAAAAAAAGTTGATCGTTTAGTCGATCAACTATTCGAGGTCAGGCCTACTATGTGTAACTGTATATGTGTATACTGTGTTTGTGGGTGTGTCTATATATATTTTATATATAATAATTTTGAGTATGTGTTCGTTTCAACTGCAGAGATTTTGCCTATGTGGCTCGAGACAACCTGACCCAAGTCCTCAAGTGTCATGTTTTCCGTTGTGACTCACCTGCCAAGAACATCGCTACCAGCCTGCATGAGATGTGCTCAAAGGTCAGCCACCTATGCTGAGTATTTTGACATTTACTTGTGTGTTTTCACACATGCCTTGTTACAGTAAGCATAAACTCCTCCTGTTTTCCCTCCACCTTTCCTCAGATAATGACAGAGAGGAAGGCATCCAAGCCAGGTCTCAGTAGGCTGAACTCCGACCCCTGTAAACCATTGGGCATCCCGATTGAAGGTACGGCAAGGCTTTTCATCCCTGCACCTTTTGATATCCATACTATATACTATAATTGCTGTGGTGTCTCATACTTATATCTCATATGACCCTGAGGTGTACAGTGCCGAATGGAAATTCAGACGGACCAACGGTTTCCGAGGAAAACGCACAAATTCTGTGTTTTAGGCAGACTGTTTGTGCTGCTAGCTAGACCAGCCTAAATCCCTAAGTGGCCATTTAACTGATAAGCTGAGCTTTGCGTAACGTTTGTGCCGCATACACGGCTTGCATCGTTCCCGACATTGCATGGAAACAAGTAGTTTATATTTTATAACCACATGAACCCTAGTGTCCCTATACTGGGCATGTCATAAAATAGGCCAAGATGAAATATTCAACCAAAATAAGCAAACATTTTGGTGTAAATACCAGATCTAGGCCACGATGCATTGTGAGCTTGTGGGCTGGCTGTTTTAGCTATTGGCGTACAACAAAATACATAGAGTTTAAGTGGTTAAAATGTGTAAATACTATATATCTGTTCCAAGTCCAACTTTATAACAGTCGTTTCCTACGTTTCCTATTATTATATGATGATCTACCACAGAGTTTCCTGCCCCCAAAAATGAGCTCTTCCAGCATTTCCATGTGTACTACCTTGGTAATGAGTGTGTGGCTAAGCCAGTAGGTAAGTATCGAATGGATCTGAAAGATTGATGTTCTGTATGTGAAAGTGAGAATTTTGACAATTTAAACATTATATTGCATGTGTTTCTATAATTTAATTTGTATTTAAATCCCTTTGCATTTCTCAGGCATGGACACAATCAACGTTGCTCTGGAGAAAGCAATGGATGGCAAAGATAAACATGACTGGATTCCTGTCTCTGTCAATGTCGCCCCTGCTACTCTTACCATACTTGCAAGACAGGTAACTGTACACTACATAATATAATGTATTTCCCAATGTGCAAACCATATTCATTGCTGTCAGGCATAAACCTTGTATCTCTATACCCCCCCCCCCCCCCCCCCAGACTGAGGACGTGCTGTCAGAATGCAGGGTGCGTTTCCTGTCTTTCATGGGCGTGGGGAAGGACGTCCGCACCTTTGCTTTCATCATGGCTGAGGGTCCCAGTGATTTCATCTGTCACATGTTTTGGTGTGACCCTAACGCCGCCAGTCTGAGTGAGGCTGTACAGGCTGCCTGCATGGTGAGTGAAGGTGTCAGTAACTGAATGAGATTTTTAAAAAAAATGGAGGTTAAGAGAGATGCTCTGATTTGTTTGATATGCATTTGCGGTTGTGAGCCATTTGAGATCTTTGCGATCACAAGATGGTAACGCTCTTTCAACATGTGTTGTTTGATCCAGTCAGCTAAAGAATCAACTCGATGTCAGTACCTTAACACTTCCCATGCAAACTAGATCAGCTATTTTCACAATATTTATCTGTGGGACTGAATGTAACCTCAGCTTCAATTCCTACAAGTTGAATTGGATACTAAAGGGCCTCAGCCTGCAATCTCCTAATGTTTATACTTAATATACAATGTCAATGTTTTGTAAGAAGAATCATTACATATATATGCTGCTACAGTAACACAATAAATAGAAGAATGTATGGATTTGATGCTGTGATCGGGAATATCGTTATCGGCAGATACTGATCCCAGTTGATCAGTGATCGGTATTGGCCCCAAAAATCATAATCGGAGCATCTCTACCCATGATGCAACTCAGCCGCCATCATCAGGAAGCGTGTAATCTCCATAGGCTCCTATTTATTGATGCTGCAAAGAAACGGCTTTCTGGGAATCTACTTCCAAAGACGCTTCGAACGTAGAGAAACGCTTTTTTCACGGCGACACTGGGCTGCGACGGTCTGCCGCGGTTAGAATTTTTCATTTCCGTGTACAAGTAAACACCAGTCAACATCCGGGTTTAGTGAATTTCCACAACATGGACACGATCGTGACTTCCGGGGCTCAGACCTCTTCAAAATAAAGCGCAGTGAATGGTGGCACTCTGTAGCCAAATAATTACAAAACTAATAGCATCCCAAGTGTTAAGATCTCCGCTACTCATGATAGCGAACATGCACTTTCACTTCAGGAGATTTGGTTAAAAAAAACAACTACTGAGACTTGGTCATTGCAAACAAAGCTGATTCTGACAATATAGAACATTACAAAACCCAGTACGGTTTTAGTTTTTTATATAAAAATGTCAACTTCCTTCCAAATCGTTGATTTTACTATTTGAAGATTCAGATCCGTAGATCCAGTCTGTTTTTTTTCTAAGAAACATAGCTAAATCAATAGGAAGTTGACATTTTTATAATGTAAAAAAAAATTAACTACTGGTTTTGGTGATGTTCTATACTGTCAGAATCTGCTTTGTTTGCATGTTTCCGGCCTAAATGAGCTCCTCCTCAGCTCTAACCCAAAGAAAGGCTGTTTAGATAGTAGACGCAACGTAAGCACCCGTATATTCTTTACTAATTAGTCCCCACACCTTTGGGGTATTTGTTTGTCACGGTACATTTTCACATCTTACTACTTACTACTCATCCTAGCTATTAGGAGCAACGGGTGCTATTAATACAGTGCCCAGGGAGCAGTTAGGGGTTAAGTTTCTCCCTCAGGGATGCTTCAACACAGATTAGGCGAGCTGGGGGGCGAACCAGGGACCCTCTGTTTCCTCCTAGACAGTCTCTCTACCTATTCAGCCAGCCGCCCAATGCTTCCTTGCGAATGATTCATTGATAATGACACTTTTCCATCTGATTTGTTATGCTGTTATACAAAACTGTGCAGTGCTGACATGGCAGTGCAAATTCAGAAGTCAATATTTTGCCATAAGTAAATATTTTACTTACTAACCACTACAAGCATGGTTAGCTAAGTTGTATGATAAAATAATGAATGGCTTCTTTTGTTTTGCTTTGGCGTTAGATTTGTATTTGTTCCATGAAGATACACAGATTATTATACTACAAAATGGATAACCTAAGATGAGAAGTGATTCAACTTTGATGTATGAAGTAGGGGTAAAACTATTAATCATGAACATTACAGTCTGGCAGAGTCTGCCAAACCAACATTTCACTCATACATGTACAGTATGGGTATGTGCCGAACAAAAGCTTTGAATCTTGAAGTAGTAATTGAATAATTGGATTAATTTCAGAAAATAATCATTAGTTGGTGACCTACTCCAGGGGGAATACTCTATAAACTCTTAAACACACCACCTTGAGGTATGACAGTAATTGCCAACAATAAATTCTGACCATCCGAAATCTATATTTTCAATTGATAAACTTAAAAGAAATCTATATTTGGCCTTGATCTATCAAATAGTAGTGTACTGGAGCGCATGAAACTTCTTATTGACTTTTTTTGGTTCAAATCATCTAGATTCCATTCACATTCTTTAGAGCATCAGGCCCTCGTCAGAGTACAAGCCTTAACCACATGAACCCTAGTGTCCTATTCTGGGGCGAACATATGGCAAAAACTGCAGATCTACACAATGTGTGAGCAACATGTTGCGACATAATAGATTTACAGTGGTTAATCTGTGGTCTGTTGGTGTGTGTGTGTGTGTGTGTGTGTGTGTGTGTGTGTGTGTGTGTGTGTGTGTGTGTGTGTGTGTGTGTGTGTGTGTGTGTGTGTGTGTGTGTGTGTGTGTGTGTGTGTGTGTGTGTGTGTGTGTGTGTGTGTGTTTGTGTCTGTGTGATTTCTGGCCTTAGCTGCGATACCAGAAGTGTCTGGACGCGCGACCCCCCAGTCTGGGCTCTTGTCTGCCCACTCCCCCTGCTGACTCCGTGGCCCGCCGTGTCAAGAAGGGAGTGCAGAGTCTGCTGGGCAGCTTTAAGAGCTACAGGTCAGGCTCTCAGTCCCCCTGAGCAGCAAGAATGTTAATCCACACCTCAATGAGCACCAACCTCCATCACAACAGCCCCCTCACTTGTATGTCTTGCCTCTATCTCTAATTCCCCCTTCCTGCTCATTGTTTTTGCCTTATCCTGTCACTTGTCTGGTCTCTGGTCTAGAGCATGGAGTTGTTCCCGAGGGGAAAGGGTGAGAAAGCAATGATTTTATTCTTTTTGTTGTTGTTTCTTTTTCTCATATCTGTATTTCTCTTTAGCAGCTGTCTCCATTACAAGTAAATGAACCCTGGTAGTTCATCTGTTACTATGAACTATGTTTTTTTTTTTAACAGAACCTATGCTAGGAATGTCAGAAGTGGATGTAATATCACTAACTCCCATGAATATAGCAACTCTGCAAACTTGGCTTGATTTAATAACAATACTCGATCCCATTTTCTCTTCAGTGAAATTATTATCTTACCCGAACAACTTCTGAGTATCTTTTTGAAAGGCATCATTGCCATTCACTCTGTCTTGATTCCTGCCCACATAGGTTGTCACAATAGTCTCGTTGAAGTGTTCCTGTCAGATAGTTGTATGTCTCCAACACCTAAACAATGCATTTTAGTCTTCCAAAGAAGCGTGCGATCATTTGTCACATAGTGAGCAACCACCGATTTGAGTGTAGTGGTCATTCTGCATGAACATTTGCAAGTTCAGTGCTTGTGTGCAATAATCAGACTTTTCCTGTGTGGTGAAAGGTGGCTATTGGGCTGCCACGCGTTAGCTCAGAGTCGGAGGGATTTGGTGCAAGGCTTACTGAACACCACAGCCATTCTGAAAATGGATATAGGTGTAATATTAACGCTAATCACAAACTCTGGACTTTTCGTCAGAGTTGCACATAGGCATTTTCCATCACCACTGAATTGTACTATAGAAACTCACCACAAAGCTGCATGTTTTACTAGCTTAGAGTTATAACAATGGGGTAATTGCTGCTTGCAGCAGTTTAGTGCTAACTAAGACCTGTTAATGTATCATAGTAGATGCTGTATGTGCTTCTGTGTGGTAAGGGGGAGGCTCCAATTTGATGTGTTGTTTAGTGTTTATAAGGCATGTCACTCTAGTTAGTATCAGTGTTTATCTATTATAAGCTAGCAGTAGTAGATTATACTTCCCTGTCACTTGCTTGAGGTCAAAGAAGTAAGAGCAAGTTGGTGTCTCCCTTAATTTATAGTTGTGGGAGAGGGTTAACCTTGAGATAATTTCTCAAATGTCCAGTTTACATTTTCCTTTTGTTTTTTCTTTTTTGCCACATTTTGAACTGTCTTGGCCGTGGCCGCACCAAGTAATATATTTTTTATTGTTTGCATACACTAAAATGTACTCTATTAAAGCAAGTTGCGCATTTGCTCATTAGATTTACCTTTTTTACAAAGAACAAATGAATTTGTGAGAAACCGTATTTTATGTTTGCAATGTGTGTATTTGTAATAAGTATTTAGCACAATAGTAATTTCATCTCTTAACATATGAATGATGCGGTTTGTAAGTTTTTAAGAAACCCCAGAGGACATTTATGTGTCCACTCTGTCTTAGCCATCGCTGCTAGCTGCCTACACGAGAAGTTAAATAACCTCATCAAATACGCAAACAGACGGAAACTAAATGTGGTTTGCTACAAATTGAAAGTACTGGTTTCACAAATGTATCAATATACATTTAGAAACACTGGCAGAAAGGAATGTATTTAAATGAAATAAAGGTAGTTGTTCCTTGCAAATGGTCAAATACACGTTTTTTGTTTGTTTTTAAACACTCAAACCCATCAAATCAGACTGGTGCAAGTACTTACAGATGGCCAGAGTGCTGAAGACATTTAATCATTTTGGCATGGTTTCAAATTTTTAAAATGAAAGTTCCGGCAACCTAATTATGCTGAGTGTGATCCTTGTATCTTTATAACAATACACAAGTACTTACACCACTGATTTGAGGTGTTAGGATGCATTATACGATTGTTTTGGATGTCTCCTCTGCATTGAGCTGTCCAAGTAGCCCTTTTTAATTTGGGGGAAATATGTGTGTATTTAAAATATATATGTGTTGAAAATACTGCCATCAGTACACACACGTGTCACTTGCTTAGCCTCCCCCAGGAGAGATGATTCTTACGACTGTAGCTTCAGGCTGCATTGTTGTCTGTTGTTGTCATTTGAAAGCCTTGTAGTCATGAAAGGTATTGTTCTTTGATTTTTCACATTGATTCCTCTCAATTTTCTAACCATCTAGAGATGGTTAAACGTGTAAAATCTTACAAACGGCTTCTCTACATAGTATGTGTAATGATGTAAACACTAACTGATAGTAGACTAAATTGAATTGAATTGTCACATGTACTGTTGTCACTTACCTGTGTCACTCAGAAATGTGATGTTTTTATCTGATATTATGTTTAACAGTGTCATCACTAGAACAGAATGAGTTACAGAACACTAGCAAATTAATTTATTTCTGTTTTATGTAAATTAGGTGTATAAAATGTATGTATATAAAAGTCTGCACAATAAATGTGAACATATCATGATTATTTTTCACGTAGTCTTGTCATTTATGATGAGTCAGTGACACAATTTGCCTGTGTTGGATATTTGAATCAAATATATCTGGAAAGATTGGATTCCAAAGGGCATTTGTAGATTAGATCTCTCCCGAATGTTGCCTTTGGTATGCTTCAGGAACCATAGAATCTTTTCCCATTTTTCAATCAATAGCTTTATCTGTCATTTGCAGCCTTTTCCATTAAAATGTAAAAGAAGCCACGCAACATGCCGGCACCTTCTGCATATTTATTAAAGCTGCTGACATTGGTTTTACCATTATATATTGACACAGAGGAGCACATGAATAAAATTCAAAATATAACCTCATGTCCACCGATTCAATTCATGCCTGTGTTGCTGCCCCCACCTGGTGAGTTCAAAAGGAATGGCATCCCTCCTTATTGTTGGCCTGAGTGATGGCTTTGGAGATGAAAGGTGCACACCCACTGGAATCCTCGGCAGTCGCAGACTGGTAGTAATGGGCTCTACATTGCAACGCAAACATCAAGACTGTCCTTCCAACAGGATTGCACTGCTGTCCCATAGATCAAAACTCTGGCCATAATCGCTTCCTTTGGAAGAGGTAGACCAGAAACCTTACCTTGTCTGTGCAACTGTTACACTGATAAGAGATCAGTTGTTGTCAAAGGTCTGACAACTAAGTTTGTTACTGTATGTGTGTGTGTGTGTGTGTGTGGCATCTTAGTAATTGCCATCATTAGTGTCTTAAAAACCATGAAGTATACACAGAAATACTGCCCATTTGCAGGAATTTCCTGAACCATCCAAATACTGTATTTTCTTGAATTAAGTAGTTCACAGTATTTGCGAATGATAAATGTAATGGAATGATAGTTATGTTGTTTCAGTACACGGCAGATATGCCTCACACAGGGTTTGGATTATGACTGCGCTCTGACATGTTTATTGGCCACCCACACCCTAAATCCCTTTGTTGTCCCTGTTTTCTCATGTTTGTCATTGTGCTGAAGCACATTTACAACGTCTTCTGTGTGTTCTGTGTGTTTGTGTGTGCGCGCACACGAGAGTCAGACAGGATTTATTAATTCCCATGCATGCATGGTAGTCTTCCACATTTGCTTAGTGTCAATCACAATTTAGATAGTTTGGCCCATGGAGAAAATAATCACAATTCTAATTATTCCTATAGCCTAATTATGCATACGACATTTGCGTAATGGAGGTTTATTTTGAGTAATGAAAGTGTAGTCTTGTGGAACATTGCTTTTCCTCCCGGTGCAGAGGAGACACTTCTATCTCCTCTACTGGGCCCTTCAATCTAATCACCAATCTACAGTAGAACAGGGAGGATAAAAGAAGCCAGCACAAGCTTAATCTTAAACCTGGTATCAAGGTCTGAGAAAGGTGATAGAAATCCCTGTAGTGCGTAGCTTTCTTATGCTGATTCACATTGCAATACAGCTCTTTGTAGTTTGTACATGGATCTTCATATCCCTTCCTTCTTATGCAGCTTTTTGTTTTTCTCACTCCCGGGTAACTGGGAGGTCTGTGCTTCTTGGTAATTAAATGAGCCTCTGCACTGCAGAAGTTTAAGCTTTCGGTCAGGTCACAGCAAATCAAACATGGCCAGCACATGGCCACAGGAGATGTGTGAACATACAGAGATTTCTTTGAGTTTGATGCAGCTTTGTATGTAGAGGATGATAAAAGTATTTTAGCTTTTAACTGGTCTAATGTGAAATGCATTGTTATCAATAGTATAAAGAACTGGCTGAAAGGCAATAATAAATTCAAGAAGACAAATGCAGTAACAGTGTATGATTGCCCTGAGCTGTTCAATGGGCATTATGTTTTCTAGACCATTTTCCCCCTCTATTCTTTCCTAAACAATACTTAATGCTTGCCTGTTCGTGTCTGTAGTTTTCTGATCCAGTGATTCCACAGACACATTTAACAGTACAGACTTACAGAGCTCCATACTTTTAACATTGTGGATAATTCACAATTTTATAATTTCCTCAACGATTCCATCAGTCAAAATGTGACATTGTTCTTTTATGCATAGAAATGCTAGAAATCCCAGACTATATTCTCAACAGTGTCAGATTTAATTTGTTGAGGCCAAAACCACCCATATCATATTCAGTTGTACATCACAAAAAGTGATGTTGGATACATGAGTAATGTAATGTGTCCTCATGTAGCTTAGTGCTATTCATTGTGACAATGACCAACAATACTTTATGTTCCTACAATCTAATTTAAATTAAAACAAACACAACAACAAGTACTTGCAGGTTTCCATCCACACTAAAAATGTAATATCGTCGAAAAATAGAATTCCTCCCATGTAATTAAGAGTGAAACTTTCATATACCGTATTTAATGATTCATTTCACATAAAGTGTTGTTTGTTTGTTTTAACAATGATTATGGCATGCAGCTCCTGAAAATAAAAAATCCAAAATATATCAGAACTAGAAAAAGTGTTCCTCTGCAGAGGTCAGGTATAGGTTGTTGTGGGCCAGCAATGTTCGGAATTCGTCAATCAGGATGGAATATGAAAAATCTGATGGATCCGTCTTGAGCACTTGACTATAGAGAGATAATGTGTACCGATGTGCTGTAGGAGTACTGTCAAAAAATGTGTTTTGCAAAAATTGGCCTCCTTTAGGTGCTATAACAGGCCCATCTGAAAAGTTCAGAGCAGAGGTTCTGCTCTGGCATTCAGGGAGTACATGTGTGCACAGTTTAGCTGTGAACGGCGTAATGTTGCCGGAGATTAGTTGTTCACAGACGGACACACAGACAGGTAGGCTGACGGACAGGGTGCAAAACATACTCTTAGCCATGCCTTTTGGCCTGGCGGAGACAATAACCCAGAAAATTAAGTATTTCACATGTTTCCAAAACCCACATTTCTAGATTAGATTGATCGTATAAGAAAATGTTCTGTAAAGATATTGCTTATCGATACTGTAACTCAGTAGGTTTGAATACTACCATATACAACCGTGTTGTTCTGTATTGTAACCAACTAGAGGTTCGCGGGCCTTCGGCCCGCTCACATCTAGTTAAAAAAAAAATAATAATAAAAAAAAAAAAAAAAAAAAATGGGGGGGAACTATTGTGGCGGAACTATTGTGCCGCAGCGCACGTTTCCGGTCGGACATATTTGACCGCCGGACGCACTTCCGGTTAGGAACTCCCAGAGTTGTAGAAGAGAGAGTTACGTCACTTACGTCGACTCCCATAGTAAGCGTGAAAAGCCTATTTACTCTATGGTGGGAAGCTAACTTAGCCTAGCTTACTGGAGCCTGTTCTCATTCCTAGCGAGCCTCTGCCCCGTCCGCCCCCATTCATTTTTCACTCGCTGGTAAGTAGACTAAATCACGTCTTTTTCACTCTTTTAAAAATGGTATTTACCTTAGAGAGGCCCGTGAATGCGTTACAATGGTGAAAAAGACGTGATCTGGTCTACTTCCAGCGAGTTTAAATGACTCGGCTAGAATGGGGGCGGACGGGGCAGAGGCTCGCTAGGAATGAGAACGGCTCCATGCGAAGCCACTTCCGGTCTGCGGCGAGTTCAAAGCGTGACGCCACTCTCTTATATATCGCTCTGGGAACTCCCAGAGTGCCACGTGATCAGTCCTAGCCAATTGGAGTGCTGCATTTGGTCTGTTGGTGACAAACAAATACCCGCGCTGGCTGCAGTTCTAAAATGTAATATAAGATGGAGAAAGGGAAACCCATGGAAAAGTATTTGTACCTTGACTGATAGTGGAATGTGTTACTGTTTTCTGTTGTAGTTTAGTTTTTAAGTGCAATTCATAACTGAACCATTTAAGAATTCTTTAACACCTTGCTTGAGTATCATTAGAGATTCTTTGATGATCCCTTTATATGGATATACCTGTATAGCCATTTGAACCCTGTATATATTATTCCCTCTACTACACCAACCTATCTCTTATCTGGAAATAGTGAATCTATTATGGTGAGTTCAGTTGTGGATCTGCTATTTTCTCTCAAAACAGGCCCTCCTGCAAACTTTAGATGTCAATCTTAGCCAATCATGATGGAATATGACAAATCAAACATATCCATCTTGATCACATAACTATGGTACACATGAATAATGTGTACCGATTTGCGTGAAATTTGGATTAAATCTGAAAGAGTAATGTAAAAAAAGGTTTGACATAAGTCGGCCTCCTGGTGGTGCTATAACAGGCCCATATAAAAGGTTCAGCTATGCCATCCAGGGAGTGTGTGCTGTGAGCACAGTTTCCCTGCGAACTGCGTAAGGTGCCGGACATTAGCTGTTCACACAGATGGTCACATACATGGGCGGACGGACAGGGTCCTTTTGGCCTGGCGGAGACAAACATTTGAATATTACATAAACCAGGAAAAAAGGTAGGCCTTAATAAATGTCGACCTTCCGAAAAGTCTGTTGGTCAAGGATCTGCATCAATGCTGCGTGGCATAGAGGCAGTCAGCCTGTGGCACTGCTGAGGTGGGTAACCAATCCGTTCGCCCAATTTCTTTTCCACCGACCTCACGCTCACCACGCTGACTGCTCGGTGGGCCGTTTTTTGTACAAGTACTTGAATAATTTGAGGTATTCTTTTACTTTACTTGAGTATTTCCAATTTCCAATACTTTTACTTCTACATTAAATCTCTGATCCAAATATTGTACTTTTAATCCACTAAAATTATTTTAAAACTTAGGTTTTAACCTTTTTACAGAGGTTAATAGGAATACCAGGCAGTGAGGCAGTAGTCTCGCGAGGCCAGACTGTTGCCCCCTGGCAAATGCTCCCAGCATACAGTCTGGCAAACCGGAATAGAAACGATGAGTGCGAGATAAAGCGGAAGTGAAGCCTCCTCGTCACTTCCGTTTCCGTCTCACATCGCACACATTTATCATTATATAAATAAAAATCATATAAACATGTTTAGCTTGCTGCTTAGCAGAAATGACATTTTAAAATATATTTTCTTGAACGGTAATGCCCGTTTCCATTACTGGCTATGCGAGACTAGTGAGGCAGAGACCGTAGGCCTGCTGTTCCGCCGGATAGACACCCGAGGCGAACAGCTAGTGGTGCAATGGTGAGTTTAATTTACAATTTTTACAATAGTCCTCTGAGCCTTGATTTTTTAAAATATATATATATATTTGTTTAGCTGTTTGATGCGATGTGATTGTCAACCCTTTTCTCTGCAGAAATTAACTTGTTGATTGGTTCACAGGTGTTGTTATTAACAGCGCGATAAACGTAGTCAAAGACAAGGCCTCTGAGAGAGCAACAACTTCCCTGCTCCAGTCTCCAGTGGGCCTGACTCCAAAGAGTCGACCAATCTCACATTCCAAGCCTCCCAAGGCATGCTGCAGCAAATTGCATCGTTACTTTGCAAATTTGTTCAAGTAATCAACTCGATCTCACTTGGGGTACCGATCTGACAACAGGAATGATTAGAATCCTGGGCGACTTGTGCTTGTCGCTTGGGAGGTGGATGAGAGGAATAACAATGAAGCTTGAAATTGTGTGTTATTGTTGCCTCCCATTGTTCCTATCTTCTCCCTATCCGGCCGCCACCCGTGCCCCTGACTGTCCCTTCCATTCTATACTTGGTAGACGTGGTAATAGGGTGTGGCTGTCAGATACAAAGCTGGAGTGTAATTGTCTTAGATGGGAAACTAAAATTGCTCCAGTGCAGTCTTATATAGTGCAGTCATTGCCAAAGTGGAAAATCCCTTAATTCAGTATGAAGTGAAATATGCAAGATCTGAGTGGAATTGAGGAATTAGACCTGATTGGTCCTCAAGGTGGTTGAGGTGGTCAGGGACTGTTTAGTTTAAGAAAAGCATATATAATGCCTTTGACTAAGTTGCCTACTTAGTCAAAGGCTCTTTAAGTTTGGACAAAATACATTGAAATGACCTCTGGCATTGCTATCAAATGCAGAGGGTGGTGGCAGATAGCTCTTGAGTTGCTTTATATTTATCATTTTCTCTTCATATGTTGCCGTTGAGAGGGGCAGATGAAATAACCTGACGGGAGGTGAAGAGAGGAGGAGCAGGCTGTTGATTCTCATTTCACCGGTCCCATCTCCCAGCAGGGTTGTCTGAGACAGATACATACTGCCAGCAGTGCGATGTATAAGCTGTGCAGCAGACACAATTTCACCTTTTACCTGACTGACTCATAATAAGTCCCTTGCTCGAGTCCTCTGCACGCAGACTTCAGGGATTCCAGTGACCTTTGCCATTCTGTCCACTTTTGCTGTCTCATTAACACCACTGTGGAACAGCCTTTCCATCGGTCCTGTTCTACACATATTTTAACTTAAAAAATAAAGAAAGGGAAAAAAAAGAAATTGTGTTCTCAGGCGATCAATGTAAAAAATGTGTTAGTTGGTACTTGGTACATGCATCAGGGCATGTGTCACTAGTTACCTTTTTTGAGTTGCTGAATTGTCCTATGTGTAGCCTATTTCTTTCTCCCCTAAACATGATGATCAGGTATTATGATTACTAGGAGGAAGAGTTAAAATTGTGTTTTTATGTGGCCACACCCACCAGTTCATAAGGTATGCCTGGTTGTCAGGTGGGTGGTGACCAAGCTGAAGTTAGCCACACCCACAGTGTTGGGTGAATGGTAAAAGGGGAGGGGATGAGTATATGATGTCATTAATCTGTGTTTTTCGATCGGGCATTTTGACTAAGAGACTTTCAGCTTTCAGGAAGTAAACACAAATACACAGGGAAGACAAATCTGCACATTATAACCCCACCGGGTGGCCTATTAGAATAATGTTAACTTCATAGACACATGCAAAACAGAAAAAGTACATAACTATGACACCACCTTCTATCTATCTGTTAGCAGTGTAACGATACATTCTAACGGCGATATGATATGCATCACGATACATGGTTGACAATATGATACATGGACGATATTCATTCATTTATAGCAATATGATACAATACTGTAAAGGTTGACCAATGGCCAAGGCTCCAAAGAACAACTAAGTCCAGAAATACCATTTAGGGTGTTTTCATTTATCCAAACCCGTTCTGGACAATATGATACATGGACGATATTCATTCATTTATAGCGATATGATACAATACTGTCCATGTCATGGAAGGATTTTTATCCTGCTCAGTATGTTTTTAGTGTTACCTGGCTGCTTGTAGTCCAAGCCAAAACTCACCCACTGAACCATTCTGCAGTGTTTGCCAAGAGAGATATAAGCCAACCAACCTCCAAAACAATAAGGCAAATCTTGCTATAGAAATAAACCACATCAAAACCACATCGTACCTTGAAATACAAGTCAAAACAAGACCAAAAATATGGCCACATATTTCTAAAAATATATAGATGCATATATCATTATAATTAAAATGTACGTCCACAATAATGTATTTGTAAGTTGTGGCTTACAACTATTTACTACTTTAAAGCACATTATCGCCTGGTTCCTAATTAAAATAAATGTCTATGTCGGGGCTAAAGACAAATAGTGACCATGGCTTTCATGTCAAGGCTCCTCTGACTCTGGAACGACCTGCCTGAGAAGCTAAGGCTTGGTCTTCTTTTAAGCCACTTCTTAAATGTACTAAGTTCTATCAAAAGACCATTCAGATTTAACTTTTCTGTTTTCTGTTCTATTTCTTCTACATTAATTGTATTAATCACATTATTCTTGATGATTCTACCACTTTGTTTTCACATACCGACTTTGCCCACCCCCCAGGTGTTGTATTATTTTACCTGTGTGTTTATCACAGGTTTACAGGTGTAAAATGTGGGTGAAAGTCTTTGTCATGCAAGCTCCCATCATTGCAGTTTTCAAGAAAGGGGAAAATAACGGAGATCGAAAGATTTGTACTAATTGCGTCTACAAAAGTTTGATTAGCAACCCCAAGTCTAAGCATTGGTGTGTCCCAAATGAGGTCTTCAGAGTGTGTGCAGAGGAACTTGAAGTGACTGACCCTCTCGACTTCAACACAGTCAATGATGATCTCCTCAGCCTCCTGTGTTTGCCATCAGCTCCATGGTCTTGTAGATATTGAGAGCGAAGTTGTTCTCCTGACACCAAGTGTCAGTGATCTGACCTTGTCCCTGTAGACAGTGTAGTCGTCTGCGACAATCCGGCCTATCATTGTCATATTGTCAGCATACTTGATGATAGCACTGGAGCTGTGCATACTAGCCATGCAGTCTGAGTCGTGTGTACAGGGAGTAGAGGAGAGGACTCAGCATGCATCCCAGAGGGGCTCCTGTGCTGAGGATAGTGGATGTGATGTTGCCCATTCATACCACTTGGGTTGCAAGTGCTTGGGTGCAGGCCTAGGTCCCTGACTTTTGTTTCGAGCTTGGCAAGAACTATTGTGTTGAATGCTGGGCATATTCCACAAACACTATACTGTACTGTATGTACACATCTAGTTCTTCTTGTGTAATCATGTGTTATTGCTTGCTTTTGTCGAAGGGCCTTTCCATTATTTAGATGTTGAATTGTTGTTCCTTCTTTCAATGTTTTTATTTGTTCAACATTATCATGCATTTAAATATAATCACTCTAACAATATGGATTCACGGCGGTATGATTAAAAATAGTCATAGTTTGGCATTAGACCTCTGGCGACAGAGGCGATGAATCGGATCTCTGCATTGCGGGCTATTGTGTTTTCCATAGTATTAAATACCACTGTCTTTCCCTCATACTCATTCAAAGTCAAATTACTCCTTCAAGGCTTGCCAGTAATATGGGTTAATTGTTCTGGATGGTTGGATCACTTCCAAGCGGTTCATCCAATTTCCATTTAAATTGAGCTATCGGAGCGTGACATGGGTGAAGCTTGGCTCGTACTGTCACAGACAGGCATCAGAGGCACACTCCCGGGCTGGGATGCGGAGGAACTTGTTTACATGTGGTCTTGGGGGACTCTCAAGTGGCACACACACACAAAATGAAATGCAAGCGCACACCTCACTTGCATCCCTCGCTTGCATCCGAGAGAGGGCTTCATCAGGCAGAGAGCCTTATGTAGTCAGAGGGGTCAGTTTGTATGCAATGCATTATATAGTAGTCAACCTCCTGGCACCTGTTACTGAGGCCCTGGAAATATGAACAACATATTAAATGCAGTGTTACATTTTTCACTATTTCCCAGTTTTATGTACTTTTCTTTTAACATTTTCAAACAAGATAGATCTAGTACATGCTGAGACACAGAAGCCCATGTTTATTTGTGCTGAAAAATGTTATTAACCCCTTTGTCCTGAATTGATGCTCCCCCTTTGACAAAAATATGAATTGCTCCAATCCTAGAGCTTCTGGGTGAAAATATTCAATACTAATTAATAAACGTATGTCTTCTGAAAATGTTAAATGCCCTAACTTTCTTCCACAACATCATCTTTAAAAAAATCCTCACATGCAAAGTTATTGTATTATTTTCCATCCTTTTTTTCTCCCATACATAATTTCTATCATTGTGAAATACAGAATTGTTGTAGCCTAAGGTCTCCCTGAAAAGCTATATCAAAACATGCCTCCTAGCCCTAAAATGTCCTAGTCCTGTCACCGCATGCTCTGTGGATTAGCTTGGATGGCTTGCATCAGTCATGTCCCCACAGCTGAGCAAACTCACCGCTCATAAAAACCAGTCTACACATTCTACTGTATATCATCGATTTGGTCCCTTCTAGAAACGAGCCCCATGTCGCACTTATTGTTTCTAGATTGAAAAGGAGTTGGAAAACGTCTGCTGTAAATCACAAACTCCCATTAACCAGAGTAATCCATTCTGCTGCAAGACAAGAGCCCTTTTTTATTTTTTTGAATGGTGGGGGGAAACCATTGTCTTGGTTTCCCTTGGCGTTCTCCTTCACCTTAGCTGGTCAGGCTTTCCATCACTGTCTTCGCCATCAGAAGCAGGAAGGTCTGGCTCGCGCGGGACTGTCAGCGTTGGTGTGTGAACACAATGATGTTAGGCACTGCATTAAAACACTAAACCAAGCAGGGGGCGCATGCTGACCCTACACTCTCTGCATTTACAAACAGGTCAAGATGAGAAAATAGAGGTCACATGACATGCAACGCACGTTATTCCAATACACTGAAAGACACTAGGATGAATGGAAGGTCAAAACCACTGCAGAGACTCAAAGTTTGACCTGTCCCAGCCATGAGTTTCGTTTTCATTTTCACTGAGATTGAGGGGGCAGAATGGAGAGAGCCCCCTGAGCCACCCCACCACCCATCTTCCATCTATCATTGTGTTCACAGAATAAATGGCTATATGCATTTATCTCAGTATTCTGCATATTCTGTGAGTGTGACAGAGTGTGTAATAAAATAAGGATTAGAACCAGAGACCGAGAGATACACATTTTTGGGTCTCATGCTGACCTCGATTTTGGAGAGTCGAAGGACTCTCCAAACCCTAACCCTAACCCTAACCCGAGACTCCACTATTAGAGACCAATTTATTTCGGTTCGGCTCTGTCCAAACTACAATATGACGTCATTCAGAAGTTCGGTGGGGCGGGCACCGTCATTAATTAGGCTGTTCGGTGCCACCGAGATTTTGTGACTCCCCGAACCGAACCAAAATAAATTTGTCTCTAAAAGTGTAAGTTTGACTGATGCTGTAAAAAAGAAGTTGAATAATGCCCGATGTATCGGCCAGACCGATATATTGGTCGGGCTATAATAAGGACACTATCAGAATGGGGCCACATTCACTGCAACACTGTCTGCCAGTTGTTAATTTGAATAAGACTCAGGTCTCACACATTAGCAGCTCCCCTTGAGCTGCCCTTGACTTGAACGCTGTGAGCCTGAGGCACAGGGCTGGCCTCTCCCCTAGGCTCCCCTCCCCCGAGGACACGCTGCAGGTTGCCTGCCTGTCTGCCTGCAAAAAGATACATGTCCAGATACTTCTATTGTTCTACCGCTCTGATCTTCATACAGGTTGCTAAAACAAAGCCTGGTTATTAATATTTATAGTCCCTCTGATGGGACGGGATCAGTGGGGAGAGGAGTAAGAGAAGAAAGGGTGCGCCTGAATAATCATAATCCATCTACTTCCATCCCCTCCCCTTTCCATCTCTCTGAAGTGGAAGTGATGTTTGAGAGAATTTTGTGTGTGTGAAAGAGAGATAGACTGAGAAAAAAAGAGAGAGAGAGACAGACAGACAGACAGACAGACAGACAGACAGACAGACAGACAGAGAAAGAGAGTGAGTGTGTGTGTGTGTGTGCGTGCGTGCGTGCGTGCGTGCGTGCGTGCGTTTGTGTCTCTGTGGCTTTCTGACTCATTGAATTTAATACCTTATTTCCTCTCTAAAATGTAGGAAAGGAAGAAAGAAAAGAAAACAATACAAATCTCACACTTGTCTGTTCTAATAAATGTAACAGATTTAATTACACATATCATTCTATATGACTGCTTGAACTTGGACTGCTATAATAGGCTTACCTTAATTGTTGAAGTTCCTTCCCATGACTTTCGATAACTCTTCCTGTCTGACTGAAGTTGTGTGGGAGAGAGAGAGTGTTGAGAGCAGGTTTGCAATGGTCCCCTGGTATCTTCATTGACATGCCCAGCATGGTGGATCTCCAAGATAAAAGTCTGCCAGCTTGAGACATTT